>NC_083415.1:50519463-50827347 GCF_020745735.1 Hemiscyllium ocellatum
TCTGACCAATAAAAGAAAGCATACCAAACACCTTCTTCTCTATCCTAACTACCTGTGACTCCACTTTCAAGGAGCTATGAACCTGCACTCCAAGGTCTCTTTGTTCAGCAATACTCCCTAGGACCTTATCATTAAGTGTATATGTCCTGTCCAAAATGCAGCACCTCGCATTTATCTAGATTAAGCTCTATCTGCCACTTCTCTGCCCATTGGTGCATCTGGTCCAGATCCTGTTGTAATCTGAGGTAACCCTCTTCGCTGTCCACCACGCCTCCAATTTTGGTGTTATCTTGAAACCTACTAACTGTACTACTTATGCTCTCATCCAAATCATTTATATAAATGACAAAAAGTAGAGGACCCAGAACTGATCCTTGTGGCACTCCACTGGTCACAGGCCTCCAGTCTGAAAAACAACCCTCCACCACCACCCTCTGTCTTCTATCTTTTAAGCCAATTCTGTATCCAAATGGCTAGTTCTCCTTGTATTCCGTGAAATCTGATGTTGCTAATCAGTCTCCCATGAGGAACCTTGTTGAACGCCTTACTGAAGTCCATATAGATCACAACTACCGCTCTGCCCTCATCAATTCTCTTTGTTACTTCAAAAAACTCAATCAAGTTTGTGAGACATGATTTCCCATGCACAAAGCCATGTTGACTATCCCTAATCAGTCCTTGCCTTTCCAAATATGTGTACATCCTGTCCCTCAGGATTCCCTCGAACAAATTGCCCACCACCGAGGTCAGACTCACTGGTCTATAGTTCATTCCCTGGCTTGTCCTTACCACCTTTCTTAAAAAGTGGCACCACATTAGCCAACCTCCAGTCTCCTAGCACCTCACCTTTGACTATCGATGATACAAATATCTCAGCATGAGGCCCAGCAATCACATCTATAGTTTCCCACAGAGTTCTAGGGTATACCTGATTAGGTCTTGGGGATTTATCCACCTTTGTGTATTTTTTAAGACGTCCAGCACTAGCTCCTCTGTAATTTGGACATTTTTCCAAGGTGTCACCATCTATTTCCGTACAGCCTATATCTTCCATATCCTTTTCCACAGTAAATACTGATGCAAAATACTAGTTTAGTATCTCCCCCATTTTCTGCGGCTCCACACAAAGGCTGCCTTGCTGATTTTTGAGGGGCCCTATTTTCTCCCTAGTTACCCTTTTGTCCTTAATGTATTTGTAAAAACCCTTTGATTCTCCTTAATTCTCTTTTTACCAAAGCTATCTCATGTCCTTTTTTTTGCCCTTCTGATTTCCCTCTGAAAGATACTCCTACTTCCTTGATACTCTTCTAAGGATTCACTCGATCTATCCTGTCTATACCTTACATATGCTTCTTTCTTTTTCTTAACCAAACCCTCCATTTCTTTAGTAATCCAGCATTCCCTATACCTACCAGCCTTTCCTTTCACCCTAACAGGAATATACTTTCTCTGGATTCTCGTTATCTCCTTTCTGAAGGCTTCCCATTTTCTAGCTGTCCCTTTGCCTGCGAACATCAACCCCCAATCAGCTTTCAAAAGTTCTTGCCTAATTCCGTCGAAATTGGCCTTTCTCCAATTTAGAACTTCAACTCTTAGATCTGGTCTATCCTTTTCCATCACTGTTTTAAATCTAATAGAATTATGGTCACTGGCCCCACTGACACCTCAGTCACCTGCCCAGCCTTATTTCCCAAGAGTTCTAGTAGGTACATCCACATACTGAATCAGAACATTTTCTTGTACACATTTAACAAATTCCTCTCCATCTAAACCCTTAACACTATGGCAGTCCCAGTCTATATTTGGAAAGCTAAAATCCCCTACCATAATCACCCTATTATTCTTACAGTTAGCTGAGATCTTCTTACAAATTTGTTTCTCAATTTCCCTCTGACAATTAGGATGTCTATAATACAATCCCAATAAGGTGATCATCCATTTCTTATTTCTCAGCCCCACCCAAATAACTTCCCTGGATGTATTTCCAGGAATATCCTCCCTCAGCACAGCTGTAATGCTATCCCTTATCACTCCCCCTCTTGCCTCCCTTTCTATCCTGCCTGTAGCATTTGTATCCTGGAACTTTAAGCTGCCATTCCTGTCCATCGCTAAGCCATGTTTCTGTAATTGCTATGATATCCCAGTCCCATTTCCTAACTAAGCCATGAGTTCATCTACCTTCCCTGTTAGGCCCCTTGCATTGAAATAAATGCAGTTTAATTTATTAGTTGTACCTTGTCCCTGCCTGCCCTGACTATTTGACTTGTTTCTGTTCTCAACTGTATCAGTCCCAGATTGATCTCTTTCCTCACTATCCCCCTGGGTCACACACACACACACACACACACGCACACACACACACGCGCGTTACTGGTTTACATCCTCTCGAGCAGCTCTAGCAAATCGTCCTGCCAGTATATTAGTCCCCTTCCAATTTAGGTGCAATCCCTCCTTCTGGTACAAGTCATAGAGATGTACAGCATGGAAACAGACTCTTCAGTCCAACCCGGCCATGCAGACTAGATATCCCAACCCAATCTAGTCCCACCTGCCAGCACCTGGCCCATATCCCTCCAAACCCTTCCTATTCATATCCCCATCCAAATGCCTTTTTAAATGTTGTGATTGTAATAGCCTCCACTATTTCCTCTGGCAATTCATCCCATACATGTACCACCCTCTGCATGAAAAAGTTGCCCCTTAGGTCTCTCTGATATCTTTCTCCTCTCACCTTAAACTTATGCCCTCTAGTTCTGGAATCTTCCAACCCAGGGAAAAGACTTTGTCTATCTACGCTATCCATGCCCCTCATAATTCTGTAAACCTCTATTAGGTCACCCCTCAGCCTCAAATGCTCCAGGGAAAACAGCCCCAGCTTGTTCTGCCTTTTCCTATAGCTCAAATCCTCCAACCTTGGCAACATCCTTGTGAATCTTTTCTAAACCCTTTCAAGTTTCACAACATCTTTCCGATAGGAAGGAGACCAGAATTGCTCGCAATATTCCAACAGTGGCCTAACCAATGTCCTGTACAGTCGCAACAGACTTTCCCATACTGTACTCAATACTCTGACCAATAAAGGAAGACATACCAAACGCCACCTTCACTATCCTATCCACTTCTATCCCAAAAGAGATTCCAATTATCCAAAAATGTGAATCCTTCTCCCATACACCAGCTCCTCAGCCATGCATTCATCTGCTCTATCCTCCTATTCCTGCCCTCACTAGCTCTAGCACTGGGAGTAATCCAGATATTACTACTCTTGAGGACCTCCTTTTTAAATTCATGCCTAACTCTCTGTAATCTCTGTTGGAGAATGTTTTTAAAAATGCATTTTTTTTTTCTGTCGGTCTTAATCTCTCATACTAACCCAATTATATTTCCCGATCTCTATTCCACTTGTACATTCTTTAAATCTAATTTGTGTATCTTGCTTTGGGCAGAACTCTTCACTTGTCTAAGGATGATTTGGAGATGCCAGTGTTGGACTGGGGTGTAGAAAGTTAAAAATCACATAACACCGGGTTATAGTCCAACAGGTTTAATTGGAAGCATACTAGCTTTCGGAGCGACGCTCCTTCGTCGGGTGATACAATCATGCGTCGGTTGATACAATCACCCGATGAAGGAGTGTTGCTCCACAAGCTAGTGTGCTTCCAATTAAACCTGTTGGACTATAACCTGGTGTTATGTGATTTTTAACTTTATCTAAGGATGGTTCAGTTTGATTGACCAAGGAGCCTTGCTGCTTGTAGACAACGCTGCACTGGAAACAATACTGGATTTAAAGAATCTCTATTGACAATGTAGGCAGCAGTGAGAAAAGTGAATATTGAGCACCATCACAAATGGAGAGCAAGCTCTGAAATTGCATCTTTCACTGGAACACTGGAATCTACACACAGTTTAATGTAGGGAATCAGGCAGAAAACCGATCACAATAGGTTGGGCTTCACAGACATTGAGCCACGTGCACTGGCACCTGTGTGGTACTGCATTGCAATTAACTAAAGGTTTGAGGTTGAATAACAAAATTAGAAGTTGTTGAGGAGGGTCAGAATGAGAAAGCTCACCATGAGAATGTATTTTATGTTCATACATTTTTCATGAAGGACTATAATTTAAAGAGTGAAAGTTAAAATTGGAAGAAGGTTCTTTTTTCATAGAGGGTCATTAGAATGTGATTATCAAGCTATTATCAAAGTTAATAAAACAAAATCTGATAAAGATTCGCAAACGACGTGAAAAGTTACAAGGATAGAGCAGTAAGTTTGACGAAAAAAGGATAGCTACAATTCGAAAGCTAGATTGGTTCCTTTGTGCAATAGAATTCTCTCAGTATGCTGCTGAGAAAAACTGTAATTACGATCAGCAAAATCCTTTCTTATAATTGATCTTTCTCAAGTGTAGTCTCAAATGTAATGGAACCAATTTGCCCACAATAGGATGCAACAATGAATGATGAGATAAATAACAGACAATCTGTTTTATTGGTGTTCATTAATTCATAGATCACCAAGATAGTGGTAAAATGTGTTTGAGTAGCACTATGCAATCTTTTATGCCCATTATTATAGAAAAGTGATGGTTTGGTTTAATGTATTGATTGATTATTGTCACTTTCAAAAATGCAGTATGCTCTCAATATTACATTGAGGGCAATTTTACATGTACTTTTGTTGAATAGAGCATCTAACTACAGATTTCAGATAGTGAAGATTTGCTACAGAATGAAATTATAGAACTCTGACCATATATACTTTTGAGTATATCACAACTAAATTAGGGAGAAAAGTCTGTTTTGTAATAACGTGTGTGTTTGTAAAATGTTTCATTATATTGTGTGGTTTATTTTTCAAGTTATTCAAATTTCTTGTGTTTGGAACATAATTGCTTGTCTGTAAATAAAGATGAGCAAACTTCAATTCCAGTGTTTTTTCTATGTGCAAGCTTTACTTTCTTGCCTCCTTAAAGTCATAAAATTGATGAATAACAGCTTCTAGTGAAACTAGTGTTAATTCACATTGATACATTTGGGAAGTATGGTAGGGCATCTCCTGTAATTGTCATTGCATGTACATTAGCTTGTTTAAAGGGTCGTACTCTCACCACTGAACTAAATATTTGTAAGTTATGTGCCCAATCCAAAGCTAGAACACAATGTAGACTGCTGCTTTAATCCAGTACAGAAAGAATAATGAATGCATTCTTGGAAATGTGCTCATTTAGATAAAATATAACATCATGGACTTTCTTGACGAATAGTAAGGGGTTTGCCTTGTATGCTCATGAGCGTTTCTCCAGCGGCTCATTCACCTAATTTATTTGTGGGGCTATGCTGTGCATAAATTGGTTGCCATATCATTTTATTTAATATTGTTTTATGGTTTACTTTTCAATTTTATTTCTTGCTGTTCAAAATTCTTTAAGCAGAATCTTCGTAATTGATATTAATATGCATTATGATGGGGTCCTTCCCCTTCCACTGGAAGTCCTGGTCAGTTCATTAATGAGGCTGTGCTTCCAATGCACTACTTGAAAATAAACCTGTTCAAAGCCTTAACTACAAAATTTTAAACTACATATTTTACTTTAATGCCAAGTACAAATTACAATCTAAATTAGGTTTACACAAATTACGGGTTTTGACACTTTCTCACCTAGTTAACTGTAAACTGGTACAAGTCTGCTTCAAATATTACTTGCCACTTATCAGCCCAAGCCTTTTGTCCAGATCTTGCTGCATATTTGTGCAGACTGCTTCAGTATTTGAGGTGTTGTGAATGGTAATGAACATTGTGCAAACATTTCCACTTCTGACTTTGTAATGTAAGGAAGGTCATTGATGAAACAGCTGAAGATAGTTGCATCTGGGATACTACCCTCAGGATGACCTGCAGTCCTGAGACTGAGTGATAGACCTTCAGCAACCACAACTATTTGCCTTTGTGCAAGATATGACTCCAATCAGTGAAACGTATTCTTCCAATTCCCAACCAGTTCAGTTTTGCCAGGAGTCCTTGATGCCATCCTAAGTCTAATGCTGTTTTGTTATTTGCCAACAAGATGTCAGTAATTACGCTGCAGAAGTAATTAACTGGTCATGAAGCACTTTGGGATATCCTGAGGATGTGGGAAAAAAACTGTTGTGTAAAATGTACACATTTCTAGCATCATAATTTCTCACAAAATTGAATAAATATTAACTCAATAGTTCTTTTATTTGCGAGCCTTCTTTTGATTTGGATGGCAAGCATTTGATTGAATTGTATCAATCTGCTCAGATCATCAAATTTTAAATACTTTTTTTTGATTGGGACATTAAATTCATGAAAATATTGTTTTCCAGAATCTAAATGAATGGGAATTCTAAATAAATTGTTTTCTTCATCTAGGAATGGTTCTTGTGCGAAGTGACAGTGGACAGTTGATGCTGATTCCTCAGCAAGCTCTACAACAGATGCAGTCACAAGCTCAGTCTCAAGGAGCACTCACTTCAAGATCAGCTACACCTACCAGTGGTCCTCCAGTTCAGATCTCAACTGTACAGGTAAGGGGATGCTCCCCACTCAGGGTCCACAGTTGAATTTGAGTATTTTAACTCATACAATAGAGTCTGCTTAATACTTGGCTGGAACATTTTGTCTGCTACCTCACTTCAATGAGGGTTAAGTGGTTTTGATGCAGTTTTATCCAGATGAAGAACTTGCAGTCTGGATTTGAAAGTCAGTTCTATTGTCAGATGGCTGCATATTGTAAATCTGAACTCCAGGTTTATTAGTACTCCAAAAAATGTCTTTGGATCCTAGAAGTAGACTTTCCAGCGATGTTATATTGACCTTTATGTTTGTGTCACTGATTGTCATGTGCACACAGTTGATAGTATCAGAAAAAAAATGTAAAATGTTGCTTTTAATTTTTCATTACTTTTTAATAGATTGAAAACATGAAACTAATATTTATATTTTTTTAACTAAACTATAATGCCTTCTTTAGAGGCAAAGTTAATACAGTGGAGCATTCTAGCCATGTAATTGAATTTTTCTTTTGCAGTAATTTTCATAATGTGGATGTAAAATAAAATGTCCGTCTTTCCTTAAATTTATCAGCACTAGCTAACGATAAAAAAGGGTTCTTCTCAAGACATGCTGGTGTCTAACAGCTGAACCTAAATCTGGAGTTGTAGGAACATATAAATATAAGAATAGGAGCAATTGTAGACCATCTAACCTTTGAGCCTATTCTACCTTTAATTGTGATCATGGCTAATCATTTGTCTCAACTCTAATGTACCATCTGCTGTACATTTTCTTGGATCAGAACCTTTTCCTGTCAGCTGTAAATATAGTAATAATTGGAGAATCCATAAATCTGTGGTCGACAGTTTCAAAGTTTCACAATCATTTGATTTGAAGACATTTCTCCTCATGATTCTCATGTTCTGGACTCCCCATTCCTGGGATCCAACTACTGGCTGGGTACCCTGTTAAATGCCTTCAGGTTATTGTGTGTTTCAATCATTCCTCCTCCTTTCATTCTCTTCATTCCTGACAGTATTGGCCAAATTTACTCAGCAGCAACATGAGGCAATCCTGTTACACTACAAACTAATTTCATGGTTCTTTGCTGCACTGCCTCCAACACAAATATATCCTTCATTAAAGGTGGAGATGAAAACTGTGCACGTTACTCTAGATGTGGTCTTATCAAAACCCTGTGCTATTGTAGCAAGACTTCCTTTGTCTTGTACTACAATCTGCTTGTAGTACAGTAATTTTCCCCCAAATACATGATGTAACTGCATGCTATCTTTCTGTTTCCTTATATCATTACACCTGCTTATAAAACAGTAATAACCAGGGTTTAAATTGTCTAGGTAATCTGTGAGCACCATTTTTATTAATTCACAGGCCAGATCAATTTCTTATGTTTAACATTCAGAAAATAGTTTTTAATGACATACCCATCATCTGTTGAGATACACATGGTAATTATTTATATAAATATGTTCTAACATGATAATTAGTAACTCATTCTTTCTCTAAGCCATGGAATTTTCTAATTTGTTCCAATTAATGTTGCAAAACTTAAACTTGAGAAATAAATAGGCCCACTAAATTTGCAAGGGTGGGTTTGTAAAATAGATAAATGAGTTTTGGTTCATTAGACATTGGCAGTATTGAGGAAAGGTTGTCTTCAGAATTGTGCTTAAACAAGTATTTGGGCAACTTGTATAATTAGAGCACTGAAGACAACTTTAAATCAAATTGTGATAGAACAAAGTGATCACGTAACTTCATTTATGGGATGTTACGTCACTGAACACCAGCATTTATTGCTCCCGTAATTGCCTTGGATATGATGGTAGATTGCCCCGGCGATCGCTGCACAGAATGCCATTACACACGCGGCCGCTACAGTGCCCGCGGCACCAACGGCCGCCGCCGACCGTGATGTCACTTCCACCCCCGCCGACCTCAGAGCCTCCGCGATCGCCGCCCAAACAACTGCCCCGGCGATCGCCGCACAGACAACCGCTTCCACGATCGCCAGGAAGATCGCCGACGGACTCGCGACCCCCGCGGCTACCGGGAATGACAACGGTTCTTTCGTCACCACAACCATTTCCGCCCCTTCGGTTGCCGTCGTCGCAGCCACTTCCGCTCTCACTGACATCACTAACCTGCACGACCACAACGCCTCAGGTGTCTCCGCCCCCACGCCGTCTTTCGTCACCACGCGTAACCCCGCCCCCACGCCGACTTTCGCCACCAAGCGTAACCCCGCCCCCACGCTTAATTCCGTTACCACGCATGACCCCGCCCCCACGCTTAACCCGGTCCCCACACCGAGCTTCGTCACCACGTCTAACCCCGCCCCTACGTCGATCTCTGTCCCCGCCCTCAGCTCCAGTCCCACACCAGGTCCTAGCTCCCAACCTTGCCGGATCTTCACCATCCCTCCAAACCTCCCCGTCTCTGAGGATGAAGGATTAGTCCTCAGCAGAGGCCTCACCTTCATTCCCCTACGCCCTCGGATTAATGAGTTCAATACGTGGCGAGATATTTAACAATTCTTCCACCGTCTTCGCCTCCGTGCCTACTTTTACAACCAAGACTCCCGCCCACCCTCTGACGACCCCTTCTCCCGCCTCCAATACACCCCATCCACCTGGACACCCCGTGCTGGCCTCTTACCCGCTCTCGATCTATTTATAGCCAACTGCCGCCGCGACATTAACCGACTCAACCTGTCCACCCCTCTCACCCACTCCAACCTCTCACCCTCAGAACGTGCAGCCCTCCACTCCCTCCGCTCCAACCCCAACCTCACCATCAAACCGGCAGACAAGGGAGGCGCGGTAGTAGTTTGGCGCACCGACCTTTATACCGCTGAGGCCAAACGCCAGCTTGCAGATGCCTCCTCTTATCGCCCCCTTGACCATGACCCCACCTCCCACCACCAAACCATCATCTCCCAGACCATCCATAACCTCATCACCTCAGGGGATCTCCCATCCACCGCCTCCAACCTCATAGTCCCACAACCCCACACCGCCCGTTTCTACCTCCTGCCCAAAATCCACAAACCTGACTGCCCCGGCCGACCCATTGTCTCAGCCTGCTCCTGCCCCACCGAACTCATCTCCGCGTACCTCGACACGGTTCTGTCCCCTTTAGTCCAAGAACTCCCCACCTACGTTCGGGACACCACCCACGCCCTCCACCTCCGCCATGATTTTCGCTTCCCCGCTCCCCAATGCCTATCTTCACGATGGACATCCGGTCCCTGTACACCTCCATCCCCCATCACGAAGAACTCAAAGCCCTCCGCTTCTTCCTTTCCCGCCGCACCAACCAGTACCCTTCCACTGACACCCTCCTTTGAATGACTGAACTGGTGCTCACCCTGAATAACTTCTCTTTCCAATCCTCCCACTCCCTCCAAACTAAAGGAGTTGCCATGGGCACCCGCATGGGCCCCAGCTATGCCTGTCTCTTCGTAGGATATGTGGAACAGTCCATCTTCCGCAGCTACACTGGCACCACCCCCCACCTTTTCCTCCGCTACATCGATGACTGTATCGGCGCTGCCTCGTGCTCCCACGAGGAGGTTGAACAGTTCATCAACTTTACCAACACCTTCCATCCCGACCTGAAATTCACCTGGACTGTCTCAGACTCCTCCCTCCCCTTCCTAGACCTTTCCATCTCTATCTCGGGCGACCGACTCAACACAGACATCTACTATAAACCGACTGACTCCCACAGCTACCTGGACTACACCTCCTCCCACCCTGCCCCCTGTAAAAACGCCATCCTTTATTCCCAATTCCTTCGTCTCCGCCGCATCTGCTCCCAGGAGGACCAGTTCCAATACCGTACAGCCCAGATGGCCTCCTTCTTCAAGGACCGCAGATTCCCCCCAGACGTGATCGACGATGCCCTCCACCACATCTCCTCCACTTCCCGCTCCTCCAACCGCCACCAAGACAGAACCCCACTAGTTCTCACCTACCACCCCACCAACGTCCGTATACAGCGTATCATCCGCCGTCATTTCCGCCACCTCCAAATGGACCCCACCATCAGGGATATATTTCTCTCCCCTCCCCTATCAGCGTTCCGCAAAGACCACTCCCTTCGTGACTCCCTCATCAGGTCCACACCCCCCACCAACCCAACCTCCACTCCCGGCACCTTCCCCGGCACCTTCCCCTGCAGCCACAGGAAATGTAAAACTTGCGCCCACGCCTCCTCCCTTACTTCTCTCCAAGGCCAAAAAATGAGGTCTGCAGATGCTGGAGATCACAGCTGAAAATGTGTTGCTGATGGAGGTGTACATGGACTGGTCTCAGTCGGTTCCCTCGACTCAGCACCGCCCTCCTAACCTGCAATCTTCTTCCTGACCTCTTCGCCCCCACCCCACTCCAGCCTATCACCCTCACCTTGACCTCCTTCCATCTATCACATCTCCATCGCCCCTCCCCCAAGTCCCTCCTCCCACCTTTTATCTTAGCCTGCCTGGCACATTCTCCTCATTCCTGATGAAGGGCTCTGGCCCGAAATGTCAAATTTCCTATTCCTTGGATGCTGCCTAACCTGCTGTGCTTTAACCAGCAACACATTTTCAGCTTGGATATGATGGTGGTGAGCCATCTTCTGTAGTCTTGATGATGAGTTTATTGAAGATTTTCAGGACAGTTTCCTAGCACAGCATGTTCTGGAGCCAAAGGGCAGGGAATTCTAGATCGCATAATAGCAGTGATTATAACACGATTGGATTCACATTCAATCTGAAGGTTAAAATAGTTTGTCCAAGACAACATTTTAAACTTAAGGGCAATTTTGAGGGAATGAAGACAGGATTGACTAAAGAGAACTGGAAAATTCAAGTTCAGGAATCTATTAGTAGATGGCGGACATTGAGGGAGACATTTCCTAACACTTAGCATAGATACTTTCCAGTGAGAAAGAAAGGTGAAGGACACACCAAGTGAAGGACACACCATCTATGGCTTTCTAAGGGAGTTGAAGATGATATGAAATTGAAAGAAAAAAGTATATTTCTATGAAGAGTAATGGTAGGTTAAAAGACTGGACAGAATATTCAAAAAAAAACATAATGACTATTTTTTTCTCCTTACTATTCTTTTGGACTGCTCGTAAAGCTGGCTCAAAATCTCAGAATCAAACAGTAGCATTTCTTTGGTTATTTGAAAAACAAACTAGTACATAAGTGAATATTGCTTCTCTGGAGTGAGCCTGAGAATGAATAATGGAGCATAAAGCAATCATTGTGAATTGAAAGGAAATTGGTCAGTCGATGGTTGAAATGAAGGAGAAACCTAAAACCGTGACAATCACCACAAGAAAGGGTAAACTCTTAAGACAGGGGAAAAAAAAGAGTAAAAGCTGACAAAACCCAAGCTCCTAATGGATGTCAACCTGGGGTCTTCAAAATGTGACTGTTGTACACATGACATTTTCAGATCTGATGACTGTGTTCTGAAATTGATTGATTGTTAACTAAAGTCAATTGAAGCTTATCAAAACCGTAATAAAAATTGCTTTGTTGTGTAGCATTTGATGTTTGATAGTTTCTCCCTATTTTGAATGTATTGGCATGAGTCGGGGAAATACATGGAAAATTCAAAATGGAGGATGGGATGAATGTACTAAGAGGTATGGGATGGCATAGGAAGAATGAAATGAATGATAGGATGGGATGGGGATAGCTTGGAAGGTGAAATGGGAATGAAAGGAGAGGGATAAAGGGAACAGAATACGTATGCATGAGAAGGATTATATGAAATTGGAATTTAAAGAAATGATGTTGCAATATAGATAATACAGATATGCCACTCTGTAGATTAATGCTTTGTGGATCTCTGTTAGTCTTACATAAACCCTGAACAGTATAACTAGCAATGGAATTAAATTCACCATATGTTAGAGTTTACTAATTGGAGTCATGGAGTCATAGAGATGTACAGCATGGGAACGGACCCTTCGGTCCAACCCGTCCATGCCGACCAGATAATCCCAACCCAAACTAGTCCCACCTGCCAGCACCCAGCCCAAATCCCTCCAAACCCTTCCTATTCATATACCCATCCAAATGCCTCTTAAATGTTGTAATTATACCAGCCACCACCACTTCCTCTGACAGCTCATTCCATACACGTACCAGCCTTTGTGCGAAAAAGTTGCCCCTTAGGTGTGTCTTATATCTTTCCCCTCTCTCCCGAAACCTATGCCCTCTAGTTCTGTACTCCCCGACCCCAGGGAAAAGACTTTGTCTATTTACCCTATCCATGCTCCTCATAATTTTGTAAACCTCTATAAGGTCACCCCTCAGCCTCCAACGCTCCAGGGAAACCAGCCCCAGTCTTTCAGCCTCTCCTCATAGCTCAAATCCTCCAACTCTGGCAACATCTTTGTAAATCTTTTCTGAAACCTTTCAAGTTTCACAACATTTTTCCGATAGAAAGGAGACCAGAATTGCATGCAATATTCCAACAGTGGCCTAACCAATGTCCTGTATAGCCGCAACATGACCTCCCAACTCCTGTACTCAATACTCTGGTCAATAAAAGGAAAGCATATCGAATGCCTTCTTCACTATCCTACCTATCTGCGACTCCACTTTCAAGGAGCTCCGAACCTGCACTCCAAGGTCTTTGTTCAGCAACACTCCCTAGGACCTTACCATTAAGTGTATAAGTCCTGCTATAATGCAGCACCTCACATTTATCTGAATTAAACTCCATCTCCCACTTCTCAGCCCATTGGCCCATCTGGTCAAGATTCTGTTGTAATCTGAGGTATCCCTCTTCGCTGTCCACTATACCTCCAATTTTGGTGTCATCTGAAAACTTACTAACTGTACCTCTTACGATCACATCCAAATCATTTACATAAATGACAAAAAGTAGTGGACCCAACACCGATCCTTGTGGCACTCCACTGGTCACAGGCCTCTAGTCTGAAAAACAACCCTCCACCACCACCCTCTGTCTTCTACCTTTTGAGCCAGTTCTGTATCCAAATGGCTAGTTCTCCTTGTTTTCTGTGAGATCCAACCTTGCTAATCAGTCTCCCATGGGGAACCTTGTTGAGTGTCTTACTGAAGTCCATTTAGATCACATCTACCACTCTGCCCTCATCAATCCTCTTTGTTACTTCTTCCAAAAAAACTCAATCAAGTTTGTGAGACATGATTTCCCCCACTCAAAGCCATGTTGAATATCCTTAATCAGTCCTTGCCTTTCCAAATACATGTACATCCTGTCCCTCAGGATTCCCTCCAATTTGTGTATTTTATTTATTTCAATGTCTTTTAAAGAATGCCACAAGGAGAAACATCACCAAACTAGACAATTGAACCATTTTCTGCATTTCTTCATTTTCTGCTTTCTAAATTAGAGTTAGTAATTGTTGAGTGTTTTACCACTCTCCAAGGTGCTGAAAGTTATGACTTAATAATTTTATTAAGTTAAAATCATACAACACTAGGTTATAGTCCAACAGGTTTAATTGGAAGCATTAGCTTTCGGAGCGCTGCTCCTTTATCAGCTGGTTGTCATCAAGTGATGAAGGAGCAGTGCTCCGAAAGCTAGTGCTTCTAGTTAAACCTGTTGGACTATAACCTGGTGTTGTGTGATTTTGAACTTTGTACACCCCAGTCCAACACCGGCATCTCCAAATCATAATAGTTTTATATTTATGTATTGACTTTTATCAAAATGGATAACTATTTACATTTATATTTGAATAATTTTTGGATTTTTTCTCAGAAGAAAACATGCTTCAGTAATCCTGCAAAGGTTGGCCCCATCTTTCCTACATTTTCATTATCATTTCTAGGCACCTGGAACACAAATAATTGCACGACAAGTGACACCTACGATCATCAAACCAGTTTCTCAACCACAGACTACAGTACAAGTAACAACTGCATTGCAGCGACCTCCAACTGTACAGGTAATGTTACGAACCAAGTTGTGATGCCTAAAAATATTGAGTTCACTTTTATTGGAAATCAATGAGAATAGTTTTCAAAGTTAGACTAGAAATGTCTGTTAGTAAAGTTAAAGCTTCAGGATATATGTATGCAAGTATATTGTGCAGTGTATTATTTCAATTTCACTTCAAGAGTTTGAGTTTTGAGCAAAGGACAAGCTTGACACAATTAATAAAGAAATGCAATATTAAACTAATGCACGGAGAAAAGTCATTGGCCGCACCATTTTTTGCTAAACAAGTGTACAGAAGAGTGAATCAAAAGGAGTGGGTAGAGTTATAATGCAGATAAGCCACAATCTTGGTGAAAGGTACAATAGCTAAAATACTTCCTGTTCCTACCCCATAGGTTTTGTGGTTTGCTTTTGTTAAATGAGAAGGGTGATTTTTTTTTTGTTTGAAGTCTTCAGAATCCATTATGTCAGTAGTGTGTCACTGAGATTTTAATACATGAAAAATATGTTAACTATTTTTAGCACTTTACTATCACCAATTTGTTTCAATAATACTACTGGACATGGTTTTAAACTTAGCACATAAACTAAATGGACACTTCACTACAGTACTGAAGAAATACTGTATTGTCAGAAGTGGATAAGATTCTCTTTGCCCTTTCCGGAGTAAAGGATCAATCATACCATTTGGAGAAGAGCAGGAAACTTTATGGGAACTTAGTGTGCAAATTGAATGCCTCATATCCTTACAAAGTGACTATTCTTTAAGGTGCTTCATTTGCTGTGAAGTTATTTGCAACATCTTAAAGCCATGAATGATGTTAGATAAAGGCAAATTATTTATTTATCTTCCAGTCTCAGATTGTAATAAGTGGGTCAACATCTGCAGCTTCAATAGGGACAGCAACAACAGTCCAACCAGGAACACCTCAGAGATCTGTACAAACATTAGCAGCTGCTGCTGGGGGTCCTTCATCACAGATACTGCAACCCACTGCCTCAGCGGTAAGAATCATTTGTTGATGCATGGTGTGAAACTTGTAAGATGTGACATTCTAACAAAACTGCAATTGAGAGTTCAGAAATATTTGCAGCCTACACCTGTGAGAAATGAAATTTACATCGATTAAAAATATCTGATTAAGGAAAACTTCCTCGGCAATGAAATACAGTGGAGCAAAAATATCCATCAAAGCAATTAAACACCTTTATCATAAACATAACATATGTTGCTTGAGTTAGACAATGTAATCGTTCCATTTATTTAACAAAATTTATTTTTATTTAATTCATTTGTGGGATGACACCAGCATTTATTGCCTATTCCTAATTTGTCAAAGGGCAGTTAAGTGCTGTGGATGTAGAGTCACATGTAGGTCAGACCAGATAAGGTTGGCAGTCCTAAAGGACATGAGTGAACCAGATGGGTTTTTCTAACAGTCGACAATGGTTTCATAGTCATCATCAGACTCTTAATTCCAGATTTTTATTGAATTCAAATTTCACCATCTGCCATTGAGAGATTCAAACCAAGGTCCCCAGAACATTACCTGATTGTCTGGATTAACAGTTGAGTGATACTACTGCAAGGCCATTGCCTTTTACAAATTAAACGCAGACAATATTTTAAACTGTGGATTTTCTTAAAAACTGCATTTCCATAAATGAATGGATACAAAACAATTTTAATTAAATCTATGTAAATTGTTCTGTCTGGTTCAGTGTTTTTTTAAGCTATTTCTTTTACGTTGTAGGGGCTTACTTGAAATCAAAAACTTGAATTAACCTGTATTTTCTGCTCCTCATTCATATGTTCATATGTCCATTCGCCACACGCCAGTATAGAAATATTGAACCTCAATCATCTTTGGGCTTTATTCAGCAAGCCCATATCTGTTTCACATTACCACTGCACTACAAGAGACTCAAAGGCTCGAGTTCTAGTTGTTTTATTCAACCTATTCAGACAGGAACAGGCCTTCTGGGGCTCTTGTGACAGTGCGTCTCTGGGCTCGAAGGTTTGTGCCCCATCTTAGGAGGTGAGGTCCACAGGTATCAGAATGTGTTCAGACAGTGGTAGTGTTTCGACCTTTGAGTCAGAGGGCATGGATTCAAGTCCCATTGGCTCTAGAGGTGTGTCTCAATACTGAACAAGTTAATTACAAATACGTATAAGCAACCACAACCGCTGTACTGCAAGAATGCTCAGTAAATACTCATTAGCTTAACCTTTAGATATTTCCTAACCAATCTGCTCAGACATGTTTTTACACACTTCTGGAGCAGAGACAACTTGAACCTAGGCCTTCTGACCCAAAGACAGGGATGCTACGACTGCATCACAAGATTGTCATGGGCTTAATTTTTAGCTGTTTTAAATCAACCTGTTTAAACCTGTTATGAGACACCTCCAGGAAGGTGGGACTTCAACCTGAATCTTCTGGCCCTAAAAATGACTTAACTCTTAAATATTTTCTAAGTAGCCTATTCCAAGATGTTATTACACACTTTAGAAGCAATTGAGACTTGAAATTGGGCCTCCTGGCTCGGAGACAAAGACATTACCATTACACCAGAAGAGCCCCAAGCCTCACTATTTTAAAATCTTCAGATGCACCTTGACTGAACTAATAGTTTTAATCAGAGTTGGGGACAGTCACTGATTTTTAATCACTTTGTTCCATCATGTATGGCATTCATGTTGAGCAGCAAGAGGAACGTGAACCCACGCCTTCTGACCCAGAGGTGGGGACACAACCACTGTACTCCAAGATGTTCCCTCCTAGCTTAACTTGTTAACATTTTTAATCGGCCTTGCTGTAATGAGAGAGCAGCTTGTGGTTCTCTGGAACTCTAGCAAATTTCATTTTCATGCTAAAGAAATATCAAATGTATTAAAGAAAGTAGGTTTATGTTCCAACAATAAATTATGTTTAACAAAGATTTTTTTTAATATTTTAAAATGAAAGTTTTTAAGACATTTTATCCGTATTCAGGTCTGATGCAGATATGTCACTTTTCAATAGTTGATTTACTTTTGTACAATGCATTATTATAAGATTCTAATGGCTAAATTTTGAGCACATGCATTCACTTCGGAGTGAGTGGAATCGTGAATAAACAAAAACAATGCCAATAGTTTCCTGAGTTTGAGTGGTTCTGAAGTACACTTGCTGTACAAAGGTTTTATTTCGTATTAAATATGGTTTCTGTAGTAATCCATTGTTTTCCTTTCATGCAATGATCATGCTATTTTGAAAGTTAGGATAGAAATGCATGTTGGCAAAAAGGCAACCTTAGATCCCTTGACATTGTGATTATGTTCATTCAGTATATAGAATATCAGTACTTGTTTCTGAAATTTCATCGCCGATTACATTGATTAAAACAAAAACTCCCAACACCATTTGTCTTTTAGGCGTCATTTAATAATTACCGAGTAACTCTGATTTGGAAGGAATGTTGCTTCTTATTGTCTGCAATTAAATATTTTTGGGTCTTTGTATTTACTAGATATTCTTTAAATAATTTGTTACTTTAATAGTTAATGCTGGCCAAATTTGAACTGTAACTTCCATGCTCACACAGGGAGTTATGTTATGTATTTGTAAGATCCATTGCTTCCGTATTAGAGTTACATGCTTAAGACTACCCTTTCACGATTAATGTAGGTCAGTATGTCAGCCAAGTCCATTCAACACTAGAAACCGAAAACAGATTAATGGCTGATGGGCTAAAGATGTACAGCCATCTGCTGGTAGGAACTCAAACTGCACATAAAGAAAACGTTCCAAATTTCTGTCAGCAGCAAGCTGGATGGTTAGAATATATTCCACCTGGGAAAAAGTAGTTATAAATTCTAGGGTTAGTAACTAAGTGAGTATTGTCATCACAGCATATATGCAAACCAAAAAATTACAATTGGTCTCTATTCATACCAAAATGAATAATGGTGTAAAGATCTGTACAATGCTGTTGCAGTCAGTAGCGAAAGCTTTATCCAATATTCTTAATCAGATATTATTAAGCCACCCAAATGTGTTTGATTCAGAAAGGTCTTACCCGGTGATGAATAATTTGTGATTGTGATTGATTTATTATTGTCACATTTACCGAGTGTTGTTCTGCGTGCTGTACAGGCAGATCATACCATATAGAGTTCTTCAGGGTAGCAGAACAGAGTGTAGAATACATTCTTACAGGCGCGGAGAAGTTGTACAGAGAGACAGTTCAGAATTAGTATTTGAGAGGTCCATTCAAAAGTCTGATAACAGTGGTGAAGGTGTTCCTGAATCTATGCGTACATGTATTCAAACTTTTATATCTTCTGTCCGAAGGAAGAGGGTGAAAGAGTATAGCTGGAGTGGGAGGCATTTTTGATTATGCTGGTTGCTTTCTAGAAGCAATGGGAAGTACAGGTGGAGTCACTGCTTGGGAGATTGATTTATGTGATGAACTGGGCTTAGTTCATGACTGAATGTCTGTAGTTTCTCGGGGTCTTGAGAAGAGCAGTTGCCAAACCACACTGTGATGCATCAAGCATCAGTCATTTTTACAACATGTCGTTATATTGTATTTCCATTGCAATAATCAATTATTTTTGGTAGAAGCCAGTATTTGTTTTCCACACTTGGTGTCCACAGCGGAACATAAACCACATTGCTTTGAGTATTTCCACATAAGCTGGATTTCATCTTTTCTTTTATCTCTTTCTGCGTAATCTAAAGAGAGAGGCAAGGGAATAAAAGCAAAGACACTAAATGTTCACAGTTTAAAAGAAATGGTTTTTAACCTATAATTTTAAAAAGCACAATTTTAATACTTAATTTACTGAAAGAATATGGCTTTATTGTGGTCAGTTGTTAATATATAGATAGTCATTAAAGGCAAGTAATCAAATCACCCCTATGAAAGGTAAAAGTCACTATCATCTGACCCGACTGTAGGACTGCTCACCCAAACGAGAGCGATGACTGATGGTAGTTTAACCTCTGTCAGTACGCCTTGGGGAAAGGGAAAGGTTGAGAAGGAGAATTCTTCATGGTAACCTCAGCCGCTGTAGGAGTTGAACCCATACTGTTGGTATCACACTGCGCTACAAACCAGGCATCCCGCCAGTTGAACTAGCTGACCCAAATTACCAATCCATTCACAAGAGAATTACAAGTTAACCTGGGACCACAATTTAACTTCCAGTTATGGAAATTTTTTTTTTGTTAAAAGAATACACTTGCTTGCTATTATTAAAGAACATCAAGCACAGTACAATACCTAAAGATTAGTTGGTGCTGTTAAACACACCCAAAGTCAATAAATATCTCAGTTCTGCAATTTCATGACTGTGCAAAAGGATGTTGCATATATTTTCTTTCCCATTCCCCCACCTTTTCTAATAGAAATTAGAACACTACAGCACAATACAGGCCCTTCAGTCCTCTATGTTGTGCTGACTTTTTATCCTACTGTAAGATCAAACTGACCTACATACCCTTTATTTTAATATCATTCATGTGCCGATCCAAGAGTCACTTAAATGTCCCTAATGTAGCTGATTCTACTACCACTGCTGCAGTGTATTCTACACACCCACCACACTGAGTAAAGAACCAACCCTGACATCTCCCCTAAAGCTTTCACCAATGACCTTAAAAGTACGCGTTTCGTAACGACCATTTCCGCCTGCGAAAATGTCTATGGCTATCCACTGTATCTATGCCTCTCATCATCTTGTACACCTCTATCAAGTCGCCTCTCATCCTTCTTTGCTCCAGTGAGAAAACCCTGAACCTTTCTTCATAAGACATACTCTCCAGCCCAGGCAGCATCCTGGTAAATCTCCTCTGCACTCCCTCTTAAAGCTGCCACATCCTTCCTATAATGAGGTGACCAGCACTGAGCATAATATTCAAAGTGTGGTCTAACCAGGACTTTATAGAGCTGCGGCATAACCTCACAGCTCTTCAACTCAATGCCCCTACAAATGAAAGCCAACACTAACGGAAAGATGTTGTGAAACTTGAAAGAGTTCAGAAAAGATTTACAAGGATGTTACCAGGATTTGGAGGATTTGAGCTATAAGGATAGGGTGGGGCTGTTTTCCTTGAAATTTCAGAGACTGAGGAGTGACTTTATAGAAGTTTATAAAATCATGAGGGGCATGGATAAGATAAATAGACGAGGTTCTTTTCCCTGAGGTGGAGGAGTCCAGAACTAGAGGGCATAGCTTTAGGCTGAGGGGGCAAAGATATAAAAGGAATCTAAGGGGCAACCTTTTCACATAGAGGATGGTATGTGTATGGAATGAGCTGCCAGAGGAAGGGGGTACATTTTACAGCATTTAAAAGGCATCTGGATGGGTATATGAATAGGAAAGGTTTAGAGTGATATGGGCCAAGTGTCACCAAATGGGACTAGACTAGATGAGATTAGGATAGCTGGTCATCATAGACAAGTTGGACCAAAGAGTCTGTTTCAGTGCTGTACATCTGTAGGACTCTATGACGTCATATGTCTTTTTTAACAACCCTATTGATTTGGGTGGCAACTTTTAGGGATCTATGGATGTGGACTGTAAGATCCCAGTGTTCCTCCACACTGCACACTGCAAAGAATTCTGCCTTTAAATCTATAATCTGCATTCAAATTCGACCTTTTGAAAATGAATCACTTCTCACTTTTCCCGGTTGAACTCCATCTGCCACTTCTCAGCCCAGCTGTGCATCCTGTCAATGTCCCATTGCAAGCTGCAACAGTCCTTGACACTATCCACAACTCCACCAATCTTTATGTCATTGGTAAACGTATTAGCCCACTCCTCCACTTCCTCATCCAAATCATTTATAAAAATCACAAAGAGTAGAGGCCCCAGAACAGATCCCTGCAGAACACCACTGGTCACCAAGCTCCAGGCTGAATGCTTTCCATCTACTACCACCCTCTTTTATGGACTAGCCAATTCTGCGTCCAGACAGCCAAGTTACCCTCCATCCCATGCCTCCTTACTTTCTGAATGAGCCAATCACAGAGAACCTTATCAAATACCTTGCTAAAATCCATATACACCACATCCAGTGCTCTCCCTTCATCAATATGTTTTGTCACATCCTCAAATGTCCCTTTTTAAATAATTCTGACAAATAATAAAAGTGATGCGACCTGAAGGAGAGAAAATAATATTTCACTGACAATATTCTATGAAGTTATTTGGAAGAAAACTGTAATGGGCAATTAAAATGTGGAAGTTTTGTTTACAGTTCCAGGACTGCGAGTAAACAGATGGATAAGAAATGGGCACAAATTAGTCTCATCATTGATGGTTGTTGGTGGATAAAAATCATCCAGAATCCCACTTGATGATTTCAGTATGTTCCTCCACCTCAACTTCTGCCTGTCTTCACATTTGTCTCAGCCCATCTTCAAAATGCTTTTGTCAGTGTTGAGTGTATTGTTTTACTGTTTTTCTGGTTTGTCAATCTCCATGCTGCAGAATTTCATCCAGAATTCTAAATTCCCATTCAAGCTTACAGGAGGTTTGGTTCACCCATGGCCCTTATGATGTTGACATAAAAGTTGATCAACATCTAAAATGTAAAATCTTCATTGTGTTCAAATCCCTCCATGCTCTTTCTCCATTTTATCACGATAGTCTTCCTATTTCCACAAATCTTCAAAGACTCTACTCCCAACACTTGCTGCTTACCAATCCACCACACCCTCCACCCCACCATTGGCAGCGTGCTTTCAGTTGTCCAGGCTCAAAACCCTGGATTTTCCTGCTGAAATTTCTTTTTCTTTCCGTATTTTTAAGACCCTTCTTAAAATCTACTACTTTCATCAAACGTTTAGTCCTCATTAATGTCATCTTCATTGGCTTGCTGCTAATTCATGTTTGATTACAACTTTGCATCAAGCTTCGGGACACTTCCCTACATTAAAGGTACAATATTAATCCAATGCCTAAAAGTTGCAACAACTGGAACTATACCAGTCTTCACAAAAAAAAATATTTTTAACTGTTAGTAAGTTGGAAAACTTCTAGTTTTGAAGCAAATGCAAAGTGTATGAAATTGCTTTATACAAGATCTGAAGTTTTCCTACTGTTCCACAAATGACTCTTCAACATGTAATGTAAACTTTGTATGTAAAATGTTTTTAATTATATGGTGGTGTACTTTTTCCTTCATTAAATCCTTATTATGCTCCACAGGAAACCATGGAAAATGTGAAAAAGTGTAAGAACTTTCTATCTACGCTGATCAAACTAGCTTCAAGTGGTAAACAGTCAACAGAAACAGCTGCCAATGTTAAAGAACTGGTGCAGAACTTGTTGGTGAGGAAATATAGTATACACATTTCTGCATTAATTTTGTTGAAGTAAAAAAACCATCTCAACAAAATGCCAATTGTTTCTGAATTGGGAGTGAATGTGTAACATAAGCAAAACAAAGAAACAAAATCTTTACATAGAGTTATTAGAGAGGATAGAATAGTATATCATGAGGGCGGTTGAGATAGAGAAGCATCTTTTCAGAGAACAGTAAATAAATGGAGCTTAAATAGAATTCAATACAAAATATGGGGAAAAAAGCCTGATATTGAAATTCATTTTGAATCATACTAGCAACAAACAGCAACGCTCACAGTGGTTTTCTGTTATTTAAACCTTTGTGGTTTAATATTACAGAGGATACAGTTTCAAATTTTGCAGCAATGTATCATACAAGCCACAGATATAACAAAGACTTGATTAAATAGTCAGGTGATGGAGAATCACTGCTTGTATCTGAAATTTGGAATCTTCTGAATTTTCCTTAAAACAAAATATTTGTGCTGTAATTTGCAGCATCATACAGGAAAGTTATCCATTATGCGCACAAAACAGATTTCACGAGTAAAACATGCCTAACAGCCTTTAAAAGCTGCACTATTCATTCTTGCAATTAGTACATTTCACTTAACTAACATTCATCCTTCACTCTTAAAGAAAAGTTTAAGTTTCTCAATTAATCTCAACTTTAAAAGTCTTATACTGTATTACGTCATACTCTTTAAGTATATTTGGTCGGATATTCTCAAAAGACATTCCAATTCCAGCAGCCAGAGTTCTTGGACACAGCAAAAGGCTCCATGCCCCGACCGTGGCACAAGGTGACCTTTGATTCTGGCTTCAGCTCCCAATCCAGGCCTCTGAATGAGGCAACTGTTTACCCCTGCCACTGATCAAGGCAGCCCCTAACCCCATCCTTGTGTAAAGGCAAGTTGAACAATTCCCTCGTTGCCTTTGCTTACTTGTGTAACTGCCTGCACTCCTCCATTCACATGTTGTTTCACTACTGAGTTTCAACAGCAAATATGGAAGAGAGTGGTGTGTGATTGGAGGAGCAGCTGCTAACCATTTTCTTCTATTTCTTTACAGGAGTGACCTTTCTCTGGTTGCCCCTGTGAGTGGATTTCCCCAGAGCAATTTGGGGATTTTTGAGGGCAGATTTATCTAGTTTCCCCCAACATATGAGAGATGGTCCATGCAATCTACAAACTGTTGGACAATGCGGGAAATTTTCGCCACTTTGACCTACTCAATACCCACCCTTGTCTCACTCAAAAGCTCTTCTCTTCCTCTTCTCACAGGATGGAAAAATTGAAGCAGAAGATTTCACTAGCCGGTTATACAGGGAGCTCAACTCCTCGCCTCAACCCTATCTTGTGCCTTTCCTGAAGGTACTTAATTGTTTATCTTGGTGTGGTTTACAGTGTTTTTCATATTTGGTGGGTACAATTGTGACTATTCTTTTTGTCCTGGTCAATGATCCCTGTATGGGAATTAAATTGGTTGGAAAAGGCAAGGAAGATACTGGAAATGTGTTTATTTTTGTGAAAGTATTCTCTGGTTTAGCTTGCATTTTACAGAAATATTTCTCAATACCAGATTCTTATTGTTAAGATTGAAATGGTTATTCAGAATCAAATCTTTCATTACCCAAACTTTTGGGTAACAAGGATGGCCATTTTATTAGAAGTAATGGTGTTTTTCTCTTTTTGATTAAGACACTTCTCAACAATTTGGGTTAAAATAATTATCCTAACTTCATTGAAACAGTTGTCAAATTTTGTCCAAAAGGGTAACTTGATCAATCTGATGGTTATAAAGAGAGCCATCTTAAATATACCATACAGATGACAAAATTTATTTATTTTTAAAGTTTCTTCCTTTCCTCCATCCCCAACAAATGATGCAAAATGATGCTAATCCATCAGAAATATGGTCAATTCTGCTGCTGGAGTACAAGGAATCAATAAATAGTTTGGTTGATTTCAATAAAAAAATAAGAATTGCTAGTATTTTAAAACAGATGATCCAATTAGAAGTTCAGTTACACAGAAGTAATTTATAAATTCAAAATAAGATTAGCACAAATGTTTAACTATTCTGTGTTTTTCCAGCGGAGTTTGCCAGCCTTGCGCCAACTCACCCAAGACTCGCAAGCTTTTATTCAGCAAAGTCAACAGCAATCCTCAACTCAGACTACAACAGCATTGACAGCAGTGGTACTGGGAAATACTGTTCAACAACGACCTGTAGTAAGAACAACTACTGCTACAGCTACAGTAACTAGCACTCTCCAACATCCTGTGCTAAGTTTAACACAACCTGGACAGTCAGTGCAAACTGGCAAGGTAAGGCTAATTCATACAGCTGCCATTTAAGGACAAAGTGTAACCTATATGCATTTATCATATTTCAGGCATTCTCATAGCCCCATATTTTGTTCAGAACTGCCCATTCGAGATAACCTCACATAGATTATCTGAATAAACTCTTTCAGCTTGAAAGGTGAGTTGTTGAACAATTATTTTAATAATTTGCTTTTAGCATGTGAGGTTGCTGGCAAGATCGCATTTATTAACCATCCCTAAATGCCCTTGAGCAGATGGTGGTATACTGACTCATGAATTGCTGCAGCCCACAATCTGGAGGTACACCCATAGTACTGCTAGGGAGGGAGCTTCAGGTCTTTAGCCCAGCAATGGTGAAGGAAAGGTAATATAGTTCTAAGTCAGGATGGTGGATGCCTTGCAAAGGATCTTGCAGGTAGTAGTGTACTAATGCAGCTGCAGTCCTTGTCCTTTGAGATGACGGAGGTCACAAGTTTGTATGGTGTTGTCTGTGGGCTCTTGATGAATTGCTGCATTGTCTCTTGTAGAGGCACATCCTGCAGCAACTGTATGCAAGTGGTGATGAAATGAATGTTTAAAGTGGTGGATAGGATGCCAGTTAATTGGGCTGGCCTATCTTGGATTATTCTAAGATTTGCTGCACCCATCCAGGCACTTGGGAAGTATTAAATTGCACATCTTACATGTGCCTTGTAGGTGGTGGATAGGTTTTGGGAAGTCAGGAATTGGGTTATTTGTCATAGAATTCTCAGACTCTGGCTTGCTCTCTCATTTCAGTAAGTATAAGACTGGTACAGTTACGTTTCTGGTCAATACGTAGCAAACTGTAAGCAGCACTAATCTTAAGCTGTCATTTGGGTTACATTTTTTTTATTTTAGACTATAATATGGGAATAAGAAATGATTGACCAGTACCAGTCATGTAAAATTATAGATACTCTTGCAATTTTTTTTTTAGTTTGCAGTTTAGGCTAGAGGAAGTGGTAGTTATAGCTAAAGTTAAAATACTGAAAAGACATTTGGACAGGTATATGAATATCCAAGAAGTAGGAGAGTCAACATTTCGAGCATAAGCTGTTCATCAGGAAGAGCTCATGCTTGAAACTTTGACTCTTCTGCTCCTCGAATACTGCCTGACCAGCTGTGTTTTTCCAGCACCTCACATTTTGACTCTGACTCTGATCTTGAACATCTGCAGTCCTCACTTTCTCCAGGTATATGAATAGGAGGGATATGGGCCAAATGCAGGCAAATGGGATTAGTTTAGTTTGGGAAACCTGGTTGGCATGGATGAGTTGGACCGATGGATCTGTTTCTGGGTTGTATGACACTCTTTTTGGAATTAAATAATTATCATTTTAATGTAAAAATGTTTGTAGGAAAGTTTCAAATTGCTGAATACTAAATCATTAAAGTTATTGAAAGTGTTTAGTTACCTTAATTACAACCACTAGTTTTGGTATTCTTTTAGTAATGAGCATTGTGACTATTTAAATTACTAACCACTATGGGGATACGATTGGCAATCACTATTTTAATTATTTCACAATATTATGTGACCGTTACATTGCAGAATATTACAATTTTTTCATTCATTCATGAGATGTGAATATCACTGGCAAAGCCAAAATTTATTGTCCAAACTTTATTGCCCTTGAGAATGTGGCAATGAGCTGCCTTTTGAATGCAACTGATTAGTTTGTTTGATAGTTTCAAGGGCAGTTAAGAGTCAACCATATTGTTGCAGATCTGGAGTCCCACATTTCCCAGATCTGGAAAGGATTCCTTTCCTTCAAGGATCCAAATGGCTTTTTAAGGCAGGAGGTGTGTCCAAAAGTTAATTTACTGCATTTCATGCTTGCATCATTACTGAGCAAACTTGAAATGGAGCTTAAAAATGTGTTGCTGGAAAAGCGCAGGGTCAGGCAGCATCAAAGGAACAGGAGAATCTACAATTTGGGCATAAGCCCTTCAGGAATCCCTGAAGAAGGGCTTATGCCCGAAACGTCGATTCTCCTGCTCCTTTGATGCTGCCTGACCTGCTGCGTTTTTCCAGCAACACATTTTTAAGCTCTCTCCAGCATCTGCAGCCCTCACTTTCTCCAAACTTAAAATGGAGCCAGGATATATCCAGAAAGAATCACCTCAGATGGCCGAAATAGTAGTGGTATATGTCATTTGGGTTTATATGTTTTTTACTTTGAAACTATGTTTTTAAAAAATAACATTTGAAACCAAAATTATCCCCTTGCTGTGGGAGCACAGAACACAGTTGTTGTGTTAAAACACAGGATTTACTCGGGAAGAAGCCAAATACACTCTGAACATTATTCAAGTATTTGTTTCATGTAGATTGCATGTATAATTATTTGCTTTATACTCATTTTTGTAAACTTGGTTTTCTTGATTTTGGTACTGCTTCTACTTAAATGAATTGTTATTTAGGATAGTTGCTGAAGAACGATGATTATTATCAACTGAGATTTTAAAAAATTATTTCGACGTCCGTCTAATCTAATGCATGTAATTGCTTTCAGGTTGTTCAACAGCAGCAGGGAACAATCGTCAGGCCGCAGGTGACACTGACTCAAACACCTATGGTGACACTTCGGCAACCTCAGAACCGTATCATGCTGACTGGTTCTTCACAGGTGCAATTGAAGCAACTTCAAACGGGTAAATATGAATACTCTTCAACCCTCCTTGAAACAAAATGTATAAATGTTAAGGCTGCAGATCAATTTAGATATGCTCACATAGATACTGGCATTAGAAGCAATTCAAAAAGATTAATTGGCTTATTCCCAAGATGAAGAGTTTGACTTACCAAGAAAGCTAAATAGTTTAGGCCTTTACTCGTTAAAGTTTAGAAAACTGAGGGATGGAAGAGTGTGGTGTTGGAAAAACACAGCATGTTAGGCAGCATCCGAGGAGCAGGAGAGTCGACATTTTGGGCATAAGCACATTCTCCCTGTGTCTGCGTGGGGTTTCCTCCGAGTGCTCCGGTTTCCTCCCACAGTCCAAAGATGTGCAGGCCAGGTGAGTTGGTCATGCTAAATTGCCCGTAGTGTTAGGTGCATTCGTCAGAGGGAATTGGGATTGTGTGGGTTACTCTTCGGAGGGTCGAAGGGCCTGCTTCCACACTGTAGGGAATCTAATCTAATAAGGGCTTATGTCAACTCTCCTGCTCCTTGGATGCTGCCTGCCCGGCTGTGCTTTTCCAGCAACACGCACTTCGACCCTGTTCCCTAGTATCTGCAATCCTCACTTTTTCCAAGAATGAGAGGCAATCTTATTGAAACAAACAAGATTTTATGGGAGCTTTAGACGTTGAGAAGATGTTTCTATCAGTAATTACAAAATAAGGTAGCACTCATTTAAAACTGAGATGCAAACGAATTTCTTCTCCCATAGAGTGGTCACTGTCTAGAATACTCTAGGGATTTGTGGAGGCTGGATGACTGAAAATATTTAGAGACGTAAATATATTTTTGAAATATCGGGGAGTTGAGGTGATGAAGAACTAGTACAAAAGAGGAGTTGAGGCCTGGGCAGGCCAGGCATGATATTATTGAATGGTAGGACAAGCTTGAGACACTGAATGGCCTACTCATGTTCCTATTTCTTAGGTACTTAATTATCAGCTCCATCTTTTTAAGTATTTTTACTTACCCTCTTTAAGGAAGCCCTTTTAAATTGTTAATATTAAATAGTAAAAACACCAACCGAAGAAAAACATTGAAATTGTCAGAAAAATATAACCTGTTGTTAAACAACTTGTGTAGCTTTGCCCACAGGGAATGAGACAAAATATAAATATTGAGTAGAAAAGATGGAGAGAATTGGACTAGAGAATATAATTTAATTCAGTCCAATTTTAAAGTTGTAGACTTTGCCCTTAATGTAATAGTTTATCAAAGTTAGGTTGGGAAACAAAAGAAATACAGTAGGTGGCAACATAGGACAGAGAGAGGAAGTGATATACAGATAGTACAAAACTAGTGTGGTGCAACAGAATTGTTGAGTGTGTAATTACATTAAATTCCATTTAAAAGATGCAGATGTAGTGATGTACAATGAAAATGTTGATGTGGAGAAACATATACAGACATTAGTTTTTATCATATGTCGAGAAGAGGCTAATTATCTGAATTTGTAATCAAACTTTAATCAGCTTTAGAATAAAATTGCACTTGTGAATCACCATCCTGCAAGTTGCAATTCAGTTGTCATTAGGAAATGAAGGAATGATTGAACATGTATGACAGAATTGAAACATCTCTAAGGAGATAGGATATAGGAGAAAGTGGAGGTCTTGCATCTGCTTGAACTTGTTTCATCTTTCAGTAAAATCATATCTTTTCTTCTACCTCATTTCCAACTTGCCCTGATTCTCTTCATGTTTGAAAACCTATTGATGTCAGTCATCTTAAATTTCCTCAATGACTGTCCGCCTGCAGCTGTCTGGGCTGGAATTTCCAAAGGTTCACAACCCTGACTTAATGCATGATTGCTTTTTATGTGCAGTTACTGGCTTATTTGCATACTTTAAGCATAGTAACAAGAACAATGAATCAAACAGTGCATCAAATTCAAATTTATACATCTCGCTTACCTCCCCGAACATTACCTATTTTTATGGAACTTGGGTCTTGTTACAGTTATCTGCAGTAGTCTTGGTTTTAATTATTCAAAATACATTTTTGATATTAAAATTATGCTGCTTTCAAAAGCTTACCTTTAGGAAGTCAAATCAGCTGTACTTATCAGACAAATGAATTGAAATAAATCAAAGGTTGTGAAATAATTCACTTTGTTAAGCACCACCTATGACAAGAATTATTTCATCAAAACACTGGCCCTGAACTTTCAGACTAAAATATTAGAATGCTCCTGAAACTTCAACTAAAGCTTGTAGTTAACAGTGCAAATTATTTTTGGGTTGAGCATGGAGTGATATAGAGTGAAATTTAGTGTGAATATGTTAAATGTTCCGACAATAACAATGCTAATTGGTAATATACCCAAATTATTGCATAGCATCAACACTTAAAAACACGTAGTAAAAACAACAAGCTGAAAAGCAGATTATATGTGAACAATTGAATACAGAAATCATGACAAATGTTTTTTCAGCGGCTGATCAAAGTAGACATTTTTCTGTAGCCTTTTCCTGTTTACAGTAACAGTTTTGGTAATATGGCAGTTTCTTAGCATGACCAGTCATCTATTCTAATCACAATCCACACAAAGAAGTGCCTTATCCCTTTCTTTGTGTGCAGTCTTATTGTAGAGAGGGTGGGGGTTTCCTCTTTCTGTGGTGCACATATTGTTTATGGAGTTCCAAGAACAAGAATCCATCTTGTTCCTTCATTTCTTCCTTTTGCATTTCTTTCCCTTGGTAACACAATTAAAGAAAAAGATCAGCTTCGACTTTGATACATAGCTCTCAAAACCACATCTGTCTCCTCTCCCAGTGCTTCAGTGATGTCAAATTGATCAAGCGATGTTCATTTTTGGGTAGATCGTGCTTTTTTCCGTGTAAACATTGTGAAGACAGAAACCTCCACTGTGTTAAAGTAAATGTTTGACAATCTATTGTCCATCACCAAAATACCTGCTTCCATCTTTGTAATACTGCCTCCCTCTCATTCTTATATTGTTTGCTGCAAAAGTTCGCAATTTGGTCTTTGCTGTTTTCGCCGTCAGTTATTTTAATAACACTACCTGGCCTTTTATACTTCACCCCTGTAAATTTCACCTCTCAAAAATTCTTCTTGCACTAAAGTCTGCCAAGTATGTTAACAGTGTCATAACATCATCACCTTCCATAAGGTCATAAATCACAAGCAAACCCTGTAAGGTACATAGAACTGCACAAGGGTAAAACTGACGAAGGGAATATTTTATAAGGACTTGCATAGATTTTGCCAACATGTTCTTATTTCCAAATGTCTTTAGAAATTATTTTGTGACTAGAAGAAATGTGGTGTTTGTACAATAAGGAACTTCTGTTATTAATACCAGATAATATTTAGGAGATGTAATTCATTTGAGTTGCTATTGTATAAGGATGTAAGGGTCTGAGAGGTGCCACAAACCCCATCCACCAAGATGCTGTACAGACTTCTGAGAGAACAGTGTAGGATCCCAAAGGAATAAGACCAGTATCTAAATGCTCCTCATCGTTTCTGTAATAGAACATAGAACATAGTAGGATACAGCGCAGTACAGGCCCTTCGGCCCTCGATGTTGCGCCGACCGAATCCTACCTAACCTATACTAGCCCAATAACTTCCAAATGCCTATCCAATGCCCGCTTAAATGACCATAAAGAAGGAGAGTTCACCACTGATACGGGCAGGGCATTCCATGAACTCACAACCCGCTGTGTGAAGAATCTACCCCTAACATCTGTCCTATACCTACCACCCCTTAATTTAAAGCTATGTCCCCTAGTAACACCTGACTCCATTAGCGGTAAAAGGTTCTTAGTATCTACCCTATCTAAACCCCTAATCATCTTATACACTTCTATCAGATCTCCCCTAAACCTTCTCTTCTCCAATGAGAACAGCCCCAAGTGCCTCAGCCTTTCCTCATAAGATTTTCCTACCATTCCAGGCAACATCCTGGTAAACCTCCTCTGCACTCGTTCTAAAGCTTCCACATCCTTCCTATAGTATGGCGACCAAAACTGCACACAATACTCCAGATGAGGCCTCACCAGAGTCTTCTACAACTGCAACATGACCTCAGGACTCCGGAACTCAATTCCTCTGCCAATAAAGCCCAGTACACCATATGCCTTCCTCACAGCACTATTTACCTGGGTGGCAACTTTCAGAGATCTGTGTACATGGACACCAAGATCCCTCTGCTCATCCACACTACCAAGTAGCCTACCATTAGCCCAGTAATCCATCATCTTGTTATTCCTACCAAAGTGAACGACTTCGCACTTAGCTACATTGAATTCCATTTGCCACATTTCCGCCCAGCTCTGCAACTTATCTATATCCCGCTGTAACCTACCACTTCCTTCCTCACTATCCACAACTCCACCGACTTTTGTGTCATCCGCAAACTTGCTTACCCAGCTTTCAAGTCCTTCCTCTAGATCATTTATAAAGATAACAAAAAGCAATGGTCCCAAAACAGATCCTTGTGGTACACCGCTAGTAACTGCGCTCCAAGATGAACATAATCCATCAACTACTACCCTCTGTCTCCTTCCAGCCAGCCAATTCTTAATCCAAACCTCTAATGTATCCTCAATGCCATACCTCCGTAGTTTTAGCATTAGCCTACCATGGGGAACCTTATCGAACGCCTTACTAAAATCCATATACACAACATTACTGCTTTACCCTCGTCCACTTCCTTAGTCACCTTCTCAAAGAACTCAATAAGGTTTGTGAGGCACGACCTGCCCTTCACAAAACCATGCTGGCTATCCCTGATCACGTTATTCCTACCCAGATGTTCATAAATCTTATCCCTTACCATTCTCTCTAAGACTTTGCCCACCACTGAAGTCAGACTCACTGGCCTATAGTTACTAGGGCTATCCCTACTCCCTTTCTTGAACAATGGGACCACATTCGCTATCCTCCAGTCCTCTGATACTATTCCCGTTGACAATGACGACATAAAAATCCAGGCCAATGGCTCTGCTATCTCCTCCCTAGCTTCCCATAGGATCCTGGGGTAAATGCCATCAGGCCCAGGAGACTTATCTATATTCATCCTTTCCAATATTCCCAAAACCTCTTCCCTGCATATTTCCAGGGCATCCATTCTAATTATTTGTGATTCCATATTCACATCAGCAACAGTGTGCTGTTCCTGAGTGAATACTGATGAAAAGTACTGATTTAATGTCTCTCCAATCTCCTCCGCCTCCACACACAACTTCCCACTACTATCCTTGACTGGACCGATACCTACCCTAGTCATCCTTTTATTCTTGACATACCTATAGAAAGCCTTTGGGTTTTCCCTAATCCTACCAGCTAAAGACTTTTCATGTCCCCTTCTCGCTTCTCTTAGCTCCCTCTTTAGCTCCTTCCTGGCTACCTTATAACTCTCAATCGCCCCTACTGAACCTTCACGCCTCATCTTTACATATGCCGCCTTCTTCCCTTTCACAAGGGACTCCAATTCCTTACTAAACCACGGCTGCCTCACAAGGCCCTTTACACCATGCCTGACTGGTACATACCTATCGAGGACACGCAGTAGCTGCTCCTTGAACAATCCCCACATCTCATTAGTGTTCTTCTCTTGAAGCCTGTTTTTCCAATCCACACATCCTAAGTCATGCCTCACTGCATCATAATTTCCCTGCCCCCAGCTATAACTCTTGCCCTGCGGCGCACGATTATCCCTCTCCATCACTAAAGTAAAAGTCACCGAGTTGTGGTCACTGTCCCCGAAGTGCTCACCTACCTCCAAGTCTAACACCTGGCCTGGTTCATTACCTAGAACCAAATCCAATATAGCCTCCCCTCTTGTTGTAATCATGTCTATCACATTAATGTAACTTGTCCATAGTTGCGACCACAGAATAAATCATTTTGTTTAAGACTAGCATTTCACATTGGACTGCCAAGTGGTTTTCCTCTACCATATTAGATCAAGGGGGCCCAGAAGATCCCTATTCTGAAAAAGGGTGGTGTTAACAAACCTACCTCGTGTTGAGCACTGATGCAGACAACCTCGAACAAGGTGATCTGCATGAGGATTGCTCCTACAAACCTGGTACAAAAGCAATCTTGCAGTTGTTATCCTCAAATTGACAGTTTATATGTAGATTAGTTAGTGTGGAAACAGGCCCTTCGGCCCAACAAGTCCACACCGACCTGCCGAAGCGCAAACCACCTAGACCCATTCCCCTACATTTACCCCTTCACCTAACACTACGGGCAATTTAGCATAGTCAGTTCCTCTCACCTGCACACTTTCGGACTGTGGGAGGAAACCGGAGCACCTGGAGGAAACCCAAGCAGACACGGGTAGAATGTGCAAACTCCACACAGTCGCCTGAGGTGGGAATTGAACCCAGGTCTCTGGCGCTGAGAGGCAGCAGTGCTAACCACTGTGCCACTATGCCACCCATGTAGTTTATGTAAAGTGATGCAAGTGGGCATTTGTATCTGCAAGTTAAAAAAAAGGCTTAAAAACTTCAGTGACAAGCAAAATACTGTGATTAATTGGAGAAACTGACTGGAGACAGTGTTTAACATAATTTTCTCCATAATTTTACAGTTCCTGTTATGAAACAGACAGTGGTGCCAGGAACTAAAGCTGGCTTGACTTACTCTGTCCAGACTTCTGTCGTTCAAAAAAATAAACTAAAAGAAGCAGCAGCAGCAGCAGCAGCAGCCAGTGGCTCTTTCAGGTGAGATATTTAATAAATATCTCTGGAAGAAACAAATGATACTTAATATGGAAAAGATTACTGTTGAAAACAGTACTTACCTAGTAAATATTTACATCTCATTAAAACCTATATGACAACATTCCTTTTAAAAACAATATACCACCACCAACTGCCGTTCTTTAAAGTCAACTTTATTTTCATACTTGGCCCTTTATCAGGTTACTTAAGTTGGACTTAATTAAAACAACATGTGTGAAGCTTTTTAGTGGATTAGCACGTTATAATCAATGATTTTGAATTTGCTGTCGAGGGAACAACACCCGGCTTTTAGATTAGAGTGGTGCTGGAAAAGCACAGCAGGTCAGGCAGCATCCGAGGAGCAGGAAAATCGACGTTTCAGGCAAAAGCCCTTCATCAGGAGACCCTTTCCTAATGAAGGGCTTTTGCCCGAAACGTTGATTTTCCTGATCTTCGGATACTGCCTGACCTGCTGTGCTTTTCCAGCACCACTCTTAATCTAAACTCTGGTTTCCAGCATCTGCAGTCCTCACTTCTGCCCGGAACAACACCCGGTGTCATACGCCAAGCAAGTGGCAGAAATGATTTGTTTCCTGTTAGGAAGAAAAAGTACTAGCCTTTTTTTAAAAATCTGTAATATGAAAATAATACTGCAGGGCCACATGTTTTCCTGATCCTGGTAGCATTGAGAGCTGTGCTGGTCCTTCTGTTGGCCCATTACAGTCTTTGTGATCATGGTTACTCTGCAGTGTTCTAAGAAAGAAAATTACCTGGCACACTGGTGAGATGATCCATACAGACGCTTGCCTGCATTGTTAAACAGGTACAGTCTAAATAGGGAACTCTTTTATCTTCCTTAGCTAGATAAATGTGCTTCATCAAATGTGTCTCGGTTGAATATTCCATGAAAATTTACAAATTGCTAACATTGTAGATTAGCTCTTGTAATGACATTAATGTGTAGGTGTGAAATTTTCTAGGGATGATGATGATATTAATGATGTGGCATCTATGGCTGGAGTTAACCTTTCAGAAGAAAGTGCACGCATTTTGGCAACAAATTCAGAACTGGTGGGGACTCTGACAAGATCGTGTAAAGATGAGGCATTCCTGTTTGCTGCACCGTTGCACAGAAGAATGTTAGAAATAGGTAAAGAGATATTAACTGATTTTCACACTATGGCTACCTACTTATGCAGACTTTGTGAAAAAAAAGTGCAATAAGGAATCTTTTTAAAAACATGAACTCTTTCAAAAATTTTTAAAACTCCATTCATGAAATGTGGGTCTTACTGGCACGGTCAGTATTTATTACACATCCATAACTCCTCTTGAGAGAATGGTGGTAAGTAACCTTGAATTGCTGCAATCCAGATGCTGTTGGTACAACTACAGTGCTATGAAGGAAGATGTTCCATCCAAGGTGCTTTGAAGGTACTGCATACAGTACCAGGAAGTAGTGAGTTCCTTGGTTTTGACCTAACCATGCAGAAGGGCTGGTGATACATTTCCAAGTTACAGTGTCTGTGATGTGAACGAGTACTTGGAGGTGATGGTGTTCCCATGTATTTACTGGTCTTGTACTTAGGTGACAGAACTCACAGATTTGGAACAAGCTATTGAAGAAATGTTTAGAAATATCTCTTAAGGAAGGTTTCTGACATAATATTTTTATAAAAAGAAATTAATATCCTAAAATCTGTACATGGAACAACAAGTTTCAAAACTTATTCTGCCAAGTGCTATCCAGTAAGATTGCTAACTAACAACAGTTATGGTCAAGATTGTTTTAGCCACATACAGTAATTATATTCGGTATACTCACAACACAGCTAGGTGTGCTTCCAAATATATATGTTCGTCAAGCAAACATTTACCAACATTAACTAACCAATGAAACAAAGCAACGAATGATCACAAAACAGTTGTGCACTGTTTTTGTCTTATGGTTCACTCACAATTAGCCAAGTGTAGCTTGTAACTGTTGTATTGAGCTCAGTGTATAATATGCATTAGTCAAAGGGGAAAGCTATATTAACATAGCTAAGAATGTTTAACCTATCTCAACATATTTTAACTTTTGTTGGCAATAGGTAAAAAACATGGAATTACTGACGTTCATCCTGATGTAGTAAATTTTGTATCACATGCCACCCAACAACGATTACAAACACTTGTAGAAAAGATATCTGAAGTTGCACAACAGAGAAATATCTCCTACAAGGTGAGTGTCGAATCATTTATTGTTTCTTTAGACCAAATGTCTGGTATTAATATAATCTGAGTTGTTTTATCAATCCTATCAGTAAAAGATTCATAAACTAACTGAATTTGCACCCCTTTCATGTTAAAAAGACTGGTTAGACTACAAGTATTTGCTGTGAGCTTAAACTTTTATAAACAACCCCACGCCCCCTCCACCTTTCCTCAAAATATTGATTCTCATTGAGATATATTTTCAAGGGTATCAGGCGCCACCATTGCTATCAGCAACATAGCTGAGAAGGGGCAGAGTGAACATTCTCATAGTATGGAATCAGGCCATCAGGGGTAAGTCTGATAATGAGGAAGAACTCAGAACATAGCCTGATACTCTCTTCAACTAATACTTGCTGGCTAGCATAATAATTGGCAATCAGGAGCAGAAATTACAGTTGATCCCTTCGCTAATTTGAAACCCTGACACCAATCTTAGTACTTTGCAGCCATCCCAACTAATTCAGTATAAACAGTCCCAAACGTTTGTATTGATTGTATTGCAGAACGGTACATCTCAGAGGGTTTATTAGTGGGATGTTCACATTTTCTGTCAGGTTTGTAACATAGCTGAGACTAGTGCAAACAACTTTTTTAAAAAGTGGTCAACTAAGACTGATATATGGACTAATTTCACTTAACAAAACAACTTGCATGTGAATGATTATTTCAAAGATCCTTTTTGTCAGGGGTATCACTACAAATACACAGAATATTTCTTTTTTCATTTCAGGAATAAGCAACGAGTTTAACAGCAATTTATTTTTGCTACATCATTTGTTGTTAGCAAGTAGGATAGCAGTCAAAGACAGGAGGGCAATGAGCAGAACGTTTTGCCTCTTATTCAGCACAAATGGGCTATTTATTGAACATAGAATTCCCACAGTGCAGAAAGAGACTATTTTGCCAATTGAGCCAGAACTGACCCTCCAAAGAAGCATCCCATTCAGACCCCAAAACCAAATTCTCATAACCCCCGTTCTATTACTATGGTTAATCCATCTACCCTGCACATCCCTGGATACTACAGGACAATTTAGCATGGCTTGTCTACCTAACCAGCACATCTTTGGACTGCGGGAGGAAACCAGAGCACCTACTGATATGGGGAGAATGTGCAAACACCACACAGATAGTAACCAAAGGCTAGAATCGAACCCGGGTCACTGGCATTGTGAGGCATCAGTGCTAACCACTGAGCCACTGTGCTGCCCTATGCGAGGCATTAACTGAGGTCTTTGCACATTGGAATGTTGCTCTTCACAAACCTGCATAAAACAGGGAAGTGGTGATAGGGCAGTCTGATTGTCAAGGTTTTTGTGTAAGAATAACTTCACTATTTTCGCAATCTGAAATGATTTAATGTTTATCTTTTGATTTCAGGAGGACGACAGGTATGAGCAGTTAAATGATGTAAAGTCACAGCTCAAGTTCTTTGAACAACTAGATCAAATAGAAAAGCAGAGAAAAGATGAACAAGAAAGAGAAATTTTAATGCGAGCAGCAAAGGTAAGCAGTGTTAAGTGGAATTTAAATTAAATCAAACCAAAAGGGATGTTGTAATACATTAAACTCTCAGCTTTGTCTTGCAAAAGGTTAATCTAATACCAAGCATATATAATGAATGCTGAGCCAAAGGCGACATTGATGCAAATATTAAATGCACGTATTCAACTGAGTACTTGTGAGCATGATATGTAGTTGTTACTTGCCTGAAATTTTTAAGACATCTTAGGGTCTTTGGTCACCAATTTTACCTTTTCTACTGTAAAATGACAGCTTGGGTTGTAGACATATGTCCACCTGCTTTGAACTACGTATTTATTAAGTTTAAACAAAGACCTGAATAAGCTGCACAGTACAATAGGAGACTGAATTTGGCAGCTGTGCTGATATTGTGTCTATGCATATTACTGAAAGTAAATATCAAGTTTGATTACTTCATCTGCTGGGCCTCAGCACATAGTTTCACAAGCACGCTTTCAAAATCTATGCTGGTTCACATGGCAGAGCACATTATTCAGTTGTGAAATGGATGAATCACAAGTGACAATTGTAATGACCAAAGAAGTGGCTAGAAGTCACTGAATCATTTAATGTTCTTCAGGAAAGAAAACCTGACAACCTCACATAATGTAACCAACCTGTGACACCCATTCCACCTTGCACTGGACTCTTAATGCCCTTTTGAAGTGGCCTAACATGGCACTTAGTTTGAAGGGAATTATAGATAGATAATAAATGCAGCTTTATCTTGCCAGCATCATTGCACATGAATGAGATTTAAAAAAAGATTGCCTCTTTACAGGGCTGCATGCCAGTGAAACCCCTCATATTTAGCGATTTAAGACTTCTCATTGTACTGATATAATGCATAGAAAAGTGCAGTTCCCTTTCGTGATATGGTCCCATGTTGCTGGGCAGTTGCTTATAGCAAGAAAGTAGAGTTACCTGTTTTCTTCGTAAGCATAGGAGTCCATTACAAAGTTACCATAACTTTTCAAAGTCATTATACTGTATTAAACATACTTGATATTTGAGGACATATTCAATATGTATTTACGCTGGACTACTAATTTAATAGGCTCAGCAAATTAGATATACAGTTTTAATCAACTTTTTAATTGTGTCGGGCACACAGGGCTTTTTAAAATGCTGCAGATTTTGGAACAAGTCAGGTCTTCAAACGATTTCAATTATCTGTTCCCACCTCAATATAATGTGATCATCTGAGTGATAAAATTCTGCACATAACGTTTACATTTATGGAAGGCACCTGCTGGAACTGTTCATAGTTAAATAAGACATTTGCTAAATGGAGTTTGTTTTTTTAATATTAAGAAATACTAGTTCGGTTATTTTTTGGCTTTACCATCCACCTGAAACAGCAGCAAATTGCACCACCTTTAATGTACCAACTGTAAGTGATAATGTCTGCATTTCTTTAACTGTCATTACTCAGCACATTGTAATTAATCTTAGGTCATACTGTAAAAGAAAATTTATTTTACCTTCACTCAATCCACAAACCTGTATTTCATTGCACCAGATTGATTATTGTGGGTTATAAATAGTACATTGAATTAAAGCTTTAGCATGCACACAATACACTTGTCTCTGATATATAAACACAATACTGGAATCATTTGAGTGAATAATGTAACAATGTAAGCCAGTAGTAGGTCAAGTATCCATTGTGGCAAGGAACTCTATTAGTATTTCAGGTTGAAATCCTTTAATCAGAACTGAAGAAAGATAGAAATGTAAGAGGTTTGGAATCAGTGGAAGGGGAGGGGGCAGGGATAACAATGATGGGTGTGATAGGGAGGTGAGATTAATGAGCGAAGTATTTCATTACGTAGAAGTGTTATAATTAAACCTGGTGGCATGTACCATCACTCTAGCCACTCTACTCAACAGTTCACCCATAAAACAAAAATACATTTTCCAGTTACTAAGATGACCAGTAAAATACTTTATCTGGTTGCAAAGAACAAGATCTGTCAATTAGGTTTCTTAAACATAATTGTGGATTTCTTATCAAAACAAGGGAGAGCTTGTGTTCTGCAAGGGTCAGTGTTGGGACCACAATTTTTCACTTTATGCATTAATGATCTAGCTGAAGGAACTGAGGGCAGATGATACAAAGATAGGTAGAGGGACATGTAGTATTGAGGAGGTGGGAAGGCTGCAGAAAGATTTGGAGAGTGGGCGAAGAAGTGACAGATTGAGTACAATGTGGGAAAGTATGACGTCATGCACTTTGGTAGGAAGAATAGAAGCATGGGCTGTTTTCTAAGTTGTGAGAAAATTCAGAAGTCTGAAATGCAAAGACACTTGGGAGTTCTAGTCTAGAATGCTTTCAAGGTAAACTTGCAGTTGGGTCAGTAGCTAGGAAAGCAGATGCAATGTTGGCATTTATTTTGAGAGGACTTGAATATAACAGCAGGAGTGAACTTATGAGGCTCTATAAGGCTCTGGTCGAATTGCATTTGGAGTATCGTGTGCAGGTTTGGACCTGATATCTCTGGAAGAATGTACAGGCCTGGAACCGGTTCAGAGAATGGTCCCAGGAATGAAAAGTTTAACATATGAGGAATGTTTGAAGTCTCTGGGTCTGTACTTGGAGTTTAGAGGATTGGGGGGATCTAATTGAAACTTAGAGTACTGAATGGCCTGGACAGAGTGAATGTTGGGAAGCCCTCCGTTTCTTCCTTTCCCGCCGAAACAACCAATACCCTTCCACTGACACCCTCCTTCGACTGACTGAACTGGTCCTCAGTCTAAACAACTTCTTTTTCCGATCCTCTCACTTCCTCCAAACCAAAGGAGTAGCCATGGGCACCCGCATGGGCCCCAGCTATGCCTGTCTCTTTGTAGGATATGTGGAACAGTCCATCTTCCGCAACTACACTGGCACCACCCCCCACCTTTTCCTCCGCTACATCGATGACTGTATCGGCGCTGCCTCGTGCTCCCACGAGGAGGTTGAACAGTTCATCCACTTTACCAACACCTTCCATCCCGACCTCAAATTTACCTGGACTGTCTCAGACTCCTCCCTCCCCTTCCTAGACCTCTCCATTTCTATTTCGGGCAACCGAATCAACACAGACACTTACTATAAACCGACCAACTCCCACAGCTACCTAGACTACACCTCCTCCCACACTGTCCCCTGTAAAAACGCCATCCCATATTCCCAATTCCTTTGTCTCCGCCGCATCTGCTCCCAGGAGGACCAGTTCCAATACCGAACAACCCAGATGGCCTCCTTCTTCAAAGACCGCAATTTCCCCCCAGACATGATCGATGATGCTGTCCACCTCATCTCCTCCACTTCCCGCTCCTCTGCCCTTGAGCCCCGCTCCTCCAATCGCCACCAGGACAGAACTCCACTGGTCCTCACCTACCACCCCACCAACCTCCATATACATCATATCATCCGTCGTCATTTCCGCCACCTTCAAATGGACCCCACCACCAGGGATATATTTCCCTCCCCTCCCCTATCAGCATTCTGAAAAAACCACTCCCTCCGTGACTCCCTTGTCAGGTCCACACCCCCCACCAACCCAACCTCCACTCCCGGCACCTTCCCCTGCAACCGTAAGAAATGCAAAACTTGCGCCCCCCCCCCCCCCCCCCTTACTTCTCTCCAAGGCCCCAAGGGATCCTTCCATATCCACCACAAATTCACCTGCACCTCCACTGACATCATTTACTGCATCCGCTGCACCCGATGTGGTCTCCTCTATATTGGGGAGACAGGCCGCCTACTTGCGGAACGTCTCAGAGAACACCTCTGGGACACCTGAACCAAGCAACCCAACCACTCCATGGTTCAACACTTCAACTCCACCAAGGACATGCAGGTCCTTGGACTCCTCCATCGCCAGACCATAGCAACACGACGGCTGGAGGAGGAGCACCTCATCTTCCGCCTAGGAACCCTCCAACCACAAGGGATGAACTCAGATTTCTCCAGTCTCCTCATTTCTCCTCCCCCCCCCCCCCCCCCCCCCACCTTGTCTCAGTCTCAACCCCGAACTCAGCACCACCTTCCTAACCTGCAATCTTCTTCCTGACCTCTGCGCCCCCACTCCCACTCCGGCCTATCACCCTCACCTTAACCTCCTTTCACCTATCGCATTTCCAACGCCCCTCCCCCAAGTCCCTCCTCCCTATCTTTTATCTTAGCCTGCTTGGCATACTCTCCTCATTCCTGAAGAAGGGCCCATGCCCGAAACGTCGATTCTCCTGCTCCTTGGATGCTGCCTGACCTGCACTTTTCCAGCAACACATTTTCAGCTCTGATCTCCAGCATCTGGAGTCCTCACTTTCTCCTAGAAGATTTAATCCACAAAGGTGCAATAATTGGTTAATGTACAGTAATAGAGAAGTTTAAATGCTTCTTCCTCTAAATATCCCTAAAACATCTCTCTCTCTCTCTCTCTCTCTTTTCAGTAAAAGAGGAGAAAAGATTAGATTTCTCTACAGACATTGACTTTCTGGGAAAAAAAATGCTTTTTGGCCAGTGGGTTATTCTTGAAGGGAAAAGGAATAAAGTATAGAATATTTCAGAGGGTGTTGCTCTAGTGTTCAGGCACAAGTGATTATCACTAACCACACATGGTTAATCTCTGAAAGTTTGTAAATACTGCTTGCTCAGGAAACACAATCTTATCTTGCAGTCGCTCTCTCAAAAGATCAAATAGGTTTCACTCAACTCAACAACTGGGTTTCCTTTTCAAAATAGGAGAGGTTAGCTCTGCAGCTTGTTCTAAGCAAGCTTTCCTCCAAGTTAGCTTGTTCTTAATAGGCTTCCCTCTAACATAAAGCAAGCATCTTTCCAAACCAGTCATTGTTCAAACCAGCCAACTCCGAGGTCTACAACAAAGCAATTATCACCAGGTTGATGATTTACAGGAAGCCTTAAAGGAAAACAAAACTCCAGTGTCCACAGTTAGCTTTCAATGACTTTAAACACTCCAAATATTTCCAATTAATTTAAAATAAATCCTGTTCAACAATCTTCCAGAGTTTAAGACCTTCAGGTTATTAGAAACGAAGCACACTTGTAACAAAAGCCTAAGAGAGTGAAAAGAATTAGAATTAGGTTTATTGTCACGTGTACTCACATGCAGGAATACTGGAGTACAGTGAAAAGTATACAATGTTGCCAGTCACAGCATCATCTTAGGTTCAAAATGTTAGGTTAAAAAAGAAAAATAAAGAAATTAGTGTCAACAATGTAATTCTTCCTAGTATAAAGTAGTCAATAGGAAATAAAGTTAAAAGTTCCAAATTACACTCCTCCTTTCACCATGGGCCTGCAGTTGCTCCATGAAGGTTCGATCTCTGTCGCTCTCGCTCTCGCTCTCGCTCTCTCTCTCTCGCTCTCTCTCGCTCTCTCTCTCGCTCTCTCTCTCGCTCTCGCTCTCGCTCTCTCGCACTCTCTTGCTCTCTCTCTCTCGCTCTCTCTCGCTCTCTCTCAGTCACACCCCACGCTTGATCTCTCGATCCCTGGGCCTCTATGCTGCCATCTTGACATCAGCCGCCTCACCAAAGGTTGTCAGAGTCTCACTGTGGGCCCCAGCCACTTCTGCAATGTCACTGACCACCAGAGGTCTGCCCATGCACAACAGGCACCTTGTGATTGACTGCTACGGTTCTGGGCCTCTAGTCACTACTGTTACCATCACTGTCTCCACAACTGAGGTCTCTCCAAAGGGCAAGTAGAGGAAAAAAAACACTAACGAAAGAAAGAAAAAAGTGAGCTCAGGCCATCTTAGATCAGGGATAATGGATGTACTGAAGAAAACAAAAGTGGTGTCCTGATGACATGTAAATGGTCACTGGTTTAGTTAATCTCTCCTGCCCTTCACCCTGGCGTACACCTTCCATAAGGTACAAGAGTAGAAGTAGGCTATTCAACACATGGTGTTTACTCAGCCATTCAATGCGATGATGGCATTTGTGCTTCCTGCCCCTCTCCTCTTGCACTGGCTTAAAGTTCTTGGCATTCATATCTTATTTCAGTTCTCTTGAAAGGTCATTGACCTGAAATGTTAACGGTGTTTCTCTTACACAGACGTTGTCTCCACATATTTCCAACATCTTGTTTGTTGTTATTTCTCTCATCATGCATTCACAATTTTCAACTGTAACAATAAATCATTGCAATTTAGAATCTAAATTAAAATATCATGAAACTGGAGTCCGTCTCAAATGTTTGTCTCCCCAGCATTACAGATACCAGTCCTCACCCAATTCGATTCACTCCATGTGATATCAAGAAATGGTTGGAGGCACTGGATAGTGCACACAGTATGGGCCCTGGCAGCATTCCAACAATAGTACTGATAGCAATAATACTTGTGCTCCAAAACTTGCCATTCCCTTGTCAAGCTGTTCCAGTACAGTTACAATATTGACATCTATCCAACAATGTGGATAATTGCCCAAGTATGTCCTGTACATAAAATGCATGACAAATCCAACCTGACTAATTACCTCCCCATCAGTCTATCGATCATCAGTAAAGTGATGGAAGGTTTCATCAACAGTGGCATCAAGCAGAACTTGCTCAGTGACACCCAGTTTGGATTCTGCCAGGGTTCCTGACTTCATTACAGCCTTGGTTCAAACATGGACAAAAGAGCTGAATTCCAGAGGGGAGAGTGCAGCCTTGATGTCAAGGGTTGTCATTCAATCGAGTGTGTTATCATGGAGTTCCTCTAAAACCGGAATCAGTGGGTATCAGGGAGAAACTCTCTTGTGGTTAGAATCAATACCTGAAACATAGGAAGAGGGTCATGATTGTTGGAGGTCAGTCATCTCCGCTTCAGCACGTCTCTGCAGGAGTCTTCAGCTGCTTCATCAATGACCTTCCCTCCATCATAAGGTCAGAAGTGGGAATGTTTCACCAATGGCTGCACAATGTTCAGCACCATTCGCGTCTCCTCAGACACTGAAGCAGTCTGTGTCCAAATGCAACAAGATCTTTGCAGTATCCAGGTTTAGGCTGACATGTGGCAAGTAACATTCGTGCCACACAATTGCCAGGCTATAACCATCACCGCTCCTTGACATTCAGTGGTGTTACTTTCACTGAATTCCCCACTATCAGCATCCTGGGAGTTATCTTTGATCAGAAACTCAACTGGACTCACCACGTAGGTGCAATGGCTACAAGAGCAATCTCCTGACTCCCCAAATCCTGTTCACCATCTACAAGACACAAGCTAGGAAAGTCATAGAATACTCCCCACTTCCCTGGATGAGTGCAGCCCCAACAACACCCAAACAGGACAAAGCAGTTTGCTTGATTGACACAGCATCCACTCCCTCCACCACTGACACTCAGTGTGTGCTATTTACAAAATGCACTGCAGAAACTCCCCAAAGAACCTTGAACAGCACTTTCCAAACCCATGACCACTTCCATCTAAAACGACAAAGGCAACAGATATATGAGAACCTTTAAGTTTCTTTTGAACCCACTCACCATCCTGATTTGGAAATACATTATTGTTCCTTCAGTGTCGCTGGGTCAAAATCTTGGAATTCCCTCCTTAATGGCGTTGTGGGTTACCCCACAGTAGATGGACTGCAGTGTTTCAAGAAGGCAGCTCATCACCACCTTCTCAAGGGCAACTAGGGACAGGCAGTAAATGCTGGCCAGCCAGTGACACCTACATCCCACAAAATGAATAAATAAAAAAATTGTAGTACTTCTAACTCATTACCTTTTACAGGAATTTATATAATTGTCAGTCTTAATCCTCACCTTCTACGATATTACTTTGCAAATTACTATTTTATTCCTTTTTGTCAACAGTCTCGCTCCAGACAAGAGGACCCAGAGCAACTTAGGCTAAAACAAAAGGCCAAAGAGGTAAGAATAATCCTTTTTCCCCTTTGCTATAAAAGACTGCTGTACCAAGTTTAGCACACTGTGTAAGATACTTGCAGGGTGCACTGGATAGAAATACCTAGAAAGGAAGTCAAACCTCTGGTTAAACTAGTTGGTCTGAGATCAAACTTAATAGTAGAATCAAATAACTCAGTAAAATACATTCAGGTGGCATGTGTATGCAGGAAGATTCTACATAGATTTTGTTAATAAAATTGATGTGAAACCTTAAGAGATGTCCTTATGCGAAGAAAAGATAAAGATTGTTTTTTATATATCATGGCGGAATAATACACTTTGCCACGGTGGTACTCTTACTTTCAAGCCTGATTTTTTTTTTACAAGCTGACCACTTTTTATTTGCAGAATCCCACTGTCAGTGATCAGATTTCAGAACAGTTATTTCTTTTCCCATTGTGATGTCCTGGAATGCAAAATATTACCTACATTACTAGATATTAGCTTGACCTAGTTGGAAGCTCTCCATATCAAAGTATGTGCTTATAATTTAGACCAACACTTCAGTGTCATACTGTGTGTGTGCAACATTGTTAGAAGTGGCATCTCTTGAATGGGATATTAGCCAGAGTTGTCAGTTCAAAGAAATGAGAGATCTGATAGGAGGGAATTTTCCTAGTGTTTTGACAAACATTGCTCAATTAGCATGAAAAGAGGTTACTGGTTATTTGTCTAATTTGTGAAAATTGGTTACTGCATTTCGGGAACAATTGTGGTGATCACTTCAAAAAGTAGTTATTTGGCTCTGAAGCACTTCATGACATCCAGGGAAGATGATAAAACTCTATCATCTAAGTTATTGTTCTTGCTACCTCTAGCAAGGCAGTAGTATCATGGATAAGAAAAATAGCAATAATTGCACAAAAATTGGCTATGCATAATAACAGCTGGATGGATTCTCATTTGTAAACCTGAGGATAACTAAACCTCTGTTGCTATGTTTTAAGGCACACCAATTCCTATTCATCTATCTACACTGCCTTTATGTTGGCTCCTGCTCAAGAAATATCTTGATTTTTAAACTCTCATTCTTGTTTTTAAATCCCTCCACAGCCTTGCCTCATCATTCAGCCTGAAAACCTTCCTAGGTATCTGAAGTCCTCTAATTCTGGCCTAATGTGCATTGCCAATGTTAATTGCTCCATCTTTGGTTTGTGGCACTTTGGCTTCCCTCAGCTATAGGCCCTGGAATATCCTCCCCAGATCTCTCTGCCCTACTTTCCTCCTTCAGTACACACTTTAAAAACTATTTCTTTGACCAAGCTTTTTCTTTTCTGACCTAATATTTTATAAGTATCATATTTTGTTTAATTCCTACACAAAGTGCCTTGGGACATTTCATTCAGGCACTATTTGAATATAATTTACTGTTTTTGAACACAAAATATAAAACTGATAAAGCACAGATTATTTTGTCTGTGTTGTCTCTCTGCAAAACTTAGATCAGCTAGTCCCACTCTCCTGCCTGTTCCCATCCCTACAGATTATTTAGCTTCAGGTATTTGTCCAATTCCTTTTTGAAAGCTGCAGTTGAATATTCCCACATCATTCTCTCAGTCAATGCATTCCAAATTTTAGCCACTTACTACGTTAAAACTGTTTTATTGCTACTTTTGGCAAACACACAAACCTGTTTTTCCCCTATCAACTTTGTCCAGATCCTTCATTTCTAATATCCCTGGCAAATCTCAAGTTTCTCTTCGAAGGAAACCAATCCTTGTTTCTTCAATCTATTCACATGATTGAAATTTCTTATGCCTGTAACCAATCTCATACACTTCCTAAAATAATTTCACATCCTTCCTAAAGTGGGACGTCCAGAATTAAACACAACATTCATGAGGCTAAACAAATGTTTAATAGCCTATCATAACATCCTTGCTCTCAATTCTTTTTAAACTCAGAATTCCATATGCTGTACCAACCACTTTCTCAATCCTCTCTGCCACCTTCAACAATATTTGTAAATATTGCCACTTTCTTTTCCGTTTTTGAATCACATTCTTTATTGACTAAACTTGTTCTTCCTTCCAAAATGAATCACTTTACACGTTACATTTCATCAGCCACCTGACTGTTCACTCCACTAGCCTGCATCCACTTGCAGCCTGTCACAAAAGGGAAAGATAGTGGAATAATGGTCATGTCTCAGGTCTGGTACTTCAGAGGTCCGGGCTTTAGGAATGAGGATTCAGTAGCAGCTGATGTAGTTCAATTAGTAAAGATTTTTAAAAGTGAAAGATCGTCTCAGTAATAGTGACCATGACATCAAACCATCATTAATTTGGGGTTTGTTTTGAAAAAGAAAGCATCTGGTTCAGTAATTCCTACAGGGAAGGGAGTCTGGCATTCTCAGCTCGTCTAACCTATATGTGATGCCAGATCAGCAGCAAAATGGTTAAATTTTAGCCAACTTTGAAATGGATGAACCACTAATTAACTGTGGACTGGAAATGGTCGCCTTGCCAATGATGTCCACTTGCATAAAAGAGGTTTTAAAAAATTATTCTCCACAGTTGACAATATTTCCAAGTTTTGTGTCACCTGCAAATTTTGAAAACAGAAGTAACAATTCCTAAAGGTTAATATTTTAGGCTAGTTAAGACTGTTTTCTCATCCAGCGTTGATTGAAATTGATTATTTATCAAATTATAGTAATAAACTTTCGAGTCATTTGTCATGTTGTAGTAATATGCCTTTTGATATGCAGAATATTCACTATTTTCACATGAATAAATGATCCACTCTTTGATTCCTAGATGCAACAACAGGAATTGGCTCAGATGAGGCAGAGGGAAGCCAATTTAACTGCATTAGCAGCAATTGGCCCCAGAAAGAAGCGGAAGGTTGATTCACCAGGACCTGGCATTGGAACTGGGACAGAGGTACTGTATAAAAACATTATATATCATTACTATATGAATGCTACACAAAATTCCAAAGCAGGTTCAGTAACATTCGCCCCACACAAGTATCATGCCATCGCTGAATCCCCACTATCAATATCCTGAAGGCCATCACTGACCAGAAACTAAACTGGAGCAGCCACTTAAATACTGCGGCTACAAGAGCAGGTCAGAGGCCATAGAGTTTGTAGCAGGTAGCTCCCCTCTGACTCCCCGAGCCCTGTGCACCACCTATCTACAAGGGACAAATAAAGAGTGTGGTAGAATATTCTGCAACTGCCTGGATCACTGAAGCTCCAGTAACAATCCTGAAGCTTGACATTATCCAGAACAAAGCAGCCTGCTTTATTTGCATTATATACACCACCTTAAACATCTGCTTTTTTTTACCACTGATGTACAGTGGCAGCAGTATGTACTATCTACAAGATACATAGCAACAATTTAGATTTTTTTTATTAGATTAGATTCCCTACAGTATGGAAACAGGCCCTTTGGCACAACAAGTCCACATCAACCCTCCGAAGAGTAATCCACCCAGACCCATTCCCCTACATTTACCCCTGACTAATGCACCTAACACAATGAGCAATTTAGCATGACCAATTTACCTAGCCTGCACATCTTTGGACTGTGGGAGGAAACCGGAGCACCCAGAGGATACCCACACAGACACACGGAGAATCTGCAAACTCCACACAATCATCCAAGGCTGGAATCGAACTTGGGATGTTGGTGCTGTGAGGCAGCAATGCTAACCACTGAGCCACAGTGCCACCCTTTTTAGCAAAGCTCCTTTGAAAGTACCTTCCAGAATCCTGACCTCTATCACTTAGAAGTACAAGAACATTAGATGCATGGAAGTAGCATCATTTTCAAATTCCCTTCCAAGCTAAACACCTTCCTGATTTGGAATTATATTACTACCTCTCCACTATCATTGGGCCGTAATCCTGGAACTCCAATCCAAACAGCTCTGTGGGTGTCCCTGGCCCACCGTATTATAAATGATGTTATTGTCCTTTTAAGATATGAGTCATTTGAGTCAACAATTTCGTACAAAACTATAACAATATTATTTTTGTCTGTCTGGATTGTTTTCATCAGTACTTTTATGGGGTGTGTCTTCTGTTGGCTTTATTTGGTGGGTGATTCCAGGTGAAACAGGCTTTTGGGGCAATTGGGCAACTGAAGTGCATGTTGCACAAACTTGGCAAAATGGCATGGTTAGCTATTTAGTACAATTTATTTAAAAGCCATTCTTTGTGCTAAATCAGAGATAACCTGTATTTGAATTAAAATGTTTTGGAAAGGCTGTTGAGTGAATTAGAAGAATACACCAGCAGTGATTCTATAGATTGAATGGTACATTCTTTTATAATTTTTTCAGAGTTTCTACACAAAGCCCAATGGGCATGCCACTCCACAAGCTTAGACCTAAAGAAGAAGCAGTTGTGATGTTGGAATCCTAAACAGTGGACCAGGTTTTCATCCTGGACATGAAATTTGGCTCTGTCTTGTTCAGCTGGAGTAAAATCCAAGCTGAAGTTTTGCTGTCTACGTGAAAATTAAAAAGACAAATGTATCTGGTGTAGGCTCTTAATGCGCCCTCAGTAGTATTAAATGGGTTAATATTATGAAGGGGTGTGGTTTTCTGCCTGTGCTCTATCCTACGCTGTACAAAATAGCACTGTCTGAAAATGGAAGCAAAGTTTCTTGCTGCTCCATTCAGTTCCCATTTTCTTTTGCCATTCTTCCTTTGAGTTTTCCCTTCTTCCTTTGAGTTTTCCCTTCTAAGCTCAGTCCAAGAATTTTGTCATAGACCAAGATTGATAGTTAGGAAGCTGTTTTCTTTGATTATAAATGCTAAAGAATGCAGGTTGCACGCTGAGCTGGAAGGTTCATTTTCAGACATTTCGTCACCCGACTACTCAGACCCCTTGGCATCATGGTAGCCCACAAACCCATCGATACACTAAAACAGCAGCTAATGAACCTGAAAGAAGCTATACAGACAACAAGCAAAACTAATGTCATTTACAGAATTAAAGAACTGTAATAAACACTACATTGGATAAACAGGCAGAAAACTAGCCACCAGGATACATGAATGTCAACTAGCCACAAAACGACATGACCCTCTCTCACTAGTATCCTTACATACAGATAAGGAAGGACACCACTTTGATTGGGACTACATATCCATCCTTAGAACAAGCCAAACAGAGACACGCATGAGAATTCCTAGAAGCATGGCATTCCAATCAGAACTCTATCAACAAACACATTGACTTGGATCCCATTTACCACCCCCTGAGAAAAAGAACAGGAAATGACATCACCAGCCCAAGGAAACCCAAACATATCAGTAGAAAGCAGGAAATACCAGCAGTGCTTCGTCCAGAGGCTCACTGAAAATGTTACGTAGTATGGTGACGAAACATATGGTAACGAAACATCTGAAAATGAACCTTTCAGTTCACCGAGCAAACTTACATCCAGGACTTCAACCTGAGCTACAAATCTTCTCAAAACTTGATAAATGCTATAACTGACAGAATTTGGGGAAATGTTGCTTATGTTGTGAAACTTGAAAGGGTTCAGAAAAGATTTACAAGGATGTTCCCAGGATGGAAGGATTTGAACTGTAGGAAGAGAGCGAATAGGGTGGGACTGTTTTCTCTGAAGTGTCGGAGGCTGAGGGGTGACTTTATAGAGGTTTATAAAATCATGAGGGGCATGGATAGGATAAATCAATGTCTTTTCTCTAGGGTGGGGGAACTAGAGAGCATAGTTTTAGGCTCAGAGGGGAAAACTTTTAAAGGGAGCTAAGACGCAACTTTTTCATATAGAGGGTGGTGCATGTATGGAATGAGCTGCCAGAGGAAGTGCAATTGCAACATTTAAAAGGCACCTGGATGGATATATGAATAGGAAGAGTTTAGAGGCATATGGGACTAGATTAGGTTAGGATATCTGGTTGGTATGGACGAGTTGGACTGAAGGGTCTGTTTCCATACTTTACATCTCTATGACTCTATGTTGAGCCCTTCCAATGTAAACTTGATTTTTCAAATCAGGAGAAAACCTTTCCCAACAAAACTTTCCTAATCTATGTTTATAAACTGGTCACAAACTGACAAAATTTGTATTTATATTTCTTGCCTTGTATTTATACACCAATGGCTTCCTGTAATTTTTTTCCAAAGTTTTGATTCACTTTTGGTAAAAGAATAAATAGAATTCCTATATTGAGTGCAGTTACAATAAAGCTATTAATTCGATGACATACTAAACATGTTTTGCTAATTCACAGCTTAAAACTGTTTCAAATCCCATTCTCTCCTTCACGTGCAATTCAGAGAGGAGGTGATCCAGCTGTCTCTCGCAGATCATAAACTTGTGGATAGAAATATTTTCTTAGGGACAAATGGAAGGACACAATTCAGAACTCTTACAGTCATGGCAATTTAATGTTAACCTGTTTAATTTGAAATCTTTAGAGTCATTAGTTTTAGGTTCAGGTTTAAATCAAACGACAGTTAACCATAAAGTTACATGCAGCTGCTGGAACTGCAGTTGTTCTAAAGAACTGGCTCTTTTAAAAAACACAGTAAATTTAACATTTCATAACAATAACTTCAAGGGAAAAAGTTGTTGCTGACTTCGTCAACAAACAAATCATATAGTTAGCCTGACAATATCTCTTTTATGTATCTCACACAAGAGATTTGCAAGCTTGATTGTCGAATGCAGGTAATAGTCTGTGCTGTATGACTCTATAATAGATAATGTATTGGCGGTATGAAGTAAAGCATTTTACAAAGCATATTTTCAGGCATTAGAGACTGAGATAAGGTCGCTGGAATTTAAATTGGTATGTTTCAATACCTTATAAATCCTTGAATTTATAGTCAAACACGATATGTTATCCATTCTCTCTCTCTCTGTTCTAGGGACCCAGTACGGGCGGGACACCGGGAGCCTCTGGAGTTGGAACACCTAGACAGTTCACACGGCAACGAATAACAAGAGTCAACCTCAGGGACCTTATCTTCTGCTTGGAGAATGAGCGTGAGACAAGCCATTCACTAATGCTGTACCGTGCATTCCTTAAATAAACGTCCTGGGTTGATTTCTTTTGATTTTGACCGAGACAACCTTCTGCCATTTCTTTTTCTTTGCAGTTTTTGGGGGGACGGAGGTAAGGAAAGAAGGATAGAGAGTTGGAGAACAGCTGGAACTCTACAAATGGGAGAATGTTTTAATGTTCAGCTTTACATTAAGTCTTTCTGTTTTTAAATTTTGGATTTTAGTTAGAAAAATGAATACAGCGAGACCTGTGGATACTTTATTTATAAAATAAAAAGTCTGATCACTTCTCGTCTCCTGACTGAGTGGCCTTCTTGCCAAACAAGCCATATTTAAAAACTGATTCTGATTTCACCAGTGTATAATTTGCCAACTTTTTGGCAGATTAGTAGCAACTTGAAACATTTAAGTATTCTGTTTTTGAATCTTTTGGCTTAAAAGACTTTGAATTATATGGGTCTGAAGCTAACAACCTTGGATTATTTTACCTTCAAGGACATGGAGCAAAAAAACATTTTCATTATTGTATCTTTATCCACTTTTCATTGTTTCCATTCTTTTGCTGTACTTTTCTCAATTTCGCTTTTGTAAATGTATGGTTTGTGAAGAGTTAGGAGAGTTTGTTCAGTGGTAACTCTGCAGTTCTCACCATGTGATTTGCATGTCAGAGGCTTTCCTGGGAAGCCTTTAAGAAGGGTTTCTTTTGTGAATGTTGTAGGGCATTTGTAAAAAGAAAAAAATGCTTTTTTTTAATTTGATACAATACATGATGCCGTAAAGGATTTAAAAAATAACTTTTCTGCATAAATATACATTACTTGCACTGTGTTGGCTACCTAGCTGATGTAAAACTTTAGTTAAAAAAAATCTAAGAAATGGTGAATTGTGAAAGGATTGTTACTTGGTATGAATCACGTGTAGAAAACAATTTGCTGGTGTCTATCAGTGAGCTAATAATTTGTACATAATTTTGGCACATAACATAAATTGCAATGTAAACCGTAATTATTTTGGTAAAAAGACTGTATGCAAGCTATGGACCTACTTAATGGTAACCAGAGCGATGTCCCTTCTTTGTATCTATTTTTTTATACAAAAAATACTAAATTTTTCTTTATATTTTCAGAGGTTATTGTATTAAATGATTGTCTATCAATAGGACATTATGATTGTAAATACTTTTGCTTTCTTTGTGTGTAATTTTATGTTGTTAAAAGAAACATTTAAGATGCTATTAAGCTGATGAGTTCTGTGTGTAAACTGAAAACTAATCAGTATTTTTACCAATGCCTGAAAACTGTTACAACCTTGGTCTTTTACAAATCCTGTCTTTCCATTTTTCATGTAAATTTTGCACAGTTACTTGTTAATATGTAAATATTTTACTTTCAAAAAAGGAAGTTTTTAATTACTATTGTTTTATATAGGATTGAAAGAGAATTAACTCCTTTATTAAAACAATGAATTTATCTGTATTTTGCTTTCTGTTGTCTTTGGTGCTTGTTAAAGTTACAGGTTATTAGTTTAGGTTATGTATTTCTAGCAAACCCCTGTAAGCAATTGGAGAAGCTAAGAAGAATATGTGTATTCCTCTGTTTTTTAAAAAATGCAGCACAATTCTGTGATAAAGCAAGCATATGTCATGGTAGCATTTGGCTATAGCGTAATGTGCAAGATAATTTTAGTGATTTACTGTACTCTTGATAAATAACCACTTCCAGTAAAATTGAAATAGTTCCTATCAGCAAAGCTTGAAAAACATAAGAAAATACAAATCGGCAGCTTAGCAATAACAAACTACATTATTCATCATATTCCAATGCTAGTGTTAGAAAAGGGAATTAAGGAAATTTGTTCATTTGTCGTGATAAATTCTCAGTGTGGGGAAACATAGTTGGACATATTAGGATGTCTCCAATTATTCAACATTATATTGTTATTGTTGTCTAGTTAAGTGTCTCAGTGATTTCAGTATTTTAATTTTTAAGTATTGTATCCAGTTAATGATTTGCAATCCTGTTAAGGTCAGTGTAAGCACACTTACTTTGCACACGCAAGAACAAACTGAGGATCCCAAATCATAGCCAAAGGTTTCACAGAAGGAAAAACAGAATTGCAGAATTGTTACAGTGCAAAAGAAGGCCATTCGGCCCATTGACTTTAGCCAGCTCTCTGAATGAACGTTTCACTTCGTGCCATTCTCATGTCTGTAACCCGTAACAATGCATTTTTGTTCTTTTTTAAATAACTAATTCTCCTTTGAAAGTCACATACTCTAAAACAGTACATTTCAGATCCTAACAATGAAAATGCTATGTCCATATCACTTTTTAGCTTCTTTTACTAATTAATTTGTCTGCTTACTCCTGCTCTCAATCATAGTCATAGAAATGTACAGCATTAGAACAGACCCTTCAGTCTAACTCGTTCATGCCAACAAATTATCCTGTATAAATCTAGTCCCATTTGCCAACATTTGGCCCATATCCCTCTTAATCCTCCCTATTTATGTAGCCACCCTGATGCCTTTCAGATGTAACTATACCACTTCCTCTGGCAGCTCATTCCATACATACACCATCTGTGTGAAAAAGTTGCCCTTAGGTTCCTTTTAAATCTTTTCCCTCTTACCTTAAATCTATGCTCTCTAGTTTTAGACTCTCCTTATGCTGGGAAAAAGACCTTGGCTATTTACCCTATCCATGCCTCTCATGATTTTATAAACCTCTATAAGGTCACCCCTCAGCCTCTGACGCTCCAGAGAAACAGCCCCTGTCTGTTCAGCCTCTCCCTATATCTCAAATCCTCCAAGACTGGCAACATCCTTCTAAATCTTTTCTGAATCATTTCACGTTTCACAATATCTTTCCTATACTTGCAAAGTTGTCATTTCAATTATATAAAGCTATAGGTTTAGAAAAGCTTGTGTATACAGCAGTGACCTCATCACCAAATAAGGCCTAATTCAGAGAGAGTAAAAAGCGAGGTCTGCAGATGCTGGAGATCAGAGCTGAAAATGTGTTGCTGGTTAAAGCACAGCAGGTCAGGCAGCATCCTAGGAACAGGAAATTCGACGTTTCGGGCCAGAGCCCTGGGCTCTGGCCCGAAACGTCGAATTTCCTGTTCCTAGGATGCTGCCTGACCTGCTGTGCTTTAACCAGCAACACATTTTCAGCTCTAATTCAGAGAGACCCAAAGTTTCACAACGTACATAAACCAACAAAAACAGAGCAATTATATCTGGTCCCTCTGGTCCATGAGATACAAGTAAATGCCACGAGGCAAAAGACTGAACATGCTTACCTTTCGTGAATGGAAATCGGCGCTCTCCATTACTCTGTGTAGACCTCTCATGATTTTGAATACTTCAGTCAAATCTCCTCTCAGCCTTCTCTTATACAAGAAAAATAGTCCCAACTTTTGTCGTTGACCTTCATAACTGAGATTCCTCATCCTTAGAATCAATCTCAAAGATTTCTACACCCTTTCCAATGCCTTCACATTGTTCCTAAAGTTGGGCACAATGGTACAGCTGAACTAAAACTAATTTGTGCTATAACCTTAACGACAAAAAGGACTTCCTAGCAGCTCTGAAAGACAACGGACTTACTGAAGAAACCCAGCAGGCCATCGGACAGACAGTAGCACCAACACTAAGCAGGAAGAAAGAAGGGCACACTAACAGGCTGGGGCTGTTTTCGCTGGAGTGTTGGAGGCTGAGGGGTGATCTTTATAGAGGTTTACAAAATTATGAGGGGCGTGGATAGGATAAATAGACAAAGTCTTTTCCCTGGGGTCGGGGTGTCTTGAACTAGAGGGCATAGGTTTAGGATGAGAGGGGAAAGATATAAAAGAGACCTAAGGGGCAACTTTTTCATGCAGAGGCTGGTATGTGTATGGAATGATGCCATACACATACCTGCCAGAGGATGTGGTGGAGGCTGGTACAATTGCAACATTTAAGAGGCATTTGGATGGGTATATGAATAGGAAGGGTTTGAAGAGATATGGGCAGGGTGCTGGCAGGTGGGACTAGATCGGGTTGGGATATCTGGTTGGCATAGACAGGTTAGACCGAAGGGTCTGTTTCCATGCTGTACATCTCTATGACCCTCAACACACAGGAAAGAAAATCCCTGGGAGGACTCAAAATACAGAAACGTAATCCTACCAGCAGACAAGGGATGCATAACTGTCATCCTAAGCAGAACACAATACATTGAAAAGGTGAACTCTCTACTCACAGATACTGACACCTACCAATAGGTGGCGATGGATCCGACTCCACAGTTAAAACCATATTACAGCATGACTGAAGGAACTCCACAAGATAGGTGAAATTAACAAAACAAACCTCCAAAGAGTGAAACCTAAAGGATCCAGCACCTCATTTCTATGGATTACCGAAGATACACAAACCAGGGGCTCCCCTCAGACCCATGGTCTAAATTTCCTGGCATACCAACATATAGACTAGCAGAGGAAAGTCAACGCAAACTGAAATACCTAGTATAAGACTCATGCCACTCTAGGAATTCCTGAACATCATCGAAGATACCAAGGTAGAGGATGACGAGGTCATGGTCTCCTTTGATGTGACCGACCCAATCACATCAATAAATATCCCCCAGCCAAAGAAACACTGGCCACACTGCTAGACGAACCAAGGACACAAGCACCAGACACCACCAACTACATCAGCAAGGACAGCATCTTCAAATTAGAAGACCTGTGCATCACAACCCACTTCACTTGCAAAGACAAGACCTACAAACAAATCAATGGGATGCCCATGGGATCACCAATATCAGGATTCTTGACAGAAGCAGTTATGCAGGGATTGGATCAAGCATCCCTCCCCACAATCCAGCCCAAGCTTTGGGTCTGCTATGTGGATGACACCTTCATCATTCACGTAATGGAACAAATTAGAGTAAACCCATAAACAATATGCTTACTGGGATAAAGTTCACCAAAGACGAAGAGAGCAGCAACAGACTACCCTTCCTAAATGTCACAATAGAACAAAAAACCAATGGAGAGTTGCAGACCAGTGTCTACAAGAATGTGACATACTCAGATCAGATATTCTACTACCGGAGCTATTCATCCTAACACTTACAAACGGAGCTGCATCAGGACATTATGTAAATGGGTCACAATAACCTGCAGCACCCAGGAACTATGAGATGCCAAAGACAAACAGCTGTACAATGTATTCAAGAACAACAGGTGCCCCATAAGCACAGTCTTCGGATTCTTGCACAACAAACCTAATCAAGAGACAACATGCCCAGAGACTCAGGCCACGTTACCATACATTAAAGACATCTCAAGAGATGACAACCAGACTACTCCAGCCCCTTGGCATTATGGTAGCCCACAAGCCTACCAACACACTGAAACAGCTCTTGATGAATCTAAAGGACCCTGTACCAATAACCAGCAGAATGAATGTCATATACAAAATACCCTGCAAGGACTGCAACAAATATTATGTTGGACAGACGGGCAGGAAACTAGCCACCAGGATACATGAGCACCAACTAGCCACCAAAGACACTACCAACTATCATTAGTATCCGTACTCACAGACAACAAAGGACACCAGTTGGACTGGGACGATCTATCCATCCTTGGACAGCTTGAACAAAGACACACATGGGAATTCCTAGAGGCCTGAATTCCCATCAACAAACACATTGATTTGGACTCCATTTACCAACCTCTCGGTAAAAGAACTGGAAATGATATCACCCACATTAACAGACCAAGAAACATAAAGCGGGACAGAACACCAGCACTTCACCAGAGGCTCACTGATGATGTTACCTAGCATGGTGACAAAACATGTGAGAACAAACCTTCCAGCTCAGCCAGCAAACCTACAACTATAAGCTTAAGCTAATTTCTTTGCTCTTATACTCTGCCACTATCAATGAAGCCTAGGATGCTATATGTCTGGTTAATTGCTCTCTTAGCTGTCCTGTCACATTTTAATGATTTGTACATACACACCCAAATCCCAGATTGGGGCAGTAATTCCAGCCTTATGTGAATTGTTTTGTGTGCAGTTTGCACATTCTCCCTGTGTCTGCATGGATTTCTTCCAAGTCCTCTGGTTTCCTCCCACACTCCAAAGATATTCAGGCTAAATGGATTGGTATGCTAAATTGTCCATAGTGTCCAGGGATGTGCAGGCTGGCTGGATAAGCTATGAGAAATGCAGGGCTATAGGGATAAGGTAGATGGATGGATCTGGGGGGAGCGGAGGAGCATCCTCTTTGGAGGGTAGGTGTGGACTCCAATGATCCTGCTTCTACACTGTAGGGATTGTCTGAGTTTATGCTCCTGCAAAACCTCCAACTGAAATGTACCACTTTCTATTTCAAATTGAATTTCATCTGCCGTCTGTCTACCAATCGAACCAACCTTTTTTTGGTATTCTATACTAACCTCACAGTTGTATAATGCTTTCAAGTTTCAAATCATCTGCAAATTTTGAAATTATGCCCTGTAAGGTTCCAACTTTGAATCCTGGGGAGCTCCACAATTAATCTTATCCCAGCCCCCAAATCATGTATTAACTATTACTCAATTTCCTGTCACTGATTTTGTTTAATCCATGTTACTATTGACCCTTTAGTTCCATGAGCTATAACTTTATTCACACGTTGTTGTATGGCACTGCATCAACCCCTTTTGGAAGTCCATGTTCCATCACATCGACAGTATTACTCTCATCAACCTATTGCTATTTCTTTAAAACACTCCAGCAATTTAGTTAAAAGTGATTTTTCACTTAGGAATTTTGTATCAGGTCTCATTAACCTTCATTTATCCATGTCACTGTTATTTTTGTTCTAGAAGCTTCCCAACCACCAAAGTTAAACTGATGAAGTTACTTGTCTTTACACATTTTTTGAATATTTGCAATTCTCTGGGCACCACCCTGAGGCTAAAGACAACAGAAAAATTATTGCAAATGCTTCCACAATTTCAATGTCGCTTCCCTACTTATTCTTGGATGCATCACATCTGGTCAACTTTAAGTAGATAGAAGGTCTATCCAATATGTCCTCCTTACCAATTTTAAACCCTCCTAATGACTGATTTCCTCTTATACTAGGGTCCCTGGTGTCATCTTCCTTGGTAAAGATGGGTGCACAGTCCTTGTCTAATAATTGAACTATGCTCTCTCCCAATGTTTAGAACCCCTGAATCACCCCTAATCAGCTCCAGTACTCTTACCACCCTTTACTATTTTATGCTGATAGAAAACTTTGGGATTCCCTTTTTATTAGCTCCCTCTATGCAACTATACAGGAAATTAAGAATTCAAGACCAATAGAAGAGTGAGATTCAAGAATAGATGCCTGGATAAATGCAGTTCAAACAAAACTCAAAAGCCTGATATATTCCTGAACAAAATAGTCCAAGTGCCTAGCACCCAATCCAGCAGCTTAAATATTCACTTTCTTCATCATTGACACAGAATGACATCGATGTTTACCATCTATGCAATACTCTGCAGCAAAACTTCCAAGGCTCTTGCAACAGCACCTTCCCAAAGCCACAAGGAAACTGTAGGAATCAGGGATGAAACGGGTAATTGTTTTAGGAAATAGACATAAGGATGCTAAAATAATAATAGGAGAAAGTCGAGAACCTAAAGGTACTATAAATAAAATGATATACTTCCATCGCATTAAGAAGGGACGTAGCTAATGCTGGAAATTAAATAAGAGATCTCTCACAGGAGGTGCTATGGAATCCACAAGGGAGCATCAGGAAAGGAAATGTGTCCTCAGACTGTAGTGGTGGTACCCTCGGAGTGTGTTCCTCAGAATGTACTAGAAAAGGGGAGATGGCTCAAGACAGTCAAGCAAATTCCTCACCAGTAATTGCTAAAGAAAATCAGATCACAAAGTTTTTAATATTTTGATAGGGAAGAATTTCCTTATTCTTCTAATCAAATAGGCAAATTGATAAAGATGTGGAGGAACACTAAAGCAAGTCAGTTATTGAGGCTAGATAAAGATACAATTCATCTTCCGAAGAGGTAATGAAGAAAAAAAAATTAAAGTGTAGGTTATTAATCGCATTTTATAGAGTTGAAAAGCCAGGAGAGACTTAGCAACAAATCCTGAAAGAAGAAACTGATTTTGTTTTGGGGTCAGAACAACTAATTGAATTCAGATGTCACAGGGAGAACATCCTGGATTTTTCCTTAGCTGTAATTAGATCTCAGGCCTATAGAATTAGAAACAGGAAAATTGTATGCAGAAGGGAGATGATATGGAAATTCATTTAAGTAAAAAGGACCAAAGAGGACAAGGTTGTGTTTATAGCATCGTTTACAGAAATGCAACAAACAGATGCAGAGTTGAGAGAGCTGTATCAGTCAATTCAGAAATTGAATCAGAACCAAGATTGCAGTGCTACTACATAAAAGTCACCAGTTTCTTTATTCACTCATGGGATATGTCTACCATTGGCTTGGAATTTATTGCCTATCCCTGATTACCTTCAGGGAGGATGATGACGAACCACCTTCTTGCACTGTTGCAGCCTATTGTTACAGATAGACTCAGGATGCTATCAGGGAGCGGTTATCCAGACTTAATGACAAAATGGAGATCACTTCACATACCAGTCAATGAGGATTGGGCAGTAGTCCATCTGGTGGTTGTTCCATTAAAGAACACTTGTCCAAATAAATAGAAATATTACAGAGGAGGTGGTGCTGGATGTCGTAAAATGCATAAAGGTGGATAAATCCCCTGGACCTGATCAGGTGTACCCTAGAACTCTGTGGGAAGATTAGATTACTTACAGTGTGGAAACAGTCCACACAGACCCGCCGAAGCGAAACCCACCTATACCCCTACATTTACCCCTTACCTAACACTATGGGCAATTTAGCATGGCCAATTCACCTGACCCGCACATCTTTGGACTGTGGGGGGAAACCGGAGGAAAACCATGCAGACATGGGGAGAACGTGCAAACTCCACACAGTCAGTCGCCTGAGTCGGGAATTGAACCCGGGTCTCAGGTGCTGTGAGACAGCAGTGCTAACCACTGTGCCACCAGAGAAGTGATTGCAAGGATCCCTTGCTGAGAGTTTGTATGATTGATAGTCACAGGTGAAGTGCTGGAAGACTGGAGGTTGACTAACATGGTGCCACTATTTAAGAAGAGTGGTAAGTAAAAGCCTGGGAACTGTAGACAGGTGACTCAGACATTGGTGGTGGGCAAGTTGTTGGAAGGATACTGAGAAACAGGATTTACATATATTTTGGAAAGGCAAGGACTGACTAGGGATAGTCAACATGGCTTTGTGTGTAGGAAATCATGGCTCGCTAATGTTTGAATTTTTTTAAGAAGTAAGATTGATGAGTGCAAAGAGATGAATGTGATCTATATGGACTTCAGTAAGGCATTTGACAATGTTTCTCATAGTAGACTAGTTATAGAGTCAGAGGTATAAAGCACAGAAACAGAACTTTCTGTCCAACTCATCCATGCCAGTTACTAAAGTTCAATCACATGGAATACAGAAAGAACTAGCCATTTGGATACAAAACTTGCTTGAAGGTAGAAGACAGAGGATGTTGGTGGAGGCTTGCTTTTCAGACTGCAGACCTGGAACCAATGGTGTGCCACAAGGATCGGTGCTGGGTCCACTACTTTTTGTCTCTTAATAAATGATTTGGACATAAACATGGGAGTTGGTTGATAAGTTTGCAAATGACACCAAAATTGGAGGTGTAGTGAACAGCGAAGAAGGTTACCTCAGAGTACAACCGGATCTTAATCAAACAGGTCAATGGGCTGAGGAGTTTAATTTAGATAATTGTGAGGAGCTGCATTTTAGGAAGGCAAATCAAGGCAAGACTTACACACTTGATGGTAAGGTCCTAGGGAGTGTTGCTGAACAAAGAGACCTTGGAGTACAGGTTCATTATTCCTTGAAAGTAGAGTTGCAAGTAAATAGGCAGCATTTGGTGTGCTCGCCTTTTTTGATCAGTGTACTGAATATAGGATTTCAGAGGTCATGCTGTCTGGTTAGGCCACTTTTAGAATACTGCATACACTTTTAGTCTCCCTCCTATAGGAAGGATGTTGTGAAATTTGCAAGGGTTCAGAAAAGATTTACAAAGATGTTGCCAGGGTTGGAGGGTTTGAACTATAAGGAGAGGTTGATTAGGCTGAGGCTAATTTCCCCAGAGCTTCAGAGGCTGACTGACTTTATAGAGGTTTATAAAATCATGAGGAGCTTGGATAGGGTGAATGGCTAACGTCTTTTCCCTGGGGTGGGAGAGTCCAAAATCAGAGGGCATAGATTTAAGGTGACAGGGATTTTATGGACAACTTGTTCACACAGAGGGTGATGCATGTATGGAATGAGCTGCTGGAACAAGTGGAAGAAGCTGGTACAATTAAAACAATTATACACAGGCATCTGGATGGATATAAAAAATAGGAGTGGTTTAGAGAGATAAGGGCCAAATGGAAGTTAACTCTTAAGTAGTAATCATTGGATAATACAGAAATGCTTGAAAAGATAAGTCAAATATTATGCTATGTCCAGAAGATCAGAATTACTTATAAAAACTATTGCAGACATCTGAATTAATTTGTGTAAAAAGGCCAGTAAAACATGTTTAGTTATATATGATGTTAATACATCGGATGCATTATCCATAAAACAACATTCTTACACATTCAACCCGGAAAAGTTAGTCAGAGTGAGGAGGAAATCAAACTCATGACACGTAAGTATATTATTGATCTGCATCACTCATCTATTGTGATGGAACCAAAACCAGGTGGATTACAATGGTTATGTATCAATTATTGCAAAGTCACTTTGATAACAAGAAGGAATTCATAGCTAATTGCATGATTGGACAATTCTAGTAAGATTGGATGAGCACAATTTATTATCAAAAATGACTTGTTAAAAGGATATTGACAAAATATCAGCTTTGGTAACACCAGGTGACTTGCTGTTTGGAATGAAAAACATGGCAGTACATCTCAACCAACAATTAACCGATAAGATCATCAAAGGATTATTCAACTGTGTTGAACATATTGATGATTTGGTTATGTTCAGCTAAATTTGGGGAAAACATTTACAACATTTGAATGAATTGTTTGACGAATTACAAATAACTAACTTGGTAATACATTTGGCTAAAAGTGAAACTGTCAACGTGAGAGAAGCGTACTGAAGAATAAGGCCAAGGAGCCTTGGAAGAACCAAGGATAAAAGCTACCTTGGATTTTCCTGTGTTTGAGACAAACTGAGATGTTGCGTGATATTAGCAGGAGTGTATTTCATCAGACGCTCATTCCAAATTTTAGCCTTGTAGTGTTCTTTGACAAAGTTTTTAAAAGGCGATACATTTGAATGAACAAACTGTCAGAGTGCCTGTGACTATGTGAGAAGTGAACTGATTACTGCATTTTATTTTGAGCAAGTCATCAAGTTACCTTTAATGCAGTTACTTATTAAGAAATCTCATAGACAATCATGTATTGAAACAAGTAGCAACTAAAATAAGACCCAACATGGTTATTAATCTTATCTCTGAATTTGTCCAGAGTTTGATCCTTATGCAGTATTGTCCTCAGAAGTTTGCTAAAGGTGGAGTTCTGGCGTTTGATTCTTATACAGATTTTCATCCTTCAGGTCTGTGTGAGATGTTATTGATGATTATTTAAGTTCTTTCATCCAGAATTACTGCAGGTCTGCAGCTTGCCTTACCAGAGGTGGTTACACTGTTCCTTGTTACATTTGGCCTTAACTGTCTCTTTGAATGTATGGCTCTCCTGTGATTAATTCCTCAAATTCTTCTGCAGGGCAATCCTTGCCCTTTGTGGCAATAAAACATCCAGGTTATCAGGTAAGTGTCAAAGCAGTTTTATTCATATAGCCTCCACTGCACCTTTTCCCAGACATGGCCAATTGCTTTGGATTCCTGTACACGCTTGCCCTTGTCCTTTAATAGTTTATTCTTGGCATTGTTGCTGCTTTTCGTGTGTAACAGATTAATAACTGTTCATGGATTGAATGAAAGTTCTGAAGTCTATAATAACACAGTTAGCTTTAGCAGTATCAAATTATGAAATATCACTTAATATGGCCAATGACCTCAGGTTGGTGAAATGTTATTTCAGGACAAGATGGGAAACAAACAGTGAATCAACTATTTTCTTACAAGCCAAGTTCATCTCAAAATAAATAACCAACCATGCAGAAAGAGACTGGGGGAGGTATTGACTGCATAGCACAGATACAGAAATGGGTTGTCTTTTAGAAAGAGACAGAACCATCAAGGAAGGAAATAGCCCCTGTAGAATTAACAATTTAAGAGTTAATTTTAGGTAGGCCATTGGAGCAGGCAAATATAGTTTCAGGTACATGGCTTTGTGTGTGGGAAATCATATCTCAAGTATCAAAGAGGATTGATGAGGGCAGAATGGTAGATGTGATCTTTATGGACTTCAGTAAGGCATTCGACAAGGTTTCCCATGGGAGACTGGTTAGCAAGGTTAGATCTCATGGAATATAGGGAGAACTAGCCATTTGGATACAGAACTGGCTCAAAGGTAGAAGATAGAGGGTGGTGGTGGAGGGTTTTTCAGACTGGAGGCCTGTGACCAGTGGAGTGCCAAAAGGATCGGTTCTGGGTCCACTACTTTTTGTCATTTATATAAATGATTTGAATGCGAGCATAAGAGGTGTAGTTAGTAAGTTTGCAGATGACACCAAAATTGGAGCTGTAGTGGACAGCGAAGAAGGTTACCTCAGATTACAATGGGATCTTAATCAGATGGGCCAATGGGCTGAGAAGTGGCAGATGAGTTTAGTTTAGATAAATGCGAGGTGCTGCATTTGGGAAAGCAAATCTTAGCAGGACTTATACACTTAATGGTAAGATCTTAGGGAGTGTTGCTGAACAAAGAGACTTTGGAGTGCAGGTTCATAGCTCCTTCAAAGTGGAGTCGCAGGTAGCTAGGATAGTGAAGGTGGTGTTTGGTATGCTTTCCTTTATTGGTCAGAGTATTGAGTACAGGAGTTGGGAGGTCATGTTGTGGCTGTACAGGACATTGGTTCAGCCACAGTTGGAATATTGCATGCAATTCTGGTCTCCTCCCTATTGGAAAGATGTTGTGAAACTTTAAAAGGGTTCAGAAAAGATTTACAAGGATGTTGCCAGAGTTGGAGGATTCGAGCTATAAGGAGAGGCTGAACAGGCTGGGGCTGTTTTCCCTGGAGCGTCGGAGGCTGAGGGGTGACCTTATAGAGGTTTACAAAACTATGAGGGGCATAGATAGGATATGTTGACAAAGTCTTTTCCCTGGAGTCAGGGAGCCCAGAACTAGAGGGCACAGGTTTAGGGTGAGAGGGGAAAGATATGAGAGACCGAAGGGCAACTTTGTCACGCAGAGGGTGTACATGTATGGAATGAGGTGCCAGAGGAAGTGGTGGGGGCTGGTACAATTGCAACATTTAAAAGGCATTTGGATGGGTACACGAATAGGAAGAGTTTGGAGGGATATGGGCCGGGTGCTGGCAGGTGGGTCTAGGTTGGGTTGGGATATCTGGTTGGCGTGGACGGGTTGGACCGAAGGGTCTGTTTCCATGCTGTACATCTCTATGACAATACTGAAATTTTCAAGTTAATTTTCAAAAGGGTATGGAAAACAGAATCACAAATAGCAGAGGAGGAGAGAATTCAACTTGCGTCCTTGTTAGCTGTCTGCAAGAGAAACTTATGCTCTTTCACTTCCACCTTTCCCTTGGGGCCCTGTAATTTACCCATCTTCAGGTAACTATTGTTATCTTTTGAATGTCCTAATTGAACTTCCCGCCAACACAGTCTAGCCACTGCCTGCTTAAAACCTCATGTGCTTCATTAAACATTTTTCAGTCTGCTTTGCCAAGTCCAGTGATTCGTACGCATGGATTTTCAGCTCCTGCAGCTTCTGCACTCTTTTAGAATTGCATCTTTTACTTTATATTGCCTGTCCTCAGGTTTCCTGCTAAACAAGACCCAAAATGTATCATTCCACAACCTTTACATTCAATTTCAGCAGCCAGTTCTTCAAACAGTCAACCAGACAGCTCTTTTGAAATTTGAAAATATTTGTAAAGGAAAACTCTGTAAAGAAAAGAATTTTACAAAACAAAGGTCTACAATTAAATTGCTCTTTGAAAGAGCCAGCACAGACATGAATGGACTGAATGATCTCATTCTGTGTGTGAGATTCTGTGGTAACATTACAAAGCATGTGAACTAAAGTTTTTTTTTGTGAAGGGAAAAAGAGAAATAAACACACTGATCTAGACAATATGTATTTTATAGAACAAGGACATAACGAAGGCTTCAAAATGGTAGAGGGAGCTCAGTTTAGTAAATTGGTAATTTGGAAACAGTGGGACTTGAAATATTTGTATCTACTGAAAATCCTTTAGCAAACATTATTAAATATAAATTTAAACACTATTCCAGAAAGTGGATGACGTCAGTTCACTTTAGACCTTCAAAAGGAAGATGTGCAAGTTCTTGAATGAAGACTATACCAGACACAATATTGGTTTGCTGATACATGATTAGCAATAAACCGGCACTGCACTGTCCTTCAAATGTTGGAGGCAACTGGATTTTGAGATTGTACACTTCAGGTTTCATTGAGCATTTCCATTTCAGATCCAAAGAATCTCAAGGTCTTTTCTCGGTTATACTTCTGTGGCAAAGTACCTGAGAGTGTGTATTTGGTGGTAGAGATGATTTAAAAATAAAGCAAGTTTATGAAAGAGCCAGTGTTTCCCCCTGAAAGCAAACAAGAGAGGGGAATTGAAAGGCATCCATTTTTCAAAAACTACTTTAATTTCAGCCTGTCAACCCTCATGACAGTTTATTTAACATGAAGCAAACAGAATAATTTCTAGAAGTACCAAATAATGCCCCACTGGCACACGCAATACATCCGTAGAGTTAAATATTTGTAAATGCATCAGAATACCTAATGCTTCAATGTACAAATCACTTACTTTCAAAAACAGAATGACATCATTCTGCAATTTTTGCAATGCTTTAGCTTAAAATTTGGATAGTTATAAAATGACGATGTTCTTAGTTTTAAAAAAAGCACTGCGTGCACTACATGTACTTATTCAAAGATTAAATCGAACGATCAGTTCAAAAATTCTGTGATTTACTCTGTACAGCTGTATCTTAAGAAAATAATTTTAATCCAAGACTAAAAATGAGTCAGTATTACCAAACTAGATGCTTTATTAACAGAAGGTAGAATTGGATAAAGGCCAATTATGTGACATTATTGGCTACAATATGGATTGATGGGTGATGAAATGAATCCAGTTGCAATATAATCCTCCTATACAGGAACCAATTCCTGCTAATTTTCTTGGCAGTACAAATGTAAGTTTCTTGAATACAGAGTAGTATTTCATCAAAAGTGTTTGTATTAAGGGACAGGTTCTAGTGTTCCATTAAAATCAGAACTGTTACAGCACAGGAGGCCACCGGACTTGTTAAATTTGCACCAACTCCCTGCACGGACAGTTCAGCAAATTCAACTCTTTGGCCGCTTTTCTTTGAAGAAAGGGTATATTGTTTTGCAATTTGATTTCCCTCTTCAGGCATTTATCAAGATCTCTTTCAAAAGTCACAATTAAAATCATCCCCACTTTTTTTTCTAGCAGCATCTAACAATTTGTGCCCAGTCATGTTTTAAAATCATTTTTCTCATGTCACTTTTAATGAATGCCAGCTTCTCCAATCTATGCGATTGAAGCCCCTCAAGTCCCAAAACTATTCAGGATTAAAACTTCCTTGCACCTTCTCATAACCCCTGCATATCCTGCCTAAAGTGTGGTGCCTAGAATTGAACAGTACTCCTGTGTAGGCCAAACCAAATATTATGTAAAAAAGGTTCAATGTAAGTTTCATTTTTGTAGTCCATGCCTCCATTTATGAAACCTAGGATCTTGTGGGACTTTTAAAAATATCTAACTTCTCAATCTGCTGACCACATTCAATGACTTTGTTTCTGCACCCCTTTAGAATTGTACCTTTTGGTTTAAATTGCTTCTTCCCATTTGTCCTACCAAAAGTTGCCATCAACCATTTTTCATATTATCTCATTTAAAAAAAATTTGGATTGATCACAATTTGCCTTTAGTAAGCACTTAACTAATCCACATTTGATCTAGTGACTAACTCCTCCTGAGCAAGGTTAAACAAGCTTTTCTGTAGTTATTGAATTTACCCTTGGACCATTTTTTGAATATGGACACAGCATGCACCAATCTATGCATAGGGGTTTTGAAAAATTATGGTCAGTGCATCTGCAATTTCTACCCGAGTTTCCTTATTATCTTTGGATGCATCCAATTAATCCTCATGCTTTGTCAGCATTAAGTAAAGTGGCTTTTGTAGTAGGTGTGTTCATTCATTTTAGTCCACCTAGTATCTCAACTACCTCCTAGTTGCTATAATATTGGCAGCATCTATCTTGGTAAAGACCACTACAGAAAAGTTTCAATAATAAAGTCAGTCAGACCACTTGCAGGGCTCTGGGCACTGAATAGATTGCCTTCATTATCAATCAATAGTGCAAAGTCTTATCATTATTATTCAAGAACATGTAACAAATATGGACAGCTCTCATAAGGACTAATCAATCAACAGCCTGACATGGTCATACTCATAGAATCACACCTTATAGCCAATGTCCCAGAGTTCTCAAGCACCGTCCCAGAGTATGCACTGTCTCACCAGTAGGACAGACCCATAGGAGGTGACAGGCAGAATGGATTAGTCAGGAAGGAGTGGCCCTGGAGGTCTTCAACATTAACTCCATATTCCAGGAGGTCTCATAGCATCAGGCCTAATATGAGCAAGCATACATCTTCTTGGGGCTTTTCTTCAACTGATAAATTGATACTCCATTTTGAACACCATTTGGAAATACTGAAGGTAGAGTTTCAATCTCTGTAGATAACTTTAAAGAGTTTTGAATTCCTAGTGAACTTGAGAAAATTCATGATGAGATCTTAAAATGGAGACTTTACTATAACAGAATATAAACAAAATCAACTAAAAACATTAAACATGCAGTCCATATGGCATACTTGGCAACTGATTGATCCTAATGTTACGACATGGGGTATACTCTCCTGCTTATTTTAAACCAGCCACCGAGAAAAAAAATTATCCTATGCAGTAATCTGTGAAAATTCGATAGGCCAAGAACTAGTTAAAGTAACAACTATTTCTTAAAGTATAACAGAATAATTAACTAACCAATATTTACAATTCCTTACTCTAACCTATCAGTTACCTTCCCTTCTATAATACTCGTCCGATAAAACTCGATTACAATTTACAGAAACATTTAAATTTTAAAACAAGCTCGGGGCCGAATCATCTTTTATCTTCGTTGGTAGATATGCTCCCCGGGTCAGTGGAGAGGCTTCTCTGTGTGAACTCCTTCTTTGGACAGGTACTTCTCAAAGTTCTGACTGGCAGTCTACAGCTGTTAATCTGGTGGCAGTTCTCCTTCCAACTATTCAATTTCCTCCAGTGAAAGCATCAGATTGTGTCATTGGCTTTTAAGATTGTCAATACAATCAATTCAAACTTGATTGGAATTTGGTATTTTTTCAGACTATAATTTAAACTGATTAGAATTCAGCCAATCTGTTTCCGGGCAACTAGCTACCCCAGTAGCTGGAGCACATATTACACTGTGTCCTATTGAGAATACTTGGTGCTGTCATTACTAGCTTTTAACTCTGTTTAAAAAAAAAAGGTATAGTAAACTCATTTCTTCATAACACTAATGAGAAAAACAATGCAGAAAGTGTCAGCTCCTAATGGGGTCAGTCTCCTGGTTTCTCAAGAGATATATTTTTTTTTGAGAATTCTCAAACAGACCACCAACAATCCAGTGACTTCTCCTCCCAAATCGCACTAGGGCAAATCTTCCAGCGTGATTTCTCCTACACGTTTGCCTGGTAGCTCAGAGGATCAGGAGTTTTGTCCTTTCCACCGACCACACCAGTTACAATCTTTGTCTCAAAGACCTCCCCTCGCTTGCTTTCTGTGCAAAAACCCAAAAAGAGAGAGTCTGTTTGTTCAGTTAAAAAGGTGCTGAATGTTTACATTTATAACCCAGAGCAGCTGGGCTCTCAGCAAATCACAATAGTAATCAAGCCTGACACAGGCACATTGGCAGAAGTCATGGCTGCTTACATGGCAGTCTTCACTGCTCCATTCCACCTTGAATTAAAGGGATGGCCCAAATTAAAATCTTATTAAAAATTTCACATTTGCAACAGTACAAAGAGCACAAAACGTACCCTAGGGAGAGCACTTCCATCACCAAGTGTGGCTTTGTAGTATCCGCTAATGAACAAAGTTAAAAATCACACCAGGTCATAGTCAAACAGGTTTAATTGGAAGCATTAGCCTTTGGAAGCACTAGCACTAGCCTCCGTCATCAGGTATTGTGGAGTACACAATTGTTAGACATAGAATTTGTAGCAAACATTTAGTGTGATTTAAATGAAATTATACATTGAAAAATGCATTGATTGTTTGTCAAGTCTCTCATCTGTTAGAATGACCATGCTAGTTTCACTTCTTTCATATGTAAATCACAGAACCTTTTTTAAAAGTTACATTCTTAGGTGAACTTTATCAATTTGTGTCAGCCAAGATAATGTGTTGGTGTTAACCCCGTGTGCTGCTGTCTGTGCCATAATGTTTAGAAGGATTCTAATCTAAAAAAATGAATGAACAGAAACTGGATTCATGCAGTTTTTGAGCAAAGTACAATGTAACTCTAAGTACAAATGCACCCCACATACGTGTGCAAGCGTGTGCGTGTGTGGGGGGTTGAGTGTCTGTGAGAGAGAGTTTGTGTGTGAGAGAATGTAAAGTCTGTGAGAGGGCGCATGTGGGAGTGTGTCTGTAGGAGTGTCTGTGTATGTGTCTATAGTGCAATGGGGTCACCTGTAGTGTAACATTAACCCAAGGTCCCAGTTGAGGCCCTCCCAATGGGTACCGAACTTAGCTATCAACACCTGCTGCCTATCCCTAAGTCTGCCTTAGAGGATGGTCACCCAAAGGTCCGAGGTCAAACTGAAACACTCCTGTCTGTCGATTGTTGTGCGGTGCCCATTCATCCATTGCTGTAGCCTCTGCTCTGTTTCACCAATGTACCATGCCTCAGGGCATCCTTGCCTGTAGCGTATGAGATAGGCAACGTTGGCTGAGTAACATGAGTACCTGCCATATATATGGCAGGTGGTATCCCCATGGTATTCATGTCCACACTGACATGTTTTGCAGCGCCTACTGTGACAGGGTTATATGGAGTTATCCTGAAAGCCGGGCAGTTTGCTACAAACATTGATTTGTTTGAGGTTTGGTGGTTGTTTAATGGCGAACAGTGGAGTTGTGGGGAAGGTCTTGGCGAGATGCTCATCCTCAGTGATAACATATTGCAGGCTGCAAAAAACATGGCATTGTTTTTCAGCTTCTGGGAAGTACTGGATAACGAAGGGTACCCTGTCGGTTGCAGCACATGTCTGTCTCCTGAGGTCATTACGGTTCCTTGCTGTGGTACATCAGAACTGGTAGTTAATGAGTTGAGCATTGTATCCTGTTCTTATGAAGGCATCCCAGAGTACTTTCAGGTGCCTGTTCTTCCTCATCTGAACAGATCCAGTGTATGCGTAGGGCTTGTCCATAGGGGATGGCTGTTTTAATAAGTTCTGGGTGGAAGCTGGAGAAGTGTAGTAATGTGAGGTTATCTGTAGGTTTGCGGTAGTGAGTTGCTGAGGTGTCCATCCTTGATGGAGATGCATGTGTCCAAGAATGAAAGAGATAGTAGAGTAGCCCATGGGGAGTTTGATTGGTGGGATGAAACTTGTTGATATCACTGTGTAATTTTATCAGTGATTCCTTGCCATGAGTCCAGAGGAAGAAATTGTAATCAATGTACTTGGTGTCTAGTGTTGGTTGAAGGTCCTGTGTAGAGAAGTCTTGTTCGAACCTGTGCATGAAGATGTTGGCATATTGAGGTGCAAATTTGGTCCCCATGGCTGTTCCATGTATCTGGATGAAGAACTGGTTATCAAAGGTAAAGATGTTGTGATTGAGGATAAAGCAGATGAGTTGTAGGACGGTGTTCGGAGATTGGCAGTTGTTGGTGTTGAGTACTGAGGCTGTTGCCGCGATGCCGTCATTGTGGGGGATATTGGTATGGAGTGCTGAAACATCCATTGTGACAAAGAATATTCCAGGTTTGATTGGCCCATGGGGTGTTGAGTTTCTGTAAGAAATCCGTAGTGTCGCGACAGAAGCTGGGGATCCCCTGTACAACAGGTTTCAAAATAAGCTTGAGAACGCTGAATGTTTGCAGGTTGCAATTTTCTAAAGTATAATATTTTTATACAAGTTATTTGGCAAAGGACTTAGTTTAAATATAAAATCAAAAGATGAGAATGCTTCCTGTGATGATTCAAACACAAACTCCTACAACAAATCTGCCAAAACTATTAGGAGGCATGCAAGAACTCAATCTAGCAAAAGCTATGTTCAGGAAGTGAATTTAACTCAATTCTTCAAAAACAACAAGCAATTCAGCACTTCTTGTAAAATGATACTTTAAACAAAACTGAAATAAATTTGGTTGCCATGAAGTGATTTAAAGACACAATCTTTACATAAATATGAAAATCTATTGATTTTCTTTCATTAGCTATTCATAATAACTTTAATGCAATTGAATTAAGATAACTTTTTTTTTAAACACTGGTTGAAAAACTGAACACATTTAAAGATGATCAAATTTGTTCTGAAATAATTTCAGCACAAAATTCTTAATCACAGCATAAAATTAGAGCAGCAGTTACGCACATGAAACTAAAGACCGCATAATGTGTGCATAATGAGCATGATTATGTAAAGTTTACTTTGATTGCAATTAGTCACTCAACTTATGTAAGTTCTTAAGAGAAATCACAAACTTACAAAATCAAAATAGGTTTACACATCAACATTTTGCCTACTGGTCTGCCCTGCCAGTAAAATTTTCGTCTTTAGATAACAAATTGGACTTCAGGATTTTTGATTCTGTTACAATATACAACAGGGTAAATTAAAGTCTCTGAATATCAATCACAAATGTGCTGGCACACAAGAACTAATACTTGAAGCATTTTTGCAAAAGCCCTGATGCAACCTACCCAATTTCAGAACTCATTACCCTACCATGTTCAATCAAGGAAACACAAGTGCATTCAAATTCAATTGCATTAGGTGCCTGGCTGAAAGATGTTGAAATAGCCTTGTTCCTTAAAAGGTCGAATATTTAAATGATGAAATTTGTATGCATTTAACCAACGTTAATACAGGAATAGTAAATTTGTTTCATTTTAAAATTCAATATACCTTTTCAGTCTACACTACGTACTGAATGTGTATGTTCAATCATTTGATAGTACAGAATTTGAGTATTGTTGATGAGACATTGTCAGTTTGCACTCAACAGAACATTCATAAGAATACCAACATAATAGAGAATGACATTTTATACTGTTTAAGAAGCCCATACTGATGGCACAGACATTGCCATGAAGAATGCACCAATTACACAAATGACTATGTTTAACTGCCAAGCTCGTTTAAATTTAAACCAGCCCTGTCGACGCAAATTGATCAGGTATTATCTTGAGGAATGAACTAGTAACAAGTCTCCTACTCTGTTGAGATTTCAGAGGCAGTGTGTACACATGTTTTTTCTGTCTGCAAACAGTATGTTTTAATATATGTAACCTCTTGCACATATAATTGTGCTAGTGAGCCCAACAATCCTAAAATGATTTTCCTTAGCACAAAAAGGATTATTTAGCAATTTGTTAGGCAATGGAAGAATCACAACTAAGGTTGGATACTTCTGAATTTTATAAGCCAATATGGGTCCTGTTGTTACCTTGTTCATTGCAAGAAGCCAAAATGTTTTGTTCTTTGATGTGATCCACCACTTTTTGGGATGTATACAGCATTTCATCCAGCACTGAATTTCATACACAATCATTTCGTGTGGAAGGCAGAACGTATTTTTGCCTCGAATCAGCAACTTGTTAGTGGCAGACAGTAGCTTCATTTTATTTTTGAGATAGCTTAGCTTTCCAAGCTAGCCTAATATAAATGGGACACGTTTCAGGACCAAAAATAGTTGCATTAGGCACAATCTTTAGTTTGCTGGATAATAAGAAAAGATTCAATCAGTGTACCCATTATCTCACAGCATGGCTTTGATGCACTCCATTTCAACTTCATGTTTGCAAGATGAGCAAGTGACTTGGACTTCATTTGCGGTTGCCAATGAAACCAACCTTATAGCCATGCAACATAAAGATTGCCATTGTGTATATTGATTGCCGATAGTTTTGTGATTGGGAGCATAGAACAAAAGCAGATTTCTCAACTAGCACATCAAGGGGTACTCCATTTCAAAAAGGAGAATGGAGTGCACGCAAGACGTTCTAAGACAAAGAAATTTGCATATGCGACTGATTCAAGCATAGTGTTGTATCATTTACATACTGCAAATATGCAAAGAGTAAGAGATTAGATCTTGTCCCATCGGAGGTGTTTCTCACCGAACCCAAAAAGAATGTTTGAGAGAGCTGGGCTTAAGAGACGATTATACGATACTACCAACCACTTGAGCATACCTGGCATCATTAAAACTGAAATCAACAACATGAGTCATTCAATGAATATTGATTCTCACAATGCTGGCAGATCTAGATCACCATGAATAATGCTGCAGTGCAAATGTGTCTGTCTTCCTTAAATGACACACTGCTGACTGGAATCTCAAATGAGCACTTGGACTGGCATCACTACCAATATGCAAATATCACGGAATATTCTTTGTAGATGTGAAAAACCTACTCAAAACTGATAAAATTTCCCATCCATTTTGTCAACTCATGCTGTGCAGAACCAAAGACGGGATGTAAAGGACCATTGTTTCATCTAACTGGAGCAATCCACATACCAATGTCTCTATCACAGACTGTCTGCCAATAAATTAACACCACCTTTGCACAGTATAAAATACTATTCTTTTATTGATCTGCAAATATGAGTGCAGATTACAAAACTAATATTTTTAACACTGTCATTTTGTTTAAAAATCACATCCTTTCAACGCTTATTATGTTTTTAACCTGGTTACTTAGTCCAAAGGATTTTTTCAACCAAGTGCAATTGGACTTTCAAGCCATGAAAACTTGGCTTGATCAAAATAAGGTATTAACATTATCAATAAAAATTCTCTCTATTGTACTGAAGCAGTTTATTGAGTATACATGTTCATATGTTACTACTATCAACACTTCTTCTGTAAAAAAAACAAGCAAACTCCCAAAATCTCTATCCAGGAGATAAGGGAGCAACTGGCTGCTTTACATTCTACCTACTAAATTAACAATGTTGAAATTCCAATCGGTAGGACAGGAAGGAAAATAATTTAAAACAATTTAAATTCTAATCAACTGTGAAACTCAAATCTATCCCATCTATTTTACATGAGAAGAATGTTGAAATAAACATACAAAACATGATTCAGATTGTTTGCAGCAGTTTCAAAGGTTCACTCAATGTCTTTCCTTTTGAACCTTAAAGGTCAAACTTAACTTAGGTACCAGTGATATAACAGATATGCAGGTTGCTCTTTGGAGAAAGTAGAGACTAAATTGACATAAAATTATATTAAATATGTGCATCTTATGTACATGGGAGAGATGGGTAGGTGACAAGAGACAGGAAAAGGAACATTGCTAGGATAAAAATCACGCAGTTACATGACCTTACACAAGTTGGGAAATTGAATAAAAGACTTCTAGTTAGAACATAAGTTGTTTGATTCTGATGGAAATTGATGAGTATTAATGTCATTAGGTTATTAAGCATTCCATCCTTCTGCATACTACAGTCAACATTAATAACTGAGGCCCGGAAGGCCAGAGCAATATATCTCAGAATTTCATGCATAACTCATCATTGCAGTTTAGGCAAAATTCTTGCATCTCAACAGCTGGGAGAGAACTGTGACAACTTTTCCACAATTTCTATCGTAACCATATCAAATTTTATATCAGAGTCCTAAATGATCAGTTGTGCATCCTTTGGCATTGGAGTTACTGCTTTTAGGATTTAAAATGATCACCTTCAATTCCCTGACAGGAACAGAGACCAATGATATGGGACAGAAGGATCTCAAATGACAAATTATCACATTCCAGCAATGCTCAGTACTTTCAGTCTTAAATGTTGGAATGGTGCAAATTATGAAAAATAGAATGGAACAAGTTTTCTACTCGTGTTTTGAATAATGGTAACTAGCTTTATAACAGACTTGGGAGGATTAGTTGATGATAAAATCGATACTTTGTGAAAGATCAACTGAGTTACCTTGGAAGCAGACTGTCATATTAACTAGTATTTGAGTTATAAACAGTGGCTTTGTTCCAGTGAAAACATTCTTCTGCATTAAACACTGCACATCTTTTGTCATGCCAGAGCTATAATATGAGAATATTGCAACTGGAGAAGCAAACTTAACTCATGCTGTTGTTGGAACAAATAAGAGCTTTCACTCTTGATTTTATGCTACAAGCAACAAAAAGTGCACTTCAATTTGAAGAGCTAATTGAACATAGTTACATTAATAATGTCTTATCACATTTGTCAGAGAACTCTTCTCAATTACCTAAGCACAATTTTGTCGGTGCAAGTAACTGTTCCACTTTGAAGCTTTCCAGTGAAAAAAGTTAGATGGTTATTAAATTAATAATTTTTTGTTATAAAGGTAAAGTCTACAATCGGTCATGTTCTTATGACTTGAAGTTTCCAAACCAGTAATGCAGCATGTAAATTGGCTTTACAAAATTAGTTGTTCTCAGATAGGACAATATTGCCCTCCACTATGATATACTGTTTTGACTCAAAAAAATAAATTGCTGAAGCATCAGTTTTATAAATCCATGATTGTTTAGTTTGTGTTCCACAAACTAAATCTTTCCATTGAAAGAGTCATCCAAGCACAATGTTCAAAGCTGTTGGACACATTATAAAATCAAAGTCCTAGATGTGTGAGTTGTTTTGAATGCCTTTAAGTACTTTCTGGCTTTCTCAGTCATTATAAGCTGATCTTTTGTTCTTCCATAGGCTACTGTTTCCCAAGCACTACTCATCTGCAAACAATAAGGGAAAATATTTTTATTGCCACGAACAAAACATGCTTGAGTTCCAACTATGCAAGTTACTTTTCAAGTACATTATTCTCAAAGAACTTTAAAATACTGAAGGCTAAATGTATCATAGAATGCAACGCATGAGATTGTGTCAAAATGTCTACATAGGCCCATAATCTACATACATCCCTTTAAACCCTTCCCTCATTTTCCAGTTGATAAATGCATGCCATATGGAGTGCTCCTCAATTTTCCAGCTCAGAAATATATAGTAAGGGTTATATTTGCCCTGTGTTCAAGCAGGTGGTACGGGCTGAGTCATCAAGAAAATAAATGTAAGTTTAAAAACTCACACACACCCCCAACCATTTACATTAGCTAGACAACAGAAAACATTTAAAGAACAATTTTGAAGGAGGGTTACTGGATTCGAAACATTATCAATTTTCTCTTTACAAATGCTGCCAGACCTACTTGGGGGTTTCTGCAACAATTTCTATTATCTCAAGTTTTTATTGAATTACCAAATCATGCTGTAAAGCAAAGACATTTTGTAGACCACTATAACGATAATTTTCACCGAGCTGAAATCAAATAACCTGAAGAGTCAAGACAGAATCAACTACAAGACAAAAAAAGCTATTAAATTGTGAACTGCACACATTGTAAACAAGCGGTTAGTGGCCCTCAGCTGGCATTTCTATAGACAAATAACTAAACAAATCCACTTTGAATTAGCAACATGACTTACCCATTTTGGAGTTTCTGGTTTAGAAGGCTTGAATGAAAAACTAGTCTCTTTATTGGGTATAATAAAACCTCTGTTCAAAGTATCATTTTTACTTGAAGAGCTGTTCAAAGACTTTGATAAAGAATCTTTTGTCTGCTTATAAAGAGAAAATAAAATTACAGATAAGACCACACCAGTAATTGTGTACAGTCCCTTGTTCCACACCAAAGGAAGACTATATTTTCTTCAAAAATTTATTTGCAGTGAATACAAAAATGTTTACTAAATCGTTCCCTAGGATGTAGAGACTAACTTACAGGACACAAAGTGGACCAAGTCCCACGCTCCTTATATCCCCAGAGATGTATGCCTGGACTCATTTTTAAAATATTTTAATGAACCTACCTGTGCTCAAAAGTGTACTTGTTCTTTTTGTTTCAAGATGATTGTTTTTAATAAGATTGAACTGAGCCTCAGAAACCTTGCTACTTCAATTGCTGAATACTAAAGAAAAAACTACATCAGGAGATTTGATAAGAAAGACTAAAAGTTTGAAAAGTGTTGAAGACCTTCCTTTACTTTATCGCACATAAAAGAAAAATCACCGTTCCACTTCCATTTGGATACAGCAGTGAGTAAAAGTCATGGCTAAGTGATTCTCTCTCTACTGAAAGCCAACTGATCAAAGATCATCTTTGGGAAAGCTAATCTTTATCTGTTCTTACTGAAATCTTATGTAACTGCAAAGACGTCTAAAACCAGCATGGTTGACACTCTTTAGCCAGTTATTGAACAACAGGTGTTTGGTTCTGAATTATTTTGACTGGATAAGTCATCAAACAATTAAAGCAAAGAAATATTTGAACTATTTTCAAAATTTAAAAAATAAGTTAAATATTACCATTTACCAGATTCTTATTCTAGCTCAACATTGTGCATACTCCTATTTGCAGGCAGGTTACCTGTTTGGTTATGCTGAGGGTGCTGAAAACAGGCTGATTTGTTTTACCCCCATCCTTTTCCACAATATCCAAAGCCAAGGACTTCCGCACTTTCTTCATAAGAGGTCTGTGTAGCTAAACAAACAAGAGCAGTCGCACTGAAACAAATTATTCTTTGCAGGATTTTAGACAGATTATAAAACATTCCAGACATTAGAAATACTTAACAAGCTGCAAGGCACAAATTTAAACGCAACCTATAAAATAATTTTGACCTAATAACTGGTGAATTTGTGGATCAAGAGGAAGTCAGAAATTATTTGTCTCTTGAAAGGACTTCACAGAAAAAGCCCTAATTTCTGTGCCTCATGCAAGACCCGTATAATGGTTTCAATTATTCTACTTAAACCCATTAAAAGCAGATCTCTATAAGTCAAATTTGTGACAAATACTACTGTTATGCTGATAGACGCAAGTTGCGAAACAAGCAACTCTACAAATAACCAGTAAATGAATCTATACAGTTTCATAAAATAAATGTGAACAAACTTCATAAAATGAGAACCTAGAGTGAAAAATATGATCTAAGAAGTAATGACTAAATAGTGAAAAAAATCATAATTTTATTGGCTAAACGTATGCATACTAACCCCATGCTGCTTTCGTTTTGCTAACTGAACTTCCTCTTCCTGCAAAACATTCTTCAAACCATCTTTTAGTTCCTCCTCAATTTGAGACACAGGATACTAAGTTTACACAAGAGGGAGAATCACATTTGTGCAATTATTTTCAGAAATACATTAGTGATAAATCCTGTTTACAAATTAATCAATACAAACCCGAGGTTTTGCTGCTCCATATTTTTCCAGCCCATTTTTGAAAGGAGTAGGTGTTCTTGGTGTACTGTCTAAAAGAGACCTTCGACTTCTGGGTGTTCGAAAACTATGAAGTTAAAAAATACATAATAAATAATTCACAACAAACTACATATTCCTTCAGTCACAAGCTGCATGACCTAATCAATTATTGAAGCAGTATGTCAAATTAACACTAGTTAAAATTCTGTTTACTATTGTTTTGAACATGCTTTATACAGCTAAGAAACAAACTTAATTTTCCTTCGATCTCCTTCAATCTAAAAAGGGGAGGGTTTTTTTTGCTACACTGGGGGAACAGCAACAACCCAAGTGTAATTAGATTCATGATCAGTTGCTTGGCTGAATTAGGATGCAGAGGGGGATCTTTTTGAGGAAGCCTATTTATTAGGGGTGGTGGAAGAGGGGATATGGTTTGTTTTGTTCATATTATTCTGTTCCTTGAAAATATAATTAAAGTAGTAAGTAAATGATAGATACCAAAATGTTCATAAAAATCAAAATGAACTAAAGTTTTTATGATGTTTTTGCACATCTTCATGTTTAAAAATTACAGCAAATTGTATGATACAAGAATGAAGCTGGTTCATAGTCACCCATATTTAAATGACCTAAGCAAAACTAAAAGATATTAATTTGTTTGACTTCAATGGTTGGCTTTTACACAATACATTATGTATACGCGTATATCTCTTAAATCTCCACATTTTAAAATTGTTAAAAGCCCTGGACTGCCCAAGTACACTGTAAGTCAGAATAGTTAAGTTTGTGGAAAATAACTTTCCCAGTTTGCAACAGTGATCTTGCTACATTGGCTTACCGTGTATCAGTCACATAGTTAATAAAACATATTACTGTCAGTAGTTTTAAAAATGTAAACCACTGACATTGTATCAAACTAACTCAACTCAGCACTATAATTTTGTTTTAAAAATAAATTTTATTGTAAAGCTTTTAGGCTATTGGCTATAGAAACTAGATATACTAAATATAGTGAATGCTGGAAATCTGAAAATCAGAACAGAAAATCTTGGAAATGTTCATCTGAAGAGAGAAAAGCAAAAATCAATGTTTCAGGTTGATAATTTCTAATCACTCCAGCTTTAGATAGTCTTGTATCAGCAGGAACAGATGAAACTATTTAAAAACAAGTCTTAAATTTCTAGCAGATAAGAAAATAATTAACTGCTCTCAGTGGAGTTTAACGAGTTCTCATAACTGAGCAATAGTTTTATTAGGGTTACCAATAAAATTTAGAAATGCAAAATACTGCAAATACTAGAAATCAGATAAAAGCCAAACATTGCATGTGCTGATCAGATCAGGCAGCATCTGTGGACAGAAATAGAGTTAATATTTCAAGTCAATGACCCTTCATTGGAAGGGGGAAATATATTTGGCTGTGCCTCGGGGAGGAGGATTACTTGCTTCCATGATTGTACATGATCTTTCCACTGCTTGTGCTTGGCCTCCACTTGCTGCTGTTATGGACCAGGCCTGACCCCTCAAAACATTTTTAAGCAGGTAGCTCAGATCCTAACTTTGCTAACTGTTTTAAGCAAGTGTATAGTGGATATTCACGGATGCTGTTCTGAAACTACTTGCAACAGTCCCAATAGACACATCCCTTAGCATGAAGAGTCAAAATGACACAAAAGGCTGACAGGTTACAAAGTCAGAAGGGCAGAAACAGGGAGAAAGCTTCCAGTTTCAACGGTGACTCAGACTCAACTAACACTCGAACTGAACTGAAATGTGCAGTTAGAGCTGGCCATGCCCTTTGATTATACCTTTGTTTTTAAAAAGGCATAAAAGCCTTAGACCGCAGGCATCATCTAGTAGGGGTAAACAAAAATGGTGCCAATAAACCTTTCAAACCCAGCCTAGTTGGAGTCTGGCCAATTACCTCTCTCTGGAAAATAACTCAAGAGCATAGTAACCTTGGCAAAAAGGACCAGCATTGTGACACTGCACTCGATGATGCTCAAAGCAGTTGGTGTCATTGAGGATGCCCTAGTGTGTCTTCTAGGGCAAGCGATTCCCACATGTCAGTGGAGATGTTGCATTTGATTAGGCAGGCTTTCCAGGTATCCTCAGAGCATTTTTCTGCCTGTGTTGATTTGGGGCCTGGTTGATGGAGATGGTAGAGTGATTAGTCTGTGATGGGTCAAGCAGTCAACATTCAACATGGGTGACATGGAAGTGGAATGGGGTCATAGATTCAATGTAAAGTTGACTGTTAATGTCTTGAAATTCCTTTGAAAACAGGTTAACTTGAATATAAAGTGTAAAACTGAACCACCAGCGTAGGTAATTGTCATCTGTCATTCATCTTGTGGGCTCTGCTTTATTTGCTTAGCTTGAACTTCTGTGGACCTCTGCAATACAGTTCATAAACACTTTCTTGATCCCTTAGTCTGTTTTAAGCACTACTTAAACACCCATTTGTGGGGTGAAAAAAGAAGTCAACGAGGAATGCACATATATATCAAGGTGTAAAAGGAATGTCCATTCATGTAAATTATATACAAATATACCCTTTTTGAACCCAACGAAGTGGTATTGTCTTGTGTCAGTTCTATTGATCCCCATCCCACCCTGCTTCCAAACTCTGTTAAAACACATCACAAACTTTTCTCAAGTTCTATTGAAAGGACATAGACCCAAAACATGTATTCTTGTCCTTTGGACAGATGTCCCGCATCCACAGTACATTTTCTCAAGTACTTATGCATTTAACTACTTACACAGAGTTCTCTTTTTGAACTTTGGGTGTATAGTCTCGTTGGAGTGGAGCTGTAACTATGATTTTCTGGCTACAAACTGGGGTTGAGGTAAGAGATGGATTTTCAAGATCAAGATTATCTTGTTTGGTCCAGAAGTTTAAAAACTACAAGAGGAGGAAAGAGGAATATGCAACAAAATTGTATTTAACAATTTCAACCAGCATACTTAAATCACATTAAATTACAGAAGAAAATTAAAATTGAATCACCTGTGAAATTTCCAAGTCACCTAACTACATTTGTTCTTATCCCAACAAATTAATTAGACACTTCTACTGAAATAGTCCCACAGACAAACACTAGAAAGAGATGAACCTTGAGTGTAGGAGAAGGCAAGGACTAGGATAGGGAAATGGGATTAAAAATATCATACCCAAGTTTAAACTTTAGCTAAAGAAAACATATCTTATTAGAAACGTAATGGAAAAGCGCAACAATTTTCCAAAGGAAACTAGCAGTGATTGACTAAAAGGAGCTCAGAGAAAACCAGAGGAGGTACTTATTAAAATTTGAGGGGCGATGGACAAACAGTACCCCACAAGTTAACTTGTTCCTTACTACCAGTTAAAATCCATTCTTCAACCAGCAATTGTTCTCTTCTCTCGGATTTAAATTACATTAGAGGAAAAGAAAGCTGATGCAATGCAAATAGAATGAGCACAAATGTTGAAAATGTGTTGCTGGAAAAGTGCAGCAAGTCAGGCAGCACCCAGAGAGCAGGAGAATTGACATTTCGGGCATGAGCCCTTCTTCAGGAATGAGGAAAGTGTGTCCAGCAGGCTAAGATAAAAGGTAAGGAGGGGGGACTTGGGGGAGGGGTATTGGAAATGCGATAGGTGGAAGGAGGTCAAGGTGAGGGTGATAGGTCGGAGTGGGGGTGGGGGAGGAGAGGTCAGGAAGATGATTGCAGGTTAGGAAGGCGGTGCTGAGTTCGAGGGATTTGACTGAGAGAAGGTGGGGGGGAGGGGAAATGAGGAACTGGACAAATCGGAGTTCATCCCTTGTGGTTGGAGGGTTACTAGGCGGAAGATGAGGCGCTCTTCCTCCAGCCGTTGTGTTGCTATGGTCTGGCGATGGAGGAGTCCAAGGACCTGCATGTCCTTGGTGGAGTGGGAGGGAGAGGTGAAGTGTTGGGGTTGCTTGGTGTCCCAGAGGTGTTCTCTGGAACGTTCCGCAAGTAAGTGGCCTGTCTCCCCAATATAGAGGAGGCCACATCAGGTGCAGCGGATGCAGTAAATGATGTGTGGGGATGGGCAGGTGAATTTGTGGTGGATATGGAAGGATCCCTTGGGGCCTTGGAGGGAAGTAAGGGGGTGGGCGCAAGTTTTGCATTTCTTGTGGTTGCAGGGGAAGGTGCCGGGAGTGGAAGTTGGGTTGGTGGGGGATGCGGACCTGACGAGGGAGTCACGGAGGGAGTGGTCTTTTCGGAACGCTGATAGGGGAGGGGAGGGAAATATCTCTCTGGTGGTGGGGTCCATTTGGAGGTGGCGGAAATGACGACGGATGATGTGATGTATATGGGAGGTTGGTGGGGTGGTAGGTGAGGACCAGTGGGGTTCTGTCCTGGTGGCAATTGGAGGGATGGGAAGTGGAGGAAATGCGGTGAGGGCATCGTTGATCACATGTGCAGTGAGAGAGGGACTCATTGAAATCCTCCCTTTACAAGGATTTCAGTGAGTCCCTCTCTCACTGCATACCCCAGGTCGTCTCCTCTACTCGGACCAACCAACCCAACCACCCCGTGGCTCAACACTTTAACTCCCCCTCCCACTCCACCAAGGACATGCAGGTCCTTGGACTCCTCCATCGCCAGACCATAGAAACACGAAGCCTGGAGGAAGCACGCCTCATCTTCCGTCTAGGAACCCTCCAACCACAAGGGATGAATTCCGATTTCTCCAGTTTCCTCATTTCCCCTCCCCCCACCTTGTCTCAGTCAAATCCCTTGAACTCAGCACCACCTTCCTAACCTGCAATCTTCTTCCTGACCTCTCCGTCCCACCCCCACTCTGACCTCCTTCTACCTATCGCATTTCTAACACCCCTCCCCCAAGTCCCTCCTCCCTACCTTTTATCTTAGCCTGCTGGACACACTTTCCTCATTCCTGAAGAAGGGCTCATGCCCGAAACATCGACTGTCCTGCTCTTTGGATGCTGCCTGACCTGCTGCGCTTTTCCAGCAACACATTTTCAGCTCTGATCTCCAGCATCTGCAGTCTCACTTTCTCCTGAGCACAAATGTTGACAGCTTGAGCAAAGTCAGGTGACAAACTAAAGTTGAACTAGTTTTTGGAAAGCAGTAGATGCACAGAAATTACTAGGAAGATAGTGTTCGATTGTGCAAAGCAATTAGATGGAAATTGGAAGCATACTCAATTTGTTTTGTCCTTGGGAATCTGACTTTGCCTAATCTTCTCACTGGCAATTCCTGCTTCACAAAGTAAACTGTTATGCTAAACAGCAAGTTTCTAATCACAAACCTGCGCAGAAAAGAGGCACCAAGTGCTTTCCTTTATAAAAGTAAAATTAGAACTCAACTGCAGGAATGAAAACACTTTCAGAGAGGTAAAGTCGACTGGCAGCAGGTATTTTCACAGTGTAAAACACATCTGTCCGTATAGCTTCCAATGCCGTCCAAGTAAACTACTATTTAGATGACAGGAGCTTCAGATTGCATGGAGCAACTATTGGCAACTTAGTGTCTGAGAATCCTCTGATTTGCTTTATTAATGCAATTGGCTTTTCACGATACTGTTATTTGTCACACTTGCAGAACTAAACACAGAAAATACAGCAGAAGGTGGCTATTACAGCCTGCTCAGTCATACAATAAATATCCATTTCCCGCTTTCTCCCCACATCCTTGATCCTTTCAGCCTCAAGAACTATATCGGACTCCCTCTTGAAAATAGCTGAAAATGTGTTGCTGGTTAAAGCACAGCAGGTTAGGCAGCATCCTAGGAACAGGAAATTCGACGTTTCGGGCCAGAGCCCTTCATCAGGAATGAGGAGTGTGCGCCAGGCAGGCTAAGATAAAAGGTAGGGAGGAGGGACTTGGGGGAGGGGCGATGGAGATGTGATAGGTGGAAGGAGGTCAAGGTGAGGGTGATAGGCTGGAGTGGGGTAGGGGCGGAGAGGTCAGGAAGAAGATTGCAGGTTAGGAGGGCGGTGCTGAGTTGAGGGAACCGACTGAGACCTGTCCATGTACACCTCCATCCCCCATCACGAAGAACTCAAAGCCCTCCACTTCTTCCTTTCCTGCCGCACCAACCAGTACCCTTACACTGACACCCTCCTTCGACTGACTGAACGGGTCCTTACCCTGAATAACTTCTCTTTCCAATCCTCCCACTTCCTCCAAACTAAAGGAGTTGCCATGGGTACCCGCATGGGCCCCAGCTATGCCTGTCTCTTCGTAGGATATGTGGAACAGTCCATCTTCCGCAACTACACTGGCACCACCCCCCACCTTTTCCTCCGCTACATCGATGACTGCATCGGCGCTGCCTCGTGCTCTCACGAGGAGGTTGAACAGTTCATCAACTTTACCAACACCTTCCATCCCGACCTCAAATTCACCTGGACTGTCTCAGACTCCTCCCTCCCCTTCCTAGACCTTTCCATTTCTATCTCGGGCGACCGACTCAACACAGACATCTACTATAAACCGACTGACTCCCACAGCTACCCGGACTACACCTCCTCCCACCCTGCCCCCTGTAAAAACGCCATCCCATATTCCCAATTCCTTCGCCTCCGCCGCATCTGCTCCCAGGAGGACCAGTTCCAATACCGTACAGCCCAGATGGCCTCCTTCTTCAAGGACCGCAGATTCCCCCCAGACGTGATCGACGATGCCCTCCACCGCATCTCCTCCACTTCCTGCTCCTCCGCCCTTGAGCCCCGCTCCTCCAACCGCCACCAAGACAGAACCCCACTGGTTTTCACCTACCACCCCACCAACCTCCGCATACAACGTATCATCCGCCGTCATTTCCGCCACCTCCAAACGGACCCCACCACCAGGGATATATCTCCCTCCCCTCCCCTATCAGCGTTCCGCAAAGACCACTCCCTCCATGACTCCCTCATCAAGTCCGCACCCCCACCAACCCAACCTCCACTCCCGGCACCTTCCCCTGCAACCGCAGGAAATGTAAAACTTGCGCCCACACCTCCTCCCTTACTTCTCTCCAAGGCCAAAAAATGAGGTCTGCAGATGCTGGAGATCACAGCTGAAAATGTGTTGCTGATTAAAGCACAGCAGGTCAGGCATCATCCAAGGAATAGGAAATTCGACGTTTCGGGCATAAGCCCTTCATCGCACCAAGGGATCCTTCCATATCCGCCACAAATTCACCTGCACCTCCACACACATCATCTATTGCATCCGCTGCACCCGATGTGGCCTCCTCCATATTTGGGAGACAGGCCGGCTACTTACGGAACGCTTCAGGGAACACCTCTGGGACGCCTGGACCAACCAACCCAACCACCCAGTGGCTCAACACTTTAACTCTCCCTCCCACTCCACCGAGGACATGCAGGTCCTTGGACTCCTCCATCGGCAGACCATAACAACACGACGGTTGGAGGAAGAGCCCTCATCTTCCACCTGGGAACCCTCCAACCACAAGGGATGAACTCAGATTTCTCCAGTTTCCTCATTTCCCCTCCCCCCACCTTGTCTCAGTCGGTTCCCTCAACTCAGCACCGCCCTCCTAACCTGCAATCTTCTTCCTGACCTCTCCGCCCCCACCCCACTCCAGCCTATCACCCTCACCTTGACCTCCTTCCACCTATCACAGCTCCATCGCCCCTCCTCCCTACCTTTTATCTTAGCCTGCCTGGCACACACTCCTCATTCCTGATGAAGGACTCTGGCCCGAAACGTCGAATTTCCTGTTCCTAGGATGCTGCCTAACCTGCTGTGCTTTAACCAGCAACACATTTTCAGCTCTGATCTCCAGCATCTGCAGACCTCACTTTTTACCCTCTTGAAAATATCCAAGATTTTGATCTCAATCACTTTCTGCAGCAGAGAATTCCACAGGGTCACCAACCTCAGGGTGAATAAACCTCTCATCACAGTTTTAAATGAGACAGCTTTGGTAAATAGGGTTAAGGAGAACCCAAAGGGATTCTGAAAATACATTAAGGACAAAAGGCAACTAGGAAGAGAACAGGAGCCCTCAAAGATCAATAAGGTCACCTAAGTGTGGAACTGCAGGAGATGGGAGAGATACTAAATGGATTATTTTGCATTAGTGTTTACTATGGAGAAGGATATGGAAAAGGATATGGAAGGTATAGAATGTGGGGAAATAAATCGTGACATCTTGAAAAATGTCCAGTTAAGAGAGGTGGTGGTGCTGGATGGCTTAAAAAGCATAAAGGTGAATAAATCCCCCAGACCTGATCAGGTGTACCCCAGAACTCTATGGGAAGCTAGGGAAGTGATGACTGAGCCCCTTGAGATATCTTTCATCGATAGCCACAGGTGAAGTGCCAGAAGACTGGAGGTTGGCTCATGAGGTGCCACTATTTAAGAAGGGTGGTAAGAAAAAGCCAGGGAACTATAGACCAGTGAGCCAGATATCAGTGGTGGGCAAGTTGTTGCAGGGAATCCTGAGGGGCAGGTTTTACATGTACTTGGAAAGGTGAAGACTCATTAGGGATAGTCAACATGGCTTCGTGTGGGAAATAGCACTACATGAACTTGATTGAGTTCTTTGAAGAAATAATAAAGACTGATGAGGGTAAAGTGGTGGATGTGATCTATATGGGCTTTAGGAAGGCATTTGACAAGGTTCCTCACGTAGACTGGTTACCACGGAAAACTAACCATTTGGATACAGAAATTGTTCGAAAGGTAGAAGACAGAGGTTGGTAGTGGAGGTTTGCTTTTCAGACTGGAGGCCTGTGACCAGCAGTGTGCCGCAGGATTGGTGTTGGGTCCGCTGCTTTTCATCATTTACAAAATGATTTGAATGCGATCATAGGAGGTATCAGTAGTAAGTTTGCAGATGACGCCAAATTGGAGGTGCAGTGGACAGCAAAGAAGGTGACCTCAGAGTACAATGGGATCTTGATCACATAGGCCAATGGGCCAAGGCGTGGCAGATGGGGTTTAATTTAGGTAAGTGCAGGGTGCTGCATTTTGAAGAATGCAAATCAGGGCAGGATTTAATGGTAAGGTCCTGGGGAATGTTGCTGAACAAAAAGACTTTGGAGTGCAAGTTCATTGAAAGCAGAGTCACAGGTAGCTAGGACAGCAAAGGCAGCCTTTGGTATGCTTACCTTTATTGATCAGTGTATTGACTAAAGGAATTGAGAGGTCATGTTGCAGCTATACAGGTCATTGATTTGGCCACTTTTGGAATATTGTGTGCAATTTTGGTCTCCCTACTGTAGAAAAGATGTTGTAAAACTTGAAAGGGTTCAGAAAAGATTTACAAGGATGTTGCCAGGGTTGGAGAGTTTGAGCTATAAGAAGAGGTTGAACAGGCTGAGGATATTTTCCCAGGAACGTCAGAGACTGAGTGACTTTATAGAGGTTGGTAAAATCAGGCGGAGCACAGATAGGGTGAATACCTAAACATCTTTTCCCTGGGGTGGGGGGGGGGGGGGGGGGAGTCCAAAATCAGAGGGCATAGGTTTAAGGTAAAGGGCACCTTAAGGGGCAACATCTCATGCAGAGGGTGGTGAGTGTTTGGAATGAACTGCCAGAGGATGTGGTGAAGGCTGGTTCAATTACAGCATTTAAAAGGCACCTGCATGGGCACACGAATAGAAAGAGTTTAGCAGAATATGGGCCAAATGCTGGCAAATGGGACTGGATTTATTTAGAATAGCTGGGCTGCATGAATGGGTTGGACCAAAGGGTCTGTTTCCATGCTATACAACTCTATGATTCTATAAATGGCCCACCTCATTCTTAAATTGTGATCCCTGGTGCTGCACTCCCTGATCACCAGGAATGTCCTTCCTGTATTTACTGTTTAGTCATAAGTAGTTTATAGGTTTCCATGAGATCCCTCTTAATTCTTCTAAACTCCAGTGTATGCAATCCTAACTGATCCAGTCTCATAATTCAGCCCTGCCATCTAAGGAATCAGTCTGGTAACACCCTCTCTATAGGCAGAGAAACCTTGCGGAACGTTTCAGAGAACACCCCTGGGACACCCGGACCAACCAACCCAACCAGCCTGTGGCTCAACACTTCAACTCCCCCTCCCACTCCACCAAGGACATGCAGGTCCTTGGACTCCTCCATCACCAGACGATAGCAACATAACGGCTGGAGGAAAAGCGCCTCATCTTCCGCCTAGGAACCCTCCAACCACAAGGGATGAACTCAGACTTCTCCAGTTTCCTCATTTCCCCTCCCCCCACCTTGTCTCAGTCCCAACCCTCGAACTCAGCACCACCTTCCTAACCGACAATCTTCTTCCTGACCTCTCCGGCCCCGGCCTATCACCCTCACCTTAACCTCCTTCTACCTATCGCATTTCCAACGCCCTCCCCCCAACCTTTTATCTTAGCCCACTTGGCACACTCTCCTCATTCCTGAAGAAGGGCTCATGCCCGAAACGTCGACTCTCCTGCTCCTTGGATGCTGCCTGACCTGCTGCGCTTTTCCAGCAACACATTTTCAGCTCTGATCTCCAGCATCTGCAGTCCTCACTTTCTCCTATCACTGTTTCTTGTTCTTTTGTACATTTTATCAGCAGCTATGAAAGAGTACTATGTTGGTTGAAAAACTTGGACAAACAACAATAAACCAAGTGGTGGGGAGGGATTTTGTTCATGAAGTAAAACAACAAACCAAGTAAATTGTTACAAAATTTACCAACATTACATTATTTAGTAGTGGTCTGTAGCTAAATGATTCTGGTCTTTTCTGTTCATTTTTGGCATTCTATTTTCCTACAAGTCAACCTGGAAGGCAAAAGAGAATTGCTGAGTTTGCATCATTACCTGTGATGGTGAGAAAGGCAATGTCTTCACTGGAGTACTTTTTGGAGTCATGCTGCTGCTGGTACTGCTTTCAAAAATAGCAAAGCTATTCCCACAACTGTCATTGACAGGTGAAAGTGTAATTTTTGTTTTTTTCTTGCGCCTCAGGATTGTCGGTGGTGTACTAAAGCTTCCTGCAACTGGCGAGGTGATCATGGGTATGAGTTCACCCTTCTTGGCACTTTTGCTTAGGTCGGAGATGGTATGTGCATCAATGCGATATTCTGTCAAAGTCTGCTGTGACTTCTTATCAGGGGTCTGTTTGATTAGATCCTCCGGTAAATCAAAGCAAGACAGGTCAGACCATGTATCTGGATCCTGAAGTATGGAAAACAGAAAATAAACAAGACAGTAAGCAATTCCGTAGAGATGTGACAGATTACCTGCAATGTGCTTAGATTATCACCCATTCGTTCACCCATTAATATCAGAACTGGAAATTAACAGAATTAAACACAGGAGGTAACCATTCAGGTCTTCAGATATTAAGAGCTGAAGTGAAAATCTAGTACTATACATCAAAAACCCAAAGTAAATGTTTGTAAGAAAGTGACTTTACAGTCTCTCAGGAGGTATGGGAAAGACAAACCAGTCCCACCAATCAGGTAGGTTCACACCCAAAACAAATAGAGATGATGTCTCATATTGCAAATACTTGTTGCACCATATAAATGTGTTTCGTTAATAATATAAACGTTACTGATATCTAAACATTTAAGTGCATGTTTAGGTTAATCCAGTGTCTAAAACTGAAGTGACTTTATGGAAACTTTGGGAGTATTTTATGTTCATATTGCTCAATGAGCAATGGGAAAACACTTATTTAACAGTGTACGTTGAATAATGCAGAATATTTAAAATGTAACTCACATGGAGCAAGCCAAGATCTTTAATGCATGTCCTCACTAATTGCTCAGACAAATATCAGGCCCAGATGACCACACATCTCAGATATGCTAACAACTATCAACATACTTAACGTAATACAACTGAAGGAACTCTGCGAATAGTTGGCAAACCCAACTTATACTGAATAACCTCCGAGGTCCTGGGAATGCGGATTTATTTCTTCCTCAATGTATGGCAATATGAAATTATCCAAACAATCATCTCCTTTCAACTTATCACAGCCAAAGAAAGGAGTTTTGGCGTCCCATGGCAGGAAGGAGAGAGAGTGAAGTCTGACTTTCACCTCCCCCACATCCCCCAAACATGTTTCAGCAACACAAGAGAGATGAAATCAATATTATTTCCACCTAGTTGACCTTTGCCTCTTACTGGAACAAAGGCAAGATCTGACAGGATCATAATCATTAACTAAATTGCAAAGCGAAGAACACCAAACTCTAAGAGAGGAAGAAAGATTCACATACTTGGCAGTCCATATTGGTAGCAAGGATGTGGAGGTGGCAGTGTTAGACCAGGGTGGACAAAGTTAGAAGTGACTTCAACTGACGAAGAAACAGCACTGTGAAAGCTTGTGATTTCAAATACACCTATTGGACTATACCATGGTGTTGCATGACTTCTGACTCTGGCAGGCTATGGTTCAGTGCAATGCAACCCCCCAGCCTCTTTTTCAAAATAAATTGAAAAACTCTGCTACAGGAACGGTTTGAAGTTTGCCCACCCTTCCCTGTTGAATAAATTGATTTTCTGGGTCCCACTTCTAATTCCAGTACCTCAGAAAAACCATTGTTTGCTGTGTCTCAAATCAGCTTCATCTTTGTTTTCAAATTATCCAATAAGTGGCAGAAACCTTAGGAGCACTGATATACAGATAGCTTTGGGCATGTACGCCTACAGATCCCTGAAAGTGACAACACAGGTGGATAAGGTGGTCAAGACAGCGTACACAGCATGCTTGCTTTCATCTGCTAGGGCTTCAAGTGCAAAAGTTGGTAAGCTGTATAGAACTTTAGTTAGGCCACATTTGGAATAGTGTGCGCAGTTCTGGTTGCCACACTACCAGAAGAATGTGGATGCTCTGGAGAGGTGCAGAGAAGGTTTACCAGGAAGTTGCCAGGTCTGGAGGGTTTTATTTATGAGGTTGGAGAAATGCGGATTGTTTTCATTGGAAAGACGGAGGCTGAGGGGCCACCTGATACAAAGTTATGAGAAACATAGATCGGGTGGATAGTGAGAGGCTTTTTCACAGGGTGGGAAGGTCAACTACAACGGGGCACAGGTTCAAGGTGAGAGGAGAATGTTTAGGCGAGAAGTGCGGGGATAATTTTTCCAGAGGCGGTGGGTGACTGGAACACATTACCAGTGGGGGTGGTGGAAGCAGGTACATTATCAACGTTTATGGTGTATCTTGATGGACAGATGAACAGGAGGCAAACAGAGGGATAGAAACCACGCATTGGCAGTAAGTAACTAAATAAAAGATTAGAATCGATGCAGGCTTGGTGGGCTGAAGGGCCTGTTCCTGTGCTGTATTGAATTGTACTGTATGCATTGTATATGTTTACTAACAGAGTGGCCGTTATACACAAGCAATTAAAGACACAAGATAAACAGTTAAAAATTCAAGAGAGAGAGAGAGAGAGAGAGAGAGAGAGATCATTATAGAACTTTAACAATTCGTACCATTTATCAGAATCCATCAATATCCAGAATGGCACTTGAACAGTAGGCAAGTTCTATGCAAATGAACAGAGCCTGCTACTGACTCAGAAAACATTCCTGCACTGAAAAATCTTTTGAAACAGTTGCAGAGTGGCTGTTTTCAGTGTTTTGGAAACTTACACATTTGATTAGCTCCAGAGGCTCAGAGAATTCAGGAGCTGACTGCGGAGAAAATATTGTCCCAGAATCTACAATCAGAAACATGCTGCCAGACCCCTCTTCTACAGACTGATTAGGTTCCTGGGATTGATCAGAAATCGACTGATCTTGCGGAGTTTCAGAAATGCCCGATTGTCCATGATCACTAGGTAATGTGTTATCCGCGAGAATATTGCCTAGCCAGCTGGCAACACTGTCCTCCTGATGACAAAGGAAAAAGAAATGTAAAACCTTAACTCAAGAGGAATTACAAAAGATGGATTTTGCTGTGAAGTGCAAAATGAACCCAAAATTGGAGAAACGTAGATGAGCTTTGTAAACATTGGTAATCATTAAAAAAGTCACCTAAACGTATTTTAATGGAAATTTTTCTTTTCATAAATATTTCTATTTTCACATAGTTCTCGAAAACTACCTCTCAGAATAAGACCATAAGACACAGAATCAGAAGCAAGCCAGCCACTTAGCTTATCAAGTCTGCTCTACCATTCAGTGAGATCATGTCTGATATGCTAATCCTGAACTTCATTTTCCTACTTTTTCCCCATAACCCTTGATTCCATTACTAATTAAAGGTCTTTCAGCCTCGAATATGCATATTAACTCAGACTCAACAGTCCTCTGTGGTAAAGAAAAATTCCAGATTCACTACCCACTGAAAAGAAATTCTTCCTCCGGTGAGTTAAATATATGATCCCATATCCTTAGATTATCTCCTCTGGTCCTAGACTCTCCCATAAAGGGAAACTACCTTTCCACGTCTCTCCTGTCAAGTCTTCTAAACTTGTATATTTCAAAAAGGTTTCCTCATTCTTCTAAATTCTGAGCACAGGCCCAAATTATTCAACCTCTCAAAACAGTGCCCCCATACCTGGGGTCAGTTGAGTGAACTTTCTCTGGACTGCCTCCAACGGCAGTATATCTTTCCTTTGAAACTGGGCCTAAAACTCTTCACAGCATTCCAGCTGTGGTCTGACGTTTGTTGTGTCTAAATATTAGCAAACTTTATAGTCCATTCCCATGGAAATAAAGGTCACCACTGAACTTTGATGCTAGCTTTGTTTGATTCATGGACAAGAATTCCTAAATTTCTGTTCTGGAGCTTTCTGCAGTCTTTTTCCATTTAAATGGTATTCAGCTCCTCTATTCTTTTGCCAAAGTACACACCTTACATTATATTCCATCTTCCAAATGTTTGCTTCACACAGCCTGTCTTTCTCTCTCTCTATACAGGCTCGGTTTCATCCTCACCACTTGCTTTTCCACCTATTCTTGTGTCTTCTGCAAATTTGGCTATAGTACATTAGTTTTCTCATTCTAAATCATTAATTTGCATTATAAATAATTGAGACTCCAGCATTGATCCTTATTGCAGTTACAGGCTGTCATCCTGAAAATGCCTCCTTATCTTAGCTGCCTTGTACCGTTAGTTAATCCTCCATCCTTGCTATTTTACTGTCTCCAACGCCATAGGATCTTAAGTAGCTAATGTATGACATCAAAAGCCTTCTGGAAAACCAAATAAATTATATTCACTGCTTCCCCTTTATTTACATTGCTTGTTACCTCCTCAAAGAATTCTCGTAAATTTGTTTTTCCCAAGTTGAAAATCCCAGGTTACTCTAAATCTTTCCTCATAGCTCAAATCTTCAAAATGCAATCACCCTCAGTTCTTCTCTGCTCAACCTGTACTTGGATATCTCTACAGCATACTGGATGCAGTACAGAGAAGTGCCAAAGTTATAAGAAATAACATGAAAAACCTGGACTTGCAAAAGGAGACATCTGAGATCATTATGGAAATGGAAAATGTAACCTCGAGTGCTAGTTTAACTTAAATTGAGATGTGCTGAAACAAGGACACTGTTTAAATGAATTTAGAACAGATGCCAGGAACAGCAACATACAGGTGAAATCTCCATATGGAATTTTTCTAGATAAAGTGTTTTAAGACACACTGAATTACCTTCATTATTTGCAATCTTGTAAATGTTGAAATTGAGTAGTTAGTTAATCTGACAGAAAACTAAACATATAAAAGGTCTAGTCAAATAAATGCAAAATACAGCAGGTGCTGGAAATCCAAAATAAAATTAGAAAATGCAGTAGCTCTCCCCAGATACTGCCAAGTCTGCTGAATTTCTGCAGCTTTTTTTTTAATATACCAAAGAATTAATGTTCTGGCTACTCATTAAGAAAGTTGCTTTACACATTTTAGAAAGAAACAAAACTTATAAACATGATATTGAGCTTTTAATTGCTTTTCAAGTGTTTTTGAAAGTAAGAAATTTTGTAACTTCCTTAAAACCTTGAAGGAAAAAGCATATTGTATAATATATGTTTTACAATTATTTTAAGCATTCTATATATTAAAAATGTTCATACATATAACAAGCCTAGTAAATGTTAAAGCTTGCAAATAATTGCAGTGTTTTATTCCCACTATTCTCTAACCTGCTTTATAGTAACAGATGGCTGCTGTGGAACTGGTTCTACAGAAACAGGTTCATGTTTTGAAGATGTCTGAAAGGAAAAGAAAACAAGATCATGTCACAGTTTTGTTTTGAATGCGCTCAAATTATTCAGGAAATTTATCAAAAGTGTTTCCTAAGTTTAAAGCTCTCAAGCTGAAAGTTTGTACTGCAATACAGTCAATGCACTTAATGAAAATATTCAGAGAAGATTAGCAAGGAAGGCTAGTTGATTGATTGAACAAGAAAATTAATTCTATGCCTCCTGGGGAAAAAAATGACAGGACCACAGTAAAGGAAGAAACATTTACCTATTTGTCCCTTTTCAAAAACCATGAAGGAAAGTGATGTGTGCAAAGCATCTCAAATTTTGAGGCACAAAAAGCTATTTGGTCTTAATGTTGGCACCAGCTCTCCAAGACAACATCATGACATAGCCCATTCTCCTTCCTTTTCACTGTAACCCCACACCGTTAGTTAATTATAAATAACCTCTAAACTACTCTTAAATACTTAAATAAAACTGCCTCCACCACACTTCCAAGCAGCACATTCCAGACCTGAACTACTTGCTGTGTGAACAAGATTTTTTTTCCCCCTCACATCACATTTGGCTCCTTTGCAAAGGACTTCAAAATCTGTGCCTCTCATTCTTGATCCATTTATGAGTGGGAACATCTTTTCACTATCTACTCTGTCCAGGCTCGTCATGATTTTGAAAGCTTCTAGCAATTCCTTCTATTGAATCTTCTCAGCCTTCTCGCTGAAGAAAACGGTTCCAACTTCTTCAATCTATCTTCACAACTAAAGTTCATCCAGAACCACTCTTGTAAACTTCTGCTTTCCCCCAAATGCATTTATATCCTTGAACCGTGGTTCCCAAAACTGTAGAACATTCCAGCTGAAATCTGCATACAGGTTCAGCATGACTTCCTTAATCTTATATTCTATGTCTCCATTAATAAAAACTAGATACTGTATGCTTTAACTGCTGTCTCCACCTGCTGATACTTAAACGACTTATGCACTTACATAGCCATGCCTCTCTGCACACCTAGAGTAATTCACTGTTTTATAGCGTCTCTCTATGCTCTACCAAAATTAACAGCTAACCTCTCCACACTGAAGTTCACTTGCCATGTATCCAACCATTCAACCATACTTCTTGAAATTCTACACTGTCCTGTTCACAAAGCTCCCAAATTTTGTAGAGTCTGGAAACATGGAACTTGTCCACTGTATGCCAAACTCTAGATCACTAAAATATTAGCAGGAAAAGCCAGAGTCCCAGAATTGACCCTTAAGGAGCTCACTACAAACCTTCCCCCAGATGGAGGAATATCTATTACTTTCCATTTCCAATCACACAGCCAATTTTCTATCTATATTGTTACTGTCCCTTTTAATCCACGAACTTTAACAGTTCTCAAATGTTATGCAGCATTAATTCAAATGCCTTTTGGAACACTGTTTACACATGGATTGCATTAACCTCTGTTTTAACCATGTCATTTAAGACTATTCTGAATTATTGCCTCTAGCAGTTTCACAACCATCCAAACTAAACTAGCCTGCCTGTAATTGCTGGGGGTTTATCCTTATATTCTTTTTAAAAACAAAACATTTACAATTCTTCAGACTTTCAGTACATAGAACATAGAACAATACAGCACAGAAATGGCCCTTCGACCCACGATGTGCCGAACATTTGTCCTAGCTTAAGCACCTATCCATGTACCTATCCAATTGCCTCTTAAAGGTCACCAATGATTCTGACTCTGCCACTCCCACAGGCAGCGCATTCCATGCCCCCACCGCTCTCTGGGTAAAGAACTTACCCTGGACATCCCCCCTAAACTTTCCACCCTTCACCTTAAATTTATGTCCCCATGTAACACTCTGTTGTACCTGGGGGAAAAAGTCTCTGACTGTCTACTCTATCTATTCCCCTGATCATGTTATAAACCTCTATCAAGTCACCCCTCATCCTTCACCGTTCCAATGAGAAAAGGCCTAGCACTCTCAACCTATCTTCGCACCACCTATTCTCTATTCCAGGCAACATCCTGGTAAATCTCCTCTGCACTCTCTCCAAAGCTTCCACATCTTTCCTAAAGTGAGGCAACAGAACTGCACACAGTACTCCAAACGTGGCCTTACCAAAGTCCCGTACAGCTGCAACATCACCTCACGACTCTTGAATTCAATCCCTCTGGTAGTAAACGCTAATATACTATAGGCCTTCTTACAAGCTCTATCCATCTGAATGGCAATTTTCAAAGATCTATGAACATAGACCCCAAGATCCCTCTGCTCCTCCACCTTACTAAGAACACTTCCGTTAACCCTGTATTCCGCATTCTTATTTGTCCTTCCAAAATGGACAACCTCACACTTGACAGGGTTGAACTCCATCTGCCACTCCTCAGCCCAGCTCTTCATCATATCTAAGTCCCTTTGCAGCCCACAACAGCCCCCCTCACTATCCACAACTCCACCAATCTTCGTATCATCTGCAGATTTACTGAACCACTCTTTGACTCCCTCTTCCAAGTCATTAATAAAAATTACAAACAGCAGAGGACCCAGAATTGATCCCTGTGGAACTCCACTTGTAACTGGGCTCCAGGTTGAATATTTACCATCTACCACCACTCTCTGACTTTGACCGGTTAGCCAGTTCTCTATCCAACTGGCCAAATTTCCCACTATCCCTTGCCTCCTGACTTTCCGCATAAGCCTACCATGGGGAACCTTATCAAATGCCTTACTAAAATCCATGTACACTGCATCTACTGTTCTAACCTCATCCACATGCTTGGTCACCTCCTCAAAAAATTCAATAAGACTTGTAAGGCAAGACCTACCCCTCACAAATCCGTGCTGGCTGTCCTTAATCAAGCAGTGTCATTCCAGATATTTATAATCCTATCCCTCAGTACCCTTTCCATTACTTTGCCTACCACCGAAGTAAGACTAACTGGCCTGTAATTCCTGGGGTTATCCTATTCCCTTTTTTGAACAGGGGCACAACATTCGCCACTCTCCAGTCCCCTGGTACCATGTCTGTTGACAGTGAAGACGAAAAGATCATTGCCAACGGCTCTGCAATTTCCCACATAATCCTAGGATATATCCCGTCAGGCCCGGGGAACTTGTCTACCCTCAAGTTTTCAAAGTGCCCAACATCCTTCCTAACAAGTATCTCCTCTAGCTTACCAGTCTGTTTCATACTCTCCTCTTCAACAATATGGTCCCTCTCATTTGTAAATACATCAAGTACATCAAGTCTACAGGCCACAAACATTATGGCCAGTGACACCACAACTTACACAATCTCTGTAAGTATGCGTAGATATATCTCAGTCAATTTTGGATCCTTACCAACAGATAAGAGAAAAAAAAAGCCATTTGGTCCCCCAAGCCTGTTTTGCCAGTTAATAATATCGTGGTTGATCTGGGTTACGAAATTCACATTCCCAACAATTGACAATATCCTTTTAATTCCCACGCCAAACAAGAATCTACTTTGCCTCAACAACCCCAAGTCCACCACTTTCTACAGCAGAGAATTCCAAAGCCTCAGATAATGTTTCTTCTCATTTGACCAAAATTGACAACCTCCAACCTTAAATCAATGCCGTCGAGTTCTCAATTCACTCTTAAGAGGAAACATCCTTTCCATGTCTAACTTATTAAGACGATTCATTTCAGTCAAATGAATTCTTCATTCCTCACATTTCCAATAAAAACAAGCACATTCTGTCCGATCTTTCATGTGAAAAACAAGCCTACTCTGTCCAATCTTTCCTTAATGCAATCTGAACCACTTACGAAACATTTATATCCTTTCTTAGATAAGGCGGCCAAAACTGCACCATGTATTTGAGATGTGATCTCATCAACGTTCAATAATTGTACACTTTCACTCCCCCTTCCCTGAAGCGCTGAAATAAATTGTAAAAAGTTAAGGCCCCAACACAGATCCCATGCAGTTCCATCACATCCTGCCAATCTGACATAAAAAAAGCTTACATACAAGTTTTCAGCCAAGCAGCCAATCTTCTAACCATGCTCACATATTAACCCAACATTATGAGCTTCTACTTTGTGCAACAATGTTTTATGGGGCAGATTGTCAAATTTCTTCTGGAAATCAAAAAGTATGTCTATAGGCTCCCTTCAGCCATAGCACAAGTTATTCCTTCAAAGAATTCCATCAAGTTATTAAATGCCATTTCCCTTTCAGCTTCCCAATAACCTTGAGTTTTCTTTTTTTAAAAGACAAAAATACGTGCTAAGCCAAAACCTCCTCATTTCCCACAACAAACATCAAATGAATTGGCCTATAGCTTCCTACCTCCTTCAAGGAGAAATATATGTATGACTTTCCTGTTTGATGAAACCTTTCCTAAATCTATTGACTTTTGGAAAGTTAACACAAACTGATCTACTATCTCATTAACCACAATTTTTAAGACCCTCGGATGAAGTCCAACAGGACCCAGGGATTAGTCAGCCCACAGTCCGTATATTTGCACAATAGAACTTACTTTGAAATTATCACTAAGGTCCTATTTTCCTTCCTTGTCCCGATTTACAGCTTTACTGGAACTTCTTTATATCCTCTAAAGAAGCAATATTTGTTCATTTCATCTGCCATTTCCTTATTACTTACTATTAACTTCCCTCTCACTCTCTAAATGAGTAACACTCAAATAAAAGCAAGTACTGTTGATGCTGGAAATCTGAAATAAAAACAGGAAGTGCTAGAGAAACTCAGCAAATCTGGCATCTGTGGAGAGAGAAGCCAAGATAATATTTTAAATCTTATATCTTTGCAACTCATTCAGTTTACTTCCTCTATTCCTCTTCAAATACCTGCGGAAACAATTGCTATTGATTTTTTAAGATTTATAGCTAGTTTCTTCATACTAATTTCTTTCACCAGATTATTCAGTCATTATTTTCCATTCTTTAGATTCTGACTAATCATCTCACCTGCCTCTCATGTTTGCACAGTATGCTTTTCTCAATTTTAATTATTCCTTTAACTTCAGATAGGGTCTCTTGAATTTGTTGTGGTAAGAACATATGTATTTTGAAGTATCACCTTGCTTCTGTACTGACCCATCCTCTAGTCCAGTACCTCATCAAGTTGCTCAGATTTCATGGTCTTACAAACAAAGGTCTTAAACCCATTTTTCTACCTTTGAAGCTAGATATAAATTCAAACCATATTGTGGTAGCTGCTGTAGTTACTCTGATGTTATTTGTCAATCCTGTCACATTACACAATACTAAATTGAGCAAAACAGCTCTCTGGTTAGTGCCAAAATATTTTTTGAAGTATTGATACTCACCTAGACTACCAACATCAATCTGATTTTACCAGTTTACAGGTATCGCAAAACCAGCCATGATTATTGCCGTTCCTCTAATACCTCATATCTACTTTTGCATACTTTGCTAAAGAGCTGTAGACATCTAGTGATTTCTTTCTCCTACTACTCATCTCTAACCAAACTGATCGCACATCCTGGTCTCCTGAACCAATGTCATCTAACTCATGCACAAATGTATTATTTGTTAAACATTGTTAATTCTCCAACTTTATGTAGCCTCCTATTCTTGAATATCAAATACTCCCAAACATTCTGTATCTAGTTCTTATAATGAAATGAGTTTCAGTAATTGATCAGAGTGGTGCTGGAAAAGCACAGCAGGTCAGGCAGCATCCGAGGAGCAGGAAAATCAACGTTTCGGGCAAAAGCCCTTCATCAGCCTCGGATGCTGCCTGACCTGCTGTGCTTTTCCCGCACCACTCAGACCTAAACTCTGGTTTCCAGCATCTGTAGTCCTCACTTTTGCCTAGTTGAGTTTCAGTAATGGCTATCGTGTTTTACTTAATTATGACTCATGTTTCTTATGAATGCTGCACGTATATAGATACAGAACCTTTAGTTTTCAGTTTTATAGAATCTGGTCTTGACCTTTGGTGTAGATATTTTTAACATGTTATGCATGTCTGAGGCAGATGGGACTTGAACTGAGGACATTACCTTGGTGCTATAGGACTCTCCCCGACTACAGTCTATACTTGGGTTTGTTCTCTGTCCCTTCCTGTTGATCAAACTTAAATTTTCTATATTGCTATTATTTTATTCTCAGCCTTGAATCTACTGCTTTATTCACTGGAGAAGGAATACAAGTGTATGTCCAAACCAAGATGTTGCAGGACACAAGGACAATTTGGAGGTCCAATGATCTGCTGTTCTTCTCCTGGTTGGAGAAGTTGCGTGTTTGGAAGGTGTATATAGTTTGAGAAGTGGCATAAACTGCTGCCACCATACACCAGTGGTGAAATGTGAATGCTTAAGAAATGTGGATGGGGCTGATCAAGTGCACTGTTTAATCTCGGATGGTATAGAGCTTCAAACAAGTTGTTGGCACACTCATCCAGACAAGTGGATGGTATAACCCTGATTTCTACCTTGCATAAGTTTGGGAGTAAGGAGACAAGTTACTCACTGTAGAATACCCAGCCCCTGAGCTGCTTGTGCAGCAATTATATGGCTAGCTCAATTCAGTTTTCAGTTAATTGTAACCCTAGGATGCTGGTGGGGATTTCAGCAATAGCAATGCCATTAAATACGATGGGGACATGATTAGATCGGAAATATCATTGCCACGAACTTGTGTCATATGAATGATACTTGTCACTTGTCAATTAAAGCCTGATATGCTGTCCAGGGTAAGCAAGTATCTGCATCGTTTCAGTGGGACTGTACACGAAGCATCAGCAAACATCCCCACTTCAACGTTAAATTCGAGAGATAACACATGAAGATAATTATGCTCGCAACAGAGCACTGAGGACTTCCTGCAACAATGCCCTGGAAGTTAGATGATTGTTAAATATAGAACTTAAGGCCAAAGGTTATCAAAGGGTATGAAGAGAAAGTGTGTACGGGGTATGGAGTTGAATGATCAGCCATGATCAGCTTGAATGGCAGAGAAAGCTTGAAGGGCCAGATTGCCTATTCCTGCTCCTTATTTAATATAAACACAGCTATTGTTGGAGGACACAGCAACAGAGATAATGTGATCCAGCCAGTGAAGAACTTGCCAATTCTGTTGATTTTAATTGTACTAGGTTTCCTGATGCCACACTTTGTCAAATGCCACATTATCATCATCAGCCATGCAAACCTCATATCTGGCCAACTTGGGCAAAAGTTGCAATCAAGTTGGAGCAGATGGTCCTGGCGAAAACCAAATCAAACATAGTTACAACTCACTGAGGGAGCATTTTGGAAATCAAGTCCTGCTATTCTCAGAGTCATCAGAAAAGTAAAAGATATGCAAAATTTCCTAATTTACCCAACTTTTGACCCCAGGTTGATAGAAAGCATGGACCAGATTTCTATAGCGAACAAGTAATAACTATATATTACAAGTAATTAGACTCAAGCCAATTAAAACTCAAATTATTTTATAAACTCTTTCATTCATAGATTATTGGGCAGAGGGGGAAAGAAAACTGGAAAGACACTTCAGAAACATCTCTCTCCAGGTTCTGTCATTGAGATGACCTTCAGAACATTTCTGCTGGTCAGCAGATTGCTTCAGTCATCTTTCTGCAGGTACTTCCTCTGGTTGGAAAGAGACACAAGGTGGTTGGTTCACTTCAAAAAAAGTGAAAAGTCACAGCTTACAACTGTTGCAGGGAAGGTAAACTAGTTTTCAAATTTAAATTTAGTTTTGACTGCAGAGAACAGATAGATTGTTCCCGAACTTTGGAAGAACTGAACAGCTCTTTCTAACTTGCAAAACCTCCAAGCTGCTTAGTTATCAAAGAACCAATCACACAATTGTTGGAAGGCAAAAGGACTCTCGTTGATAACTGGTCTCTAGTCCAATCAGCTTCTTATTGCCAACAAAAGCTGCATCTGTACACTGTCAGCTCAAAATCATCTATAACTCAAACTTCAGAGGTGGTTGATTGAAACAGTTGTTTACATGTTGCTTAACATGGGTACACTTGCTTTCAAAACATACAGCAGGCTTTAAAATAGCTCTTCATTTCAGTCCACAGTTTAAAAACAAAATGAACAGACACAATCCTTACACATCACTTAGCTGGTTAATGCTAAGTAAGCACCTCTTGACAGTGTTGACAGAAAGCTACTGATTTAGAATACACCACTGGTGCTGTAATTGACTGGATTGAATTGTGTTCCTATATGTACTGGAAAAACCTGAGCATTTTCTATGTTGTTGGGTAGATGGTGGCATGGTAGCTGATCTGGAAGAGCGTGGTTAAAGCTGCAGCTAGTTTGAAGCACAAGTCTTCAGTTGGGCTTTTGCTGGGGCCCAAACACTTTAGCAAAGTGAACGTACAAGCTGCTATGGGAACATCTGAAGAAAGTAAAGGCGTTCTCTTCCCGGTCTGACCAATAGCTAGTCCTCAACTAATATTACTGAAATAGTAAAGAGCTAAAACACTTTGGGCACCCCTCGTGTCACAGTAGGTGCTGCACCAAAATGGGGTTGAATCTCTAAATTTCACTTCAATCCAAACGATTAACTGGAAAAAAGCATAACTGGAAAGCAGAGCAAAAATTAGCAAACAACAGGGGAAAAAAAAAAGTAAGTAACTTGGGCATTTTATTATTAATTCTGATTTCTAATTAAATCAAAGATAAAAATGACATTCATTTTTCTTTCCCAATGAAAGATTTTACCAAGTTTCTTATTAACTAGAGAAAAAAAAATCAGTAAACTATTACAAATCTCTGAAAGTGAACAAACCTGAGTCAGTTTGGTCCTGAAACACTGTATTTCACCATCCTCCGAATGAGCAAATAAAAACATTGGCATATCCTGGTTACCATCTTGTAAGTAGCCTTCAACCTCTACCTTCCTTTTCAATGTCGAGTTCCAGTGATTTTTTACAGCATTGTCTGTTCTGTAATTTGAAATAAGTGCCATTACTCAGAGTTGCTATATTAAATTAAAAAGCCAAGAATGTTTAAAACCTGATCAAAACTGTCAAATTATGGCAGACCTCAAGTTATGTAAATACAACATGTGTAAGGAACAGGAGTAGACCATTCAGCCCCTCAAGCCTGCTCCACCATTCAATAAGATCATGGCTGAACTGATTGTAATCTCAAATTTACATTTGTCTAGTATGACAACTCCTCGCCCCATTAAAAAGAATTTACCCCTGGATTTACAAAAAAAAAAATCATGGACTCTGGTCCCACCACTATAACTCTGCAATCTCATGCAAATCCCAGTCACTTTTATGGCAATAGCAAAGCAATAATCTATCAGAATGACAAAGTAATTTATGAACCAATTATTGTGTAATTAAAATTTTGTTACAAGAGCATGTAGCCACTCTCTCAAACCTAAAATGGAGTAGTACAGCATGGTTTAAGCTTCTTGGGTTCAACAGAACGAACACTCAAAATTCAGTGATTTTTACTATTTTACAGCATATGGACATCATTAACTAAGATAGCCATTATTACATAGGCTTAATTATTTGAGATGATGGTCGTGAGCCATCTTCTTGAAGATCGCAGTCTATGTGGTGCAGGTACACCCACATTTCTTATGGAGGGAAAGGATGCTAAGCTAGTTACAGTAATAGGTAATACATTCTAAAGTTAGGATGGTGTGTGATTTGGAGGGAACTTGTAGATGGTCAAGTTCCCACGCATCTGCTGCTTGTGTCTTTCTGGGAGGTAGAGATGCCATCTTTGAATGGCATAGGAGGCAGCTGGCAAATTGTGATAAACTGCAAGGCATTAATAGCTAGGGTTTCAGTGACAATGATGCCATTGAATATCAAGGAAACAAAGCTTCGATTTTTTTTTGGAGGTGGTCACTTCCTGGTACAGGCATGGTGCAAGTTTTACTAAATACCATTTCACCCTAACCCTCAATGTTATCCAGATCTTTTTGCATATGAAGCAGGGGATTGCCTCAGTATCAAAGGAGTTACAAATGGTACTGACATTGAGCAATCATCCCCACTTCTGACCATACAAATGCAAAGAAGGTTATTGATGAAGCAGCTGAAGATGGTTGGTCTCAGGACATTACCTGGAAGACCTTCTGAAGGAATATCCTGAAAATTGGCCTCAACATCCAACTTATCTTCCTTTCTGCAAGAGTGGAGCATTTTCCTCCAGACTTTCATCAGTTTTGCTAGGGCTTCTCATTTCTACTCAGGCAAATGCTACCTTGGTATCAAGTGCAAACACATTAGTCTACCTTCTGGAGTTCAGTTCAATCGATCCATGTTTGGACCAAGATCGTAATGAAGTCAGAAGCCAATGGCAACACTGAGCAGGTTATTGCTGTTTGATGGCACCATTGATGATGCCTCCCATCACTTTGCATATCAAGGTGCTTAATGGGTCAAAAAGTTGAATTATGTCAACAAGTTAGAATTGGAGCAATCTTCTATATTGTCTGGCAGTATTATATTTAAACTTGAACAACTTGGATAGGATACTACATTTCTGGAGCATAAGTCCACTATATTATAGTCAGAAAGTTGTCAGGGTGCATAACTTTTGCAACATACAGTGTCTTCAGACATGTCTTAATATCAAAAGGGATGAATCAAATTGGCAATGATGATGCTGGGGACCTCAGGTGGAGGCAGAGATGGATAACCCAATCAGCATTTCTGCATTATCATTTGCACTAATAATATATGAACTCATTAATTTAATCTGGACAAAATAATGTTGATGTATTATCACTTCCTCTTTCTTTCTCCAATGCACCCAATAGGGCAGAACAGTGACTCCGTGGTAAGCACTGCTGCCTCACAGCACCAGGGACTTGGTACTATTCCCACCTTAGGCGACTATGTCGAATTTGCCCATTTTCCCAGTGTCTGCATGGGTACCTCCTGGGGTCCAAAGATGTGAAGGTTATGTGGATTGGCCATGCGAAGTTGCCCATATAGGTGTACAGGGATGTATTGGCTAGGTGGGTTAGCCATAGTAAATATGGGTTATAGGGTGTCTTTCCCTCCGTTGCATTTTATGTTTTGACTCAATTCCTTTCAATAGTCCCACTTCCCCTTTTTTAAAAACTTCATTCACTGAAAAATAATACTTTCACAGCAGATGGAAAGCTAGTAATCAATCTTACTTTATTAAAAATGTATTCATCCACATAACCATTATAGCATGCAGAACTTAGACTATAATACTAACAGCAACCAACTGAAACGGTGCAAGAACAGTTTTGTAGCAATCCAAGTACCCATTGGCTCTTACTAATTTTTAATCCAATAGAAAACAAGCTAAAAGAAATGTTAATTCCTAGCACATTGGTGACAAAACCCAATGGAACACTTGCCTCCCTGGTAGCAGTTTTGCAATCTCTGCCCAGCGGTTACCAAGGACCTTGTGTGCTTCATAAATAATCTTGTCCTCCTCTTTAGTCCAAGATGACTTCTTAACCTCAGGGTTGAGATGATTGTGCCAGCGCTCACGGCATTGTTTGCCAAGTCTACCTTTTAGATGTCTTGCAATCAATGACCAACGTTTTGGCCCATGTTTCTGAACTAATTCAATTACCTAAAATGAAACAATAGGAATCAAAGGTCAGTTCATTCACCCTGCTATATTTAATGCACTAACTTAATACATTTGTACATTTCTTTCAAATTTTCCTACACATGCAACCTGATCTCAGCCCTCAACCAACATTGCTGCACCTATCTGCAGCAATAAGGGAAAAAAGCCAGGTGATTTTATTCAACCTTTCCACTTCTCATCCCAATTAGGTCGGCACATAAACCATTACTCAGACTGTTTGTCTATTAGGCATCCACAGATGAAGTTGCGGGGTTATCTGTTCTGCGGCCAGCAGCGAACAATCATAATGATGTGTTGCTTCTCTGGTGCCAGGATCAAGGATGTCTCAGAGAGGGTGCAGAATGTTCTCAAGGGGGAAGAGGGCCCAGCAGGAGGTTCACTGTACACACTGGAACCAAAGACATAGGAAGGGAAAAGGATGAGATTCTGTAAGGAGAATTGAGAGAGTGTTAGGCAGGAATTTAAAAAGGAGGTCCTCAAGAGTAATAACATCTGGATTACTCCCAGTGCTACAAGCTCGTGAGGGCAGGAATAGGAGGATAGAGCAGATGAATGAATGGCTGAGGAGCTGGTACATGGCAGAAGAATTCACATTATTGGATCATTAGAATCTCTTCTGACGTAGAAGTGACCTTTACAAGAAAGACAGATTGCATCTGAACTGGAAGGGGACCAATACACTGGCAGGGAGATTTGCTAGAGTTGCTTGGGAGGATTTCAACTAGTAAGGTGGGGGGACCCAGGGAGATAGTGAGAAAAAAAATCAATCCGAGACTAGTACAGTTGAGAAAGGGAGTCAGTCAGGGCAGGCACGGACAAAGCAAAAAACAAAGGTAGGACTGATTAATTAAACTGCATTTATTTCAATGCAAGAAGCCTAACAGGGAAGGCACATGAACTCAGGGCATGGTTAGGAACATGGGACTGGGATATCACAGCAATTACAGAAACATGGCTCAGGGATGGGCAGGACTGGCAGCTTAAATGTTCCAGGATACATATGTTAAAGGAAGGACAAAAAGGGATGCAAGAGAGTAGGGGGAGTGACGTTTCTGATAAGGGATTACAGCTGTACTGAAAGGAGGATATTCCTGGAAAAGATAACCAGGAAAGTTATCTGGGTGGAACTGAGAAATATGAAAGGGATGATCACCTTATTGGGATTGTATTGTAGACCATCTAATAGTCAGAGGGAAATTGAGTAGCAAATTTGTAAGGAGATCACAGCTATCTGTTAAGAATAATAGGGTGATTATGGTAGGGGATTTTAACTTTCCAAACATAACACTATGGCAGTCCCAGTCTAAGAGTTGAGATAAAGAGAAATTTGTTAAGTGTGTACAAGAAAATGTTCTGATTCAGTATGTGGATGTGCTTACAAGAGACGGTGCAAAACCTGACCTACTCTTGGGAAATAAGGCAGGACAGTTGACTGAGCTTTCAGTGGGGGAGCACTTTGGGGCCAGCGACCATGATTCTATTAGTTTTAAAATAGTGATGGAAAAGGATAGACCAGATCTAAAAGTTGAAGTTCTAAATTGAAGAAAGGCCAATTGACAGTATTAGGCAAGAACTTTTGAAAACTGACTGGGGGCAGATGTTCGCAGGTAAAGAGGCAGATGGAAAAAAGGTCCACAGAAAGTATATTCCTGTTAGGCTGAAAGGAAAGCCAAGTAGGCGTAGGGAATGTTGGATGACTAAAGAAACTGAGGGTTTAGTGAAGAAAAAGCTGGAAGCATATGTCAGGTATAGACAGGATAGATCGAGTGAACCCTTAGAAGTGTATAAAGGCAGCAGTATACTTAAGAGGGAAATCAGGAGGGCAAAAAGGGGACATGAGATAGCTTTGGCAAAGAGTTGAGGAGAATTCAAAAGGGTTTTTACAAATACATTAAGGACAAAAGAATAACTAGGGGGAGAATAGGATCCCTTAAAGATCAGCAAGGTGGCTTTTGGATGGAGCCACAGGAGATACTAAATGAATATTTTGCATCAGGGTTTACAGTGGAAAAGGACATAGAAGATATAGGATATAGGGAAATAGATGGTGATATCTTGAAAAATGTCCATATTACAGAGGAACAAATGCTGGATGTCGTGAAACGCAAGGAAATGGATAAATCCCCAGGAGCTCATCAGGTGTATCTTAGAATTCTGTGGGAAACTAGGGAAGTGATTACCGGGCCCCTTGCTGAGATATTTGTATCATCGATAGTCACAGGTGAATTGCCAGAAGATTTGTGGTTGACTAACGTGATGGCACTATTTAAGAAAGGTGATAAGGACAAGCCAGGGAACTACGGACCGGTGAGCCTGACGTCAGTGGTGGGCAAGTTGGTGGAGGGAATCCTGAGGGACAGGATGTACTTGCATTTGGAAAGGCAAGGACTGATTAGGGATAGTCAACATGGCTTTGTGCGTGGGAAATCATGTCTCAAATTTGATTTAGTTTTTTGAGTAAGTAGTAAAGAGGATTGATGAGGGCAGATGGACTTCAGTAAGGCATTTGACAAGGTTTCCCACTGGAGACTGGTGAGCAAGGTTAGAACTCATGGAATACAGGGAGAAGTAACCATTTGGATACAGAAATGGCTCAAAGGGTAGAAGATAGAGGCCGGTGGTGGAGGGCTGTTTTTCAGACAGGAGGCCTGTGACCAGTGGAGTGCCACAAGGATTGGTGCTAGGTCCACTTCTCTTCGTCACTTATATAAATGATTTGGATGGGAGCTTAAGAGGTGTAGTTGCTAAGTTTGCAGATTGCACCAAATTTAGAGGTGTAGTGGAAAGCGAAGGTTACCTCAGATTACAATGGGATCTTGATCAGATGGGCCAAGAAGTTGAAAAGTGGCAGATGAGTTTAGTTTAGATAAATGCGAGGTACTGCATTTTGGGAAAGCAAATCTTAGCAGGACTTATACACTTAATGGTAAGATCCTAGGGAGTGTTGCTGAACAAAGAGACTTTGGAGTGCAGGTACATAGCTCCTTCAAAGTGGAGTCGCAGGTAGATAGGACAGTGAAGACATTTGGTACGCTTTCCTTGATTGGTCAGAGCATTGAATACAGGAGTTGGGAGGTCATGTTGCAGCTATACAGGACATCGATTAGGCTGCTTTTGGAATACTGCGTGCACTTCTGGTCTCCTTCCTATTGAAAGGATGTTGTGAAACTTGTAAAGGGTTCAGAAAAGATTTACAAGGGTATTGCCAGGATTGGAGGATTTGAGCTCTAGGGACAGGCTGAATAGATTGGGGCAGTTTTCCCTGGAGCGTTGGAGGCTGAGAGGTTACTTTATAGAGGTTTATGAAATCATGAGGTGTATGAATAGGATAAATATACAAGGTCTTTTCCCTGGGTTGTGGGCAATCCAGAACTAGAGGGCATAGGTTTAGGGTGAGAGGGGAAAGATATATTAAAAAAAAAGAGAGACCAGAGGGGCAACGTTTTCACACAGAGGAATGAGCTGCCACAGGATATTGCGGAGGCTGGTATAATTGCAACATTTAAAAGGCATCTGGATGGGTATATGAATAGGAAGGGTTGAAAGGGATATGAGATGGGTGCTGGCAGGTGGGACTAGATTGGGTTGGGCTATCAGGTCAGCATGGATGAGTTTGCTCAAAAGGTCTGTTTCCATGCTGTACATCTCTATGACTCTAGGACATCCAGGAATGGGGGTCGATTGTTGGTTTCCTCCTGTCTTGTAAACCTAATCCTTGTGAGTATGGTGCTGACAATCCAGTGTTCTCAATTTCTGTTCTCTTAAATGATAACAAAAGTGTCGTCTACATATCTGATCCAGATTTTGGGTTGGATTTGTGGTAGGATTTGGGTTGGATTATTCCAATCTTTGCATCACTGCTTCTGCTATTAAGGGTGAGCCCATAGGGTGTTCCATTGATCTGTTGATCAATTTGGTTGTTGAATGTGAAGTGTGTCGTCAAGCACAGGTCTAGTAGTTTGAGCATGCAGTCTTTGTTGGTAGGTTCCCTGTCGTGTTGTCTGTTCTGCTTGTCCAGGAGGTTGGGTATGGTCTCTCTGGCTCGAATTTTGTCAATTGAAGTGAACAGTGTCGTTACATCAAATGAAAGCATTGCTTCATCCTTGTCAATGTTTGTGTTGTCCAGGAATTCTTGTGATGATTGTATGAGTGTTTGGATCCGCTAAGAGGTTGTAGCTTTTGTTTGAATTCTTTTTCAAGTTTATGTGATGGCATTCCTGGGAGTGCCACAATGGGTCTAAGTGGAGTGTTTGGTTTGTGTACTTTGGGTAATCTGTGAAACTTTAGGGTGTTGTTGCTTTTTTTTTCATCCTTTGTAGGTCAACCCTGTTATTAGTCTGTTTTTTGAAGGTTCCATAGTGTGTTGTTTACTCTATTGGTTAGCTATGGTGTGGGGTCACACTCCCTCTGTAGGTATGTGTCAGTATCTGCAAGTAGTTTATCCGCTTTCTGAATATATTCAGTCTTGTCCATGATAAGCATCATTCTGCCCTTGTCCACTGGTACTATGATTATGTTATCATTTTTGAGTGTTCTTAGGGCTTTTCTCTTTGATGTTGAGATTGCTTGTTTGTCTTTTGTTAGTAAGGATACAATAGTTTGTCTGACTTTGCTGTGTTTCTTTGGTTAGTTTGGAGTATACATTCCAGTGCAACTAGATAGTTGTTGTTTTTGCATCCCTGGGGTTGTAGTCGAATCCCTTGTAGTATGACTTTTTAGGTTTCTGTAAGCTGTTGGAGAGGTTTGTAAATCAGGTATGCGTTATGTTGTCTTCTCTGCTGTTGGTTAGCTTAGTTACTTTGTCCTGTAGTGCCGTTCTCTTTCTGTATGTGGTTCTGTTCTGTCTTATGGTGATGGCCTGTTCGATTGTCATGTTCCACTCCTGATTGGCTGTTTTTGAAATTAACGATTTTGTGGCATGCAAAATCTTCTCTGTACCTGTATAGTCTGTTGTGTGCATCATAATCATAATCTGGATAATCCCAAGGCCATTTTTGTCTGACTACTTCCCTGGCTTGTGGTTGTTGATTGGTGGTGTTTACCTGACACAGGGTGGTAGTATTTGATTCTTGCGGCACCCACGTAGGAATCACAGTTGTTCGTAGGTAGCGCTTAGGCGGTTGGCACAGTACTCCCATTTCTTTGCTTGTCTTAGTGTCTCTTGCCCGTAGGTTTTCAAGGTTTGTGTAAAGGTTTGTAGTTTGGATGTTGATTGTTGTAGTTGTGGGTATGTTTGCCAAGCTGGAAAATTGCTTTGCAGATGTTTCACTTCTGTCTAGATGACATTCAGTTCTTTGGAGCCTCCTTTGAAGTGCTGCTATACGGTCTTCTGCAATTTATTTGGTTCTGGTGCTGCTATTGCTTCCGATTGCCAGTTCTGGTTGATCGTTGAAGTGGCTGGTAAATAAGGTGTAGGTCAATGTGCTTGTTGATGGAGGGTGTGGCAGAGTGCCATGCTCCTAGAAATTCTCCGGCTGTCCTATGATAATTGTGCTGTCCTAGTTGAATTTGAGGTCCTTTTCAACTGTGTGTATGGTTACAAGGAACAGCTGGTCACTAGCCACACTATCTCAAATTTAAAAAAAAGTTGTCTTGGAACTGACAGCCAGACTTCTCTGATGATTCAAGTTCATGACAGCCCATAAACCAACAGCCATGCTCAGACAACAACTCACCAGAATAGAAGACTCCATACCCATCATGTGCAAGACAAATGTAATTTACAAGATTCCATGCAAAGACTGGAACGAAACACGATATTGGGCACAACAATGAGCAATCCTCACCCAAACACCAACTAGCCACTAAACGCCACGACCAGCTGTTCCTAGTAGCCATACATGTAGATGACAAGGACCACAAATTCAACTAGTCCTATGATAATTGTATTATCCAAGCTGAACATAGGACAGCCAAAGAATTTCTAGAAGCATGGCACTCGGCCACGGACTCCATCAATAAGCACATTGACTGAGACCCAATATACCAGCCACTATAATGAACAACTGGAACCAACAACCAGAAACGGAACCAAATAAATTCCAGAACAGACAGTACAGCAGTGCTTCACAGGAGGTTCCAAAGCACTGAAGACATCACCTAAGCAGGGAAAGAAATGTCTGCAAATCAACTTCCCAGCTTGGCAAACATACGCACAGCCACAACAACTAGCACCAGAGCTATAAATCTTTGCACAAACTTTGAACTAGTAACCTGTTTAGAATATGGCGTTTTAAACATGTTAGCTAGAGATATAAAGAAATCAGGATCAAGCTTATGGTGAAAGAAATCATGTTAACCAACTTACTGGATTTTGTTGAAGGAGTAACCTTCACTGTGGGTAAAAGGAAGCCTAAAGACACATTGTACTTGGATTTCCAGGAGGTATTTGACAAGGTGCCACGTAAAAGGTGGCAAAGTAGGAGCTCATGGTGTACTGGCAGCATACAAGTATGGATAGAAAGTTGATTGGTATGCATAAAATTGTACACAAGTGGGTTCTTGTCCAAATGGTAGGATGTGACAAATCCTGCAGGGAGTCGTGCTGGGGCCTCACCTTCTTACAATTTATACCAACGAGTTTGATGAGAAAAGAGAGTGAAAGCATGGTAATTAAATCTACTAATGATACAAAAATAGGAGAACGTATGCTGCGAAGTGGCCATAAGAAAAACGCAAATGGATATAAATAGGTAAAAATCTGGAAAGTGGAGGTTTTGATTTTGAAAAGTGCATTACTTTACGGAACAGTTGCAAAAGTCCAAGGTTCAGGGGCATCTAGGTATCCTACTGCACAAGTCACAAAAGCTTAGCATGCAGGTAGCTCAAGCAATACTATCCTTCATAAATGACAGGAATTGAGCATAAAGTAAGGATATTATGCTTCAGTTATAGAAGACAATGTTGAGACCACATCATGAATACTGTTTGTAGTTCTGGTCTCCTTACTTGAATGAGGTACAAATGGGTTCGATGTGATTCTGAGGAGGCTTACGAGATTGATACCACTAATTAGTGTGTTGTCTTATGAGGAGTGGCTGGGTTTTATTTTCACTGGAGTTTAGGAGAATGAGAGAATAACTTGACTGAGGTATGCAAGATTCTGAGTGGTTTTGACAAGTTGGATATGGAAAGGATGTTTCACCTGACGAGCAAACCAAGATCCAGGGGATACACTTTTACGAGAAACAAAGAAACAATTCCTGAGGATTGAGACTTTTGAAACTTTCTGCCTCAAAATGATGTCATTGCTTTTGTACAAGTGCAGGTAAAAATTAGAAACAAATACACAAGGGAATTAAAAGTTATCAGGGGTTGCTAGGAATGTAGAATGCTAAATACAAATAGCTCCAGTCATTCAGGCTCAAGGGTCAAAATGTCCTACTTCGACTCCTATTTTGTACGTTCCTAGATTCATGGTACCTATAAAAAGTTTGCAACTTCATCCATTTTCACACTTTTACCTTCTGATCTTCTTCCTTTGTCCACGGTCCTTTCACAAGCTCTGGATTCAGAACCTTCAGCCATCGGTGTTGGCACTGAAGATCAGTTCGGTTCTGTAACAAAGTCAAATTATAACAGATACAAAACAAAAAAAAAATTACACACGAGACAGGAAAATCAGCTTCATTCACTCCAAGGTGACTTCTGCTAAAATTCAAGATTCCATCCTGGTTTCTTCCTATTCCCATTTATTTGTTACCTCTCAGCAGCATTATCAATTTTTTTTTAAAAAAAGAGCCAGTTCCTACATGTACAAGGATAGCATTCCACTATGCATCTCTTCCAGACATTCAATCAACCTGATTGGTGACTGCAATATAATGTAATATAGGATTATGGTAAAGTTTGAATATGTTGGGGTTTATGTAGAGTGTACTTGGAGAGAAAGTGAGGAAAGCATTGCAAAACGGCGCAACATCGTGTGCAGAAGGGCCTGTTCTGTGCTGTATTGTTCTATGTTCTAAAAGTCAAAACCTGAAAGTAACAAAAGAATGGGTAAACGTTTCTGCATCATTATGAAGACAGACCAAAAGAGACAGCTGATTTTAGGAGGTAAGCAAACAATTTTGGCAAGTTCAGCTTATGTTGACCAGGATTTGTGCTTAATAAAGGTTCAATTCGACAAAGCATGCACAAAGAACAATGGAGTGAAATTGGATTTTTTTGAATTATAAAAAGAATAGAATGGATTTTATCTGTTAAATTGCATGACAGCTCATTTATAGCTTGATGTTGGAGAAGTAACTTGACTACACAGTGGAGATTTACCAACTGCATTAAATCTATATCTTCATAAGGGTCACAAATTCTCCTAAGCATCACTTATCACATCCCTGTTCTTTTCCAACTCCACATCCCTGCAAATTTCTTTTGATTAATTTCTGTATATCATGTTCCTTCTACTATTATCTCAGATGTACTAAAGTTTTTTATCAAAATCTATGCAACACGAGTCTTCCCTTTATCCATAAAAGCTTCCTCAAAAATCAAATCTAAGCCACTATTAAAGCAAATCCTTAAGAGAATTTAGAAAACACACTAACTTTGTGAAAATAAGCTATACTTATAAAAGTTACATTAAAATCTAAGAGTATCAAGCAGTCGGTCGCCAGTTCAAAATCCACTTTTCCCCTAAAATAGGAAGCAATCTAAACAAAATTAAACCAAAAAATTCAACTTTACAGGTTATTAAAATGATTTGCTCAAATACATTTAAATGTCCAATAATGGGTATACAGAACAACCTCGGTTATCCAAATGTCAAATATTTGAATTTCAGATTATCCGAACAAGATCTCAAGATCCCGTAAAAATGTTATCCAAACAGTTATCCGAACAAAATACTCCCTGCCTGTTCCGTTCGGATATTCGAGGTTGTTCTGTAGTTTGATGTTATTCAAAACAATTATGCACTTTGATGGACACCATATCCCCTTCAATAGTAAGACTGAACACATTTCAAATTATGGAAAGACAGTGGCATCTTTAGGCGATAATACATAGCCTAGTACTTTGAGCTTGGGTCCTTAAGCAAGACTCTGTAGAAGTTGAACAAAAATATGTCAATTAAAAGAAATCATTTTCACAGATCATATTCTCTCTCATCCACAGATGTCACGCTGTCCTCAACTTTTCTCCCACATAACCAATTATCCCACTGACAGCCTCATTTTTCTCACTTTCAAAACATTTCTTTGGGAGCACTGTTCTTTTACAATACCCTCATCCAACATTCTATTGACTCCACAGTTGGCCATTCTTCCCTTATGACTTTCCAATCTGGCTGTGGGAAAAAAAATTAACAGCTCATGTGCCAAATACACACAAGGATTCATGTGCAGTTCCTCTAATCTAGTACACTATATACAACATTCAATTTGCTTCTCCACTATAGGAGGCCAATATGTAAATTGAGTGATAATTTTCCAACATTTCTGTTCTACCCATAGGATACTAGATTTACTGTAGCTCTGCGATTGAGCCTCCCTTATTTCAATTGCAACCTTTTCACCTTTGCCTTTTCCCCACTTCCAAAATGCAACATATTTTAGGGAACAATTTCAGCAATGAAATCCCATTCATCTTCAACGTTCTGCTACTATCTGATTTGGGCACATGATTTTCATGACTTTGGATTTCTTTTCTCATTTCCTGCATCCACCTATCACCCACTTTAATTATACAAAAAAAATTCAATCGTCTGATAGTAAAATGTTAGTCTAACCTTTTGAAATATTAATCAACCTGCAGTATATTTCAGTCATTGACAAAATGAGGTTAAAACAAGATTTTCAAAACCAGAAATAATTTAAATGCAACTAAAACGTAGTTCAACCTGTGACAGCTTCAATGGGGAAACTGTGGGATATTTGAATAATATTTTTGAACAAAAAAAATTGCTACAAATGTCAACATTTTCAAATCACATGCATTAAAACCAGCAGCACAAATTATTTTTCAAAAGGTTAGTGCTGAAAATAGTGTTAACACAAAGCATGTAAGGTATATCAGCATGATCACATTCTAATCTAGAATTTTGTAAAAATATGCGTACGCCCCCAAGTAGCATTGCCTGGTATGGGAACCTGCAACTCTAAGGCCAAGAAACAAGATTGCAAAGTCCTGTGGATGTATTAAAGACTGTGATACCAGCACTGTCAAAAATCATTGGGGCTAAGCAGGCTTGTTCCACAATAGCAAAGGCTGACAATATGCATAAATAAAATCAAAGTTCCAAAGTTAACCAACAAACTGAATACTGATGAGCCTATTACCTGACCTGCAGGCAGCAATTCTATAAAAATTAGTGATCACATACTTCTTCCCAAGAAGTGGAGGGTTTGTATTGTTCTTCAATGATCTGCAACAAGAAAATGTAGTCCTTTTTTTTGCACAGGTGGTTTTTTTTTTGTATATGAGCAGAGGCTAAGCTCGTCCATTTGAACTGCTAGTTTTTTTTCCCCATTTTACCTCTGCTTGTTCACAGCACTCAAATATGAGTCTAAAACTTTATGGGGTGCATCTGCTTGTGTAACGTTTTGACTATGCCAATAACAGGAAGGTAGGTTGTAAATCAGCTTTACTCAAGAACCAGAAAAAGAACGATTACCCTCAGAAGTCAAAGCTCAGATACTTACAGAAAAATTACTTGCTATAAATCTCCAGTCATTTTTGCCATATTGATTTACCAGCTTCTTCAATTTTTCATCCTATATGAAAGCAAAAAGTTTAACTTAAACATTATAATGTCATTAATACCCTGTTGTAGATAGTGTGATGCTTCTTGCAACTTTTATATAGGTTATAGGGCTTTGTGCCACAAAGATTCAAACCAATTAAACTGACAGATTATGTTTCTACACTAAAATTAGAATAATTTGTATAAGAGCATTAAACTAGATTTGGAGCGTGTTTAATAAGTTACTTTAAAAGATAGCAATTTCCTCAAAGCTCTACAATAAACCTATTTACTATATAGAATCAATGACAATCAGTGCATTCATGTTTCTTTTTCCAAGAACTACATGAAATGCTTCCATTAATAGATTTTATCATTCAGGCCATTTATACCATTAACAAAATTTTTTTAAACAAAAGAAAGAGTGACCCCTTTAACAGGTTACTCTGGTGCAGTGGTAGCATCTCTACCGGTCCCATCTGGACCAGTCGTGTGTCATAACATGTCTGAACAGGATAATTAACAATATCTACAACTGACCAGCATACCCACTGCCAGTATTTTAGAAACTTGAATTCTAAAACCTGTTTGAGTTTGCTGCAGCAGATAAGGCAAAGCAGTAGATGGCATCACAAACCAGCAGAAAGTCAATCAAACTACTCTGCTTTCAACCTATCGAGGCCCTGACACATGCTTCAGTACGGTTGAGAATCAGCATGTAAGCAGCTGCATTGGGTATAATAAGTGAATTTGTTGAAATACATGTTTCCACACTGTAGGGAATCTAATCAAAAATCGAATTAAAGTGAAAAAAACTGAACAGCCTGATACAATGATCACAATGTTTGATTGTTGTGCACAACGGTATCCAAGTAAATGAAATACTCATGTCAAAAATTCTCTCTTTTCAGCAGTCACCATGGCTATTTTTACTGCTGATATGCTGCATGGTTTCGGTGACACATGCTTGAAGATTGACATTCATACTTGGAAACATCAATGCCTTAGAGATCCTTAATTTTTCCACTGCAGATCCCTTCCAAATCCACTATGAGAATCTGATGCTGTTACTGCTTCATCCAGTACAAATGGAGCACGCTGCACATTGCTCTTACTGAAAGAACAGATTTGATGCTCATTAAATTCTAACCCTTCCTTTCCGATGGATTTTCAGAAATTGATTGATTTAATTTATTGTCACGTGTACGTAGGTACAGAGAAAATCTGTTTGTGAGCAGTACAGGCAGATCATGACAATCAAGGATCAACCATAGGGTGAACTAGAAACTTGGACAGCGTAAAGCACACAGGTCACGCCATGCAAGGCAAGATCAACATTAACAAGATCAGTTGTATTTGAAGTCAGAGAGTCCATTCATAGGTCTAATAAGGGCAGCAAAGAAGCTGTTCTTGAACCTGCGTGTGTGTGTGTTCAAATATTCTGATACAAACATAAAATCAGCAGTCCTGAAAGAGTAAGAAGTTTAGGGCCCTAAAAAAATTGGGAACAATACCTGGACTCAATACCTGACTAGAGAGTCCATGGTAAGTTTTAAAACAGCAATAAGAGAATCTTTGAATGTTTTTAGTAATATCAATCCATTACAATCCAAGAGTTGGATTTCTTTCCAAACAGACAGGTTATCAATGAAAGATACTCCACAGTTCTGTAGATGCTCTTTACTTCAGATTCAAAAAATAACTTCAAAACATGGCACAGTATGCTTCAGTTGATAGAAACTATGTCATTGCCTTTCTGGGGTACCAGGCATTAAAATTTTACAATGGATGGTATTTTAGTATATTTGTTGCTTTTTAAAAAATAAAACAACATTTGTTTCAGAGCAGATACCTCTTCCGAAGACCATTTGACTTTGAAGAACTTATTTGCATCTTTATTGTCTGGAATATCGAAATCCAAATCCTGTGAGGGGTCATCCAATTCTTCACTACTATAAGCATATATGAGAAGAAAGCATATCATGAATTAGAGATTCATGCAAGCACTCAGTGTGAGTTAGAGCTAAAACAGCAATTAGTAAGGTTAACTTAACTTGTGGAAGGAAGATGAAGCTAGTTAATTCTAACTTGATTTATATTAACTCTGCTCAGGTGTAGTACTATTCTTCCTTCTAGTTTATCAAAGGTCAATTTACTAGACAGAAATTTGTTTTGAACACGGACCAACGTCATGTTTCTTTCTACGCGAAATAAATCAAAACTATGCAATATCCCTGCCAGCAAGCGAAGATAAAGCAGGCTCTAAAATTATAATTAAGATCAGAAGGGAGGTGAAGAGGCTAGCACGTTTAGACCTTCGGAACTGATGCAGAAACAGCTTTCTGAAAGCAGTACCGATACATGGCCAGGAACAGATGAAGTCTAATCTGGCAAAGGTAGAAGATAAGGGGTGGTTGGGAGGGTTGTTTTTCAGACTGGAGGCCTGTGACCAGTGGTGTGCCACAAGGATTGGTGCTGGGTTCACTGCTTTTTGTCATTTATATAAATGATTTGCATGCAAACATAGGAGGTACAGTTAGGAAGTTTGGAGGTGTAATGGACAGTGAAAGTGGATACCTCAGAGTAAAATGGGATCTTGATCAGATGGGCCAATGGTCCAAAGAGTGGCAGATGGAGTTTAATTCAGATAAACGTGAGCTGCTGCATTTTGGAAACCAAGGCAGGACTTATACACAATAGTAAGGTCTGGGGAGAGTTGCTGAACAAAGAGACCTTGGAGTACAGGTTCATAGTTTCTTGAAAGTGAAGTTGCAGGTAGATAGGATAATGGAAAAGGCGTCTAGTATCCTTGCCTTTCTTGGTCAGAGCATTGAGTATAGGAGTTTGGAGGTCATGTTGCAGCTGTACAGAATATTGGCAAGGCCACTTTTGGAATAGTGTGGGCATTTCTGGTCTCCCTCTTATAGGAAGGATGTTGTGAACAAGGATGTAGCCAGGAATGGAGGGTTTGAGCTATAGGGAGAGACTGAATAGGTTGGTGCTGTTTTCTGAGCGTCGGAATCTGAGGGGTGACCTTATAGAGGTTTATGAGGTCATGAGGGGCATCAATCGAGTAAATATACAAGGTCTTTTCCCTGGGGTGGGGGAGGCCAGAACTAGAGGGCATAGGTTTAGGGTGAGAGGGGAAAGATTTTAAAGGGACCTAAGGGACAAATTTTTCATGCAAAGGGTAGTGCATCTATAGAATGTGCTGTCAGAGGAAGTGGTAGAGGCTGGTACAATTAAAACATTTAAAAGACACCTGGTAGGGTATATGAATAGAAAGGGTTTAAGAGGAATATGGGCCAAGCACTAGTGAATGGGATTAGATTAATTTAGGATATCTAGTTGGCACAGACGAGTTGGACTGAAGGGTCTGTTTCCGTGCTGTACATGACAGCAAACTGTAAACCATAAAAAAAAAACAAAAAGGGGCAGCATGATGCTTCAGCGGTTAGCAGTGCTGCGTAACAGAACCAGGGACCCAGGTTCAATTCGATCCTTGGAAGACTGCGCAAACTTCAAACAGACACTCTCCCCACGTCTGCATGGGTTTCCTCCCACAGTCCAAAGATGTATCGGTTAGGTAGATTGCTAAATTGCCCTTGGTGTCCAGGCATGTGCAGATCTAGATGGATTAGCCATGGATAATGCAGAGTTGCAGGGATAGGGTTGGGGGTGTGGAACAGTTTTCGGAGGGTCGGCATGAACGCAATGGGCCAAATGGCCTGCTTCCACACTGTAGGGATTCTACTTAAAAAATCTTGATGTCTTCTGGATTCTATGGGTCAACTTTTAAATTTTTAAGATTCAATGGCAAGAAAAGCACAGAACTGTTAAAGTCAACACTTGTTTATGAATTTTAAAAGAATACATTTGGGGAAGAAAATCTATATAAGATATATCAGTGCTTTCTGGATGATAGCATCTAAAAAAAACAATTCATAACTATTTTCTCCTACCAAATAATTTTAATTAAGTATTTCTACACAATTATTTTGTTTACAATTTAATCAAAGACCAACAAGACAAACTACTGATGCAGTTGGTACTCAGAAATATTGTTAAATTACTTCAAGACCGAACATATAATTATAAACCTTGGTGATGCAAATTCACAACCAAAAAAAGTCTTATTGTTTCACTATTTCCTTTTACTCAAAAAGGAATCAGCAATATAAAAGACCTCAGTGTCTAAGTTTCCTCACTTAGCTGGTAGGTTCATTCTCAGATGTTTTGTCAACATCATCAGTGAGCCTCCGTTAAAGGGCTGGTGTTCTGTCCCACTTTCTATTTGTGTGTCTTGGTCTGTTATGGTGGGTGATACCATTTCTGTTCTTTTTCTCAGAGGTTGGTAATTGGGTTCCAAATTGATGTGTTGATTGATGGAGTCCCGGTTTGAATGCCAAGAATTCCCATCCATGTCTTTGTTTAGCTTGTCCTACAGTGGATGTATTGTCCCACTTGGTGGCATCCTTCTTCGTCTGTGTGTAAGGATACGAGTGATAGTTGGTCATATCTTTTGGTGGCTAGTTGGTGCTCTTGTATCCTGGTGGCTAGTTTCCTGCCTGTCTATGCAAAGTAGTGTTTTTTTTTCAAGCCTTGGAGTATTTTGCATCTGACATTTGTTTTGCTGGCTGTTTGTAAAGGGTCCTTTAGGTTCATCAGTAGCTGTTTCAGTGTGTTGGTAGGTTTGTGGGCTACCATAATGCCAAGGGGTCAGAGTAGTCTGGTTGTCCTCTCAGATGTCTTGGATGCATGGTAGTGTGGCCCGAGTCTCTGGGCACGTTGTGTTTTCTGGTTTGGGTGTGTTGTTTAAGAATCGGCAAACTGTGCTCATCAAGTACCCGTTGTTCTGTATATATTGTATAGGTGTTTTTCTTCTGCTGCTCAGTTCCTGGGTGCTGCTGCTGTGTTGTAGCCTGTTTAAATAATGCCTTGATGCAGCTGCACTTGTGGGCGTTGGGATGATTGCTCCTGTAGTTGACTATCTGCTGTTTTCCTGTAGACGCTGGTCTGTAGTTCTCAATTGACTATTTGTTCCACGGTGATATCGGGTGGGGGGTGGGGTTGGGGCCTGTTGTTGTTTTCCTCCTCTTTGGTGAAAGTTATGCCAGTAAGGACATTCACTTTATGATGACCAAGGCATCCTCTACAGTTAGAGTCATAGAGATGTACAGCATGGAAACAGACCCCTCGGTCCAACTCGTCCATGCAGACCAGATATCCCAACCCAATCTAGTCCCATCTGCCAGCACCCGGCTCCTATGTCCCTCCAAACCCCTCCTATTCATTTACCCATCCAAATGCCTCTTAAATGTTGCAATTGTACCAGCCTCCATCACTTCCTCTGGCAGCTCATTCCATACTTGTGTGAAAAAGTTGCCCCTTAGGTCTCTTTTATGTCTTTCCCCTTTCACCCGAAACCTATGCCCTCTAGTTCTGGACTCCCCGACCCCGAGGAAAAGATTTTGCCTATGAAACCCAATAGATCTAACATATCCCATTTCTATGGATTACTTAAGATACACAAACCAGGAGCCGCCCTCAGACCCATAGTCTCACTTGCCGGCACACTGACATTCGGACAAGCAAAGGAACTTCACCGTAAACTGGAATACCTAGTAGAAAACGCATGCCACTCCATCCAAGAATTCCTGAACAAAGACACCAAGATAGAAGAGGACGAAGTCATGGTCACCTTCAATGTAATGGCCCTATTCACATCAATAAACATCAGCTTGGCCAAAGAAACACTGATGAAAATGTGTTGCTGGTCAAAGCACAGCAGGCCAGGCAGCATCTCAGGAATAGAGAATTCGACGTTTTGAGCATGATGAAGGGCTTATGCTCGAAACGTCGAATTCTCTATTCCTGAGATGCTGCCTGGCCTGCTGTGCTTTGACCAGCAACACATTTTCAGCTGTGATCTTCAGCATCTGCAGACCTCATTTTTTACTCAAAGAAACACTGATCACACTACTGGACAAACCAAGTACACAAACACCAGACAGCGCCAACTCCATCAGCAAAGATATTATCCTCAAGCTAGTAGACCTGTGCCTCATTACCCACTTCACCTTCAACGACAAGACTTACAAACAAATCAACGGGACACTCATGGTATCACCAATATCAGAATACTGAGCAGAGACAATTCTGCAAAGACTAGAACAAACAGTCCTCCCCAAGATCAAACGCAAGCTTTGGGCCACTATGTAGATTATACCTTGGTCATCATGAAACAGAGCTGAAAGTGTGTTGCTGGAAAAGCACAGGTCAGGCAGCATCCAAGGAGCAGGAGAATCGACGTTTCAGGCATGAGCCTTCCACCAATTCTTAAACAACAAACCCAAACTAGATAGCACAACATGCCCAGAGACTCAGGCTACACTACCATACAACTCAGAGAGGACGACCAGACTACTACGATCCCTTGGCATTATGGTAGCCTACAAACACACCGAAGCAGCTACTGATGAACCTAAAGGACCCTGTACCAACAGCCAGCAAAACACTCTGCAAGGCCTGAAACCAACATTACTTTGGACAGACAGGCAGGAAACTAGCCACCAAAAGACATGACCAACTATCACTAGCATCCTTACACACAGATGAAGGACACCAGTTAGAGTGGGACAACACATCCATCCTAGGACAGGCTAAACAAAAAACATGGATGGGAATTCTTAGAGTTCTGGCATTCAAACCAAAACTCCATCATTCAACGCATCGATTTGGAACCCATTTATCAACCTCGGAGAAAAAGGATCAGAAATGATATCACCCACCACAACAGACCAAGCCACACAAAAAGCGGGACAGAACACCAGCCCTTCAACTGAGGCTCAATGATGATGTTACCTAGCATGGTGACAAAACATCTGAGAACAAACCTACCAGCTCAGTGAGCAAACTTACAACCTGAACCTCAACCTGAGCTACAAATCTTCTCAAAAGTCACAAGTGTAAAAGACCTCTCAAAATTCCTATTAGTTTTTAAACTCGAAATAAATTGACTAGTTTTTCTTGGTTTTACATTTACCATTTCTACAATGCATTTCTCAACTTCAGGAAGTCCTCAGAAGCTCTTCACAGAAAAGATTTGAATCTGTTCACTGGTATAGTATAGGAAACAATTTGTTCACAGCAAGGTCCCACAAACAAACAGTAACATAATGATGAAAGTAAAACAAAGACTGCAGATACTGGAAAACAAAAGACAGCTATTGTTAAAAAACCCAGCAGGTCTAGCAGCATCTGTGAAGGTAAAGCAAAGTCAACATTTCAAGTCCAGTGACCCTTCAGTTCAGATGAAACATTGACTTTGCGTTGTCTGCAGAGATACTGCCAAAAGTGTTGAGTTTCTCCAGCAATTTTTGTTTTGTACAAAGTCATGATTTTCTATTTTTAATCCAGCATAAAGCAACAAAGCTGAAAATGTGTTGCTGAAAAAGCGCAGCAGGTCAGGCAGCATCCAGGGAACAGGAGATTCGTCGAATCTCCTGTTCCCTGGATGCTGCCTGACCTGCGCTTTTTCAGCAACACATTTTCAGCTCTGATCTCCAGCATCTGCAGACCTCACTTTCTCCTTAAAGCAACAAAGGATCAGGTCCACCCAAGGAGGATAACACAATATTACAGTGGAGTGCCAGCTTTTAATAAATACTTAAATCTCCAGATTAGGACTTTAATCCATCACTTCCAATGTGAAAGTAGGCCGACAACTGGAAAGGGAAGTTACTGACAAAGGTTAAAAGGCAGGTTTCATTACAAATGCACATTCCTTCAGACATTCATATCAGCCAGCTAGCTCAATTTGTTCAGAAGGAAACAAAAATCAACTTTTATCCCATCACCCTGCCCTTTGCAACATTCATGTTTTACAATGTTTATAAATGCACAAGTTCCCATTTAAACGTAATTTGCCCCAGTTTTGAAGAATTCTCTACTTCAATAAGCCTCTAAGAATTAAAAAAACAACTTTTGGCTTTGTTGTACTGCCCCAGACGCAAGACAACACTCATTATTAATTCACCGAAGGACAAACTATCTGCCCCGCATAGCTTTGTCAAAGATATGAAATATTGCAAACATTAAGTTATTCTACCATTGCGCTCTCTGAAAGGAGATGTCGGAAATCAAAATGAGCTTTATCTGTGTTTTTTAAGATAATATAGCGTCAAGTCGGTCAGTCACTCACCACAAAGTCTGCTGTGCCATGGGGAGGGGAGAGAGGCCCACAAGGACTTCCATTACCTCAGGCTCACTATCGCCTGGGGGTCGACCACCATCAAGCGGGACACACTAGAAAAAGTTATGACTTCTTTTTTTTAAAAAAAGAAATAAAATAACAAAAAACTGCCTGAACCGCTGCTCATACATCCGACAGAGCCTTTGTCTCAGACACTCTCCCGCTCCGACTCCGGGAAGCCGTTTCTTAAAACCCGCCAAATGCTCCCCTTTTCGCTGGCCACCGCCGCGCCTGCGCACTGGCACCCGCCTGCCCGCTGGGTCCATCGCCGCCCAGCGCGCGCACCACCACCACCACCACCACCAGAGGTGCCCCGCCCACCCGCTGGTGTGCCCCGCCCCTTCCACTCCAACACCTCCCGGGCTCTCGTCCCACTGACAAACATGGGTCTGGATGGTGATCCGTGGGGAGGTAATCGTGTAAAGGGAGACGAAAACTGCAGCCCTACCTTTTCTACTCGGCGAATCCAACGTCTCTGCTCTCTTTCGGATCACTGAGGCATGACTTTAACTTTAAGATTGTTTGGGGGGGGGGGGGGGGGGGGAGGGAAGGGTTTTTTTTGGCAGAATGCCAGATAGCATTGCTCACGTCATTCAGCCCACTCCCGGGCCAACGTTCCATCTGGCGGGATGTCCAAACCGTTTCTTCCTCAAACTGTTTCAACAGTGCGCACCTAAAGAGGCATTCAAACCAGTGTGGAAGCAGCACCTATGCTAACGAAAAACAAAGAAATCTTACATTCATATCGCAAAAATATAAACTACAAGCCAACTTCAACAAGTCTGACAGCATCTATGGAGTGAGTCAAATTTTCAAGTCTACTGACGGGCCAAACCTGCTGAGTTTCTCTAGCAATTTCGGAAACCCTAAACATTCACCGAAGGGTCTGTTTCCGTGCTGGACAACTCTTTGACTCCATTAACTCTGATTTCTTACCATATCTGCTGAAATTTTCCAGCAATTTCTATTTTGTTGCAGTTCTTTGTTATATATTATTTCATTTGTATAGCACATTTCACGACCAAAGGTCTCAGTACATTAAAGCCTTTAAATACTTTTGAAATATAGCCACTTTTGCAAATGTAGATGTGGCATCCACTTGTGTGATACTGACAAAAGATAGGGCACTCTTGTAGCACAGTGATAGTGCCTGTGCCCTGGATAAGGGAGGCTTGAGCTCAAGTCTCACCTGCTCCGGAGGTGTGTAATAACATCTTTGAACAGGTTGATCAGGGAAAAAAAATTAATAAAAATAAAATTAACGTAACACAGACGACATTTAATTGGAAATGGGAACATAATATTTGGAGAAGGGTAAAACTCTGTTTCTTGTGCGTCATTAAACCTAAATGGCATTTGCAGTTGCTAAGATTTTTAAAGTTAGAATATTTTTTCTTGAATGGCTTGCAAAAAGCTGGACAAACTGAATTGGTAGAAAGATTAGACATAATTCAGAATCACAAAATTTGCTATGCTATGAAAAGAACCCATTGAAACCATTGTGTTCATATTAGCTTCTGAGCCCATTAACTTACTGCCAAATTCCTGTCTTTTCCGAACATCCTGTACATTGGCTGACTATTTAAGTAGAAACAATGCCCTATACTTTATGAAAAGTGTTATTTCTTGCATTGCTTCGTTTGCAAAACACTTAAAAATGTCAAGAACCAGATGGGACAGTTTTAATGAGCAGGAACAATTTATTTCCTTATCAACTCTGTCAGGACCCCTCGTGATTTTGAAATTCTCTATTTAAAACACCCCTCAGCCTTCTCCTCCAAAGAAAATGGTTCCAATTTATCCTCATATCCAAAGTTTCTCATTCAGTGTTCCATTCCCAAAAACCTTCTGTACTCCAATGCATTCAATTCTTTCCTCTGTCATGGTACCCAGAAACATACGCAATGCCCCAGCAAAGGTTCGAACAGTTTTCCCTCCTCTTGTACTCTATTCCTCTATTAATGAAGCCTAGAATACAACCTGCTCTTTCTAATGACTTATGCACATGTACATCCAGGTCTCTGTTCCTGAACATCTTTTGAATAAAGTCATTTATTTTATATTGTCCTTTCATATCTCTACTTTTCAGTTCTCTGCAGTAAACTTCAACTGCCAGCTATCCACTCCTTCTACCAACTTTCAATGTCTAAACTTCATACTATCCTTCACATGGTTTTAAATTTTGTCTGCAGCTTTGAAATTTTCCCCCGCACGCAAAGACCTAAATCATTTATATATCAGGAAAAGCAATGGTCCCAATACCTACCGCCGGGGTACTCCACTGCAAAACCTTCTTCCAGCCCTAAAACTACCCATTTACTATTAATCTCTTTCCAGTTACATCAATTTTACATCCATATTGCTACCATCTCCCATTCCACTAATTCACTTTCCTCACTAGTCTGTTGTGTGGTATTGTATCAAACACCTTTCAGAAACCTACATAGAACACCTTAACAGCCTTGCTCTCCGACTTCACATATTACTTACTATTCTCTATTCTAGTGTGTCTGCCTCTTCCAGTACTTTTTCCTAATATTTTCTCTCGGTTCCCATACCATTGCTAAACAGTCAACAGCGACAGCACAACGCCCTGCAAAGTACTCAGTCTCAACTCTGTATAGATGGAACCCAACTGGCTTGTAAAAACCGAAAGAAACGCATGTGCTGTAAATCAAACAAAAACAGCAATTGCTGGAAAAGCTCAGCAGGTCTGGTAGCATTTGCGCAGAGAAATCAGAGTTAAATGTTTCGGGTCGGTGACTGTTCCGAGGAAGGGTCACCAGACTCGAAACGTTAACTCTGATTTCTCTGCACGGATGCTGCCAGACCTGCTGAGCTTTTCCAGCAATTGCTTTTTTTTTACAACTGACTTGTACATGTGCAGTCTCCCTCAGAACTATCCAAGTGTCGCAGGAATCTAAAGTCCTCCCTCTTGTACTATCTTTCCAGCCACACAATCATCTATCTTATCTTCCTATTTTTGTACGCACTTGCACACGGAATTATCTAGAGATTATGAGTTACGAAGTCCTGGTTGCAACTTTCCTCTTGTATCTCTATATTCCAATTGCAGGACCACATCCCCTCCTTCCCATTTTGTCAGTTGCGAGAGTCCCCGACGATGATGATATCAGTACTAATTTGGATCACAACTTTGGCTGTTGCACGAGTTAGACCAAAGGGTCTGTTTCCGCGATGTATATCTCTATGACTCTATTCATTAGACATTGACTATGGTTGTTATTGGGTGTGATTGAGATTGCAAAAGGTTCAGCTTCAGATAAACACTCCCCCATCCCCTCTTTAACTAAGATTGTCTAATTATTTAAAATGCAAAGCTTCTCACAAAGGAACAATTCCCAAGGTATTTGGATTGTCATTAGATTTTTATTGCCCACGGTGTAATCTATCCTACACGTATTTAATATTTACTCTGTAAGGCCAGGTGAGAATGCATTCTAAAGGCATTGGCTCATATTTTAATTATGATCTCTCCGGCTTTAAGCACGACTTGAACCATTTAAACGGTTGTTTGAAAATTACTTTCAATAGAACGATTCTACGATCTAGCCAAGCTCTAATAGCGCGCAATCCTTTTGTTGACTCAGGAACATTGAAAACTCGTGAATGAATATTACTCTCAGCCTGTCAAGTAGGTGAACATAAACCTACCAACCAAAACCCACAGCCAAAAATTGAAATAGCTGATAGCTCTATTGATGAAAATGACTATGTGTCAAAGAGCAACCATACAGGAGGGGACAATTTCAATAATCACTTTATGTTCACTTACGTAACAAGCGCCGAATGGGACCTGAACTAATTAGATCATCGGCGTTGATAATTCACACCAATCCCAGAATGTTCAGAAATCGAATAAATCTGAGAGTTTTCATTAATTGCACGTGATATGCGTGGACATAGACAGCGATGGTACAAAGCATTTCCAAAAGACGGGCTTGTTTAGTTTTGATTCACGTAACCATGAATTCAGCTCTGGATAAAGGCTTTGTGACTGATGGAATTGGGACAATTTCTTCGTCCAGTTTTGACCAGTCAGCTAACCTCTCGACAATAACAAGTGGAGGCCAGTTTATCAATACTAGACAAAGACCAAGCTGTTCTAAGGGGGACCATGGAAAAACTGGTAATGAAAGTTGCCAGAACGGCGGCGATTTATTTTGTAAATTCAAAGCCTCATGTGTCCTCTTAAGAAGTCTCCACACCTCATCCACTGACGACCAACTGGCCTGACTGCCCTTCTCTCTCTCTCTCTCTCTCTCCAGCAGATTCAACTTTACTGAGTCGGTCAGCAGGTACTCCGTCGAATACTGACTTCAGTATTCAGGAACATCGGCCGTGTCCTTCTCCCTCAGAATCGAAGAGTTTCTCTTTAGATGTGTTGGGTACTACATCGTCCACTCCACTCTGGGATGAAGACTCGAAGGGCTTTGTGGACTTTCCGCAGTCTGCAGGAATCCCAATCGATCTCTCCAGCATACAGGTCACCTTAACCCTGGAGGATGTCTCTGAGATTGCAGCGCCCAGTAATATTGAACCTTCTGCAGATCTAAAAGTTTCCTCTTCCCCTTTAGAGATGGAATGGGCACAAATCCTGTAAATAAATCTCCTCTCTGCCAGAAAGGCAGATTTGCAGAAGTGTGTAGTAAAAGCGGGGGAAAAAAAATCAAACTTTCACTTTTTGGGGGATAGTAGTATCTTTGTAATGTCTTGTGATGCAGATAATGTTTTTACATGGTTAAATAAAATTTGAATTGTACTAACGTTCCACTGACAAAAATTGTCGTCACTAGTTTCTCACTATTTTATTCTGTTTACCAATTTTGGTTTTTCTACTTCATCCCGAAAATCTTTTTTTAAAAAAAACTCTGCTGTTTGAAACGAAAATTCAAGCTCCGTGGACTCTCTCTCTCTCTCTCTCTCTCTCTATTATTTGAAAAAGAGAGAGAGGTACACCTCAGGGCTAGATAAAGTTTTCTCTACTCAGTTAAACAGTGTAAACTGACATTCACCATCTCAACCAAGCAATCCCAAGGTACAACACGAGATTAAATAATGTCCTTCTACTGTTTTTTTTAAACTGGAAATAAAGCTTCCTCAAATCCATCCCTGTCAGACGCTCCTAGGACAGAAAAATATGGTGTAAAGCTTTGGATTTAACACCTACTAGCTTCAAGTACTCTATAGCTTATGTCCACGGCTTACTTTTAAATTATTCTTAACGTTTATTGTTTGAACTTTTGGCTACTATTGCTACTCCTGCATCTTCTCACCCGTTTTCCTGAAGGTGATATTGCTGTTTCAATTCGCTTAGTTTGCCTGTATCAACTAAGCTTTTTGTCTTTGGAGCATCCTGGTTTCACTTCAAATGAATGCTGCCCAGCTATTGCTTGCATTTACTACCCCACTGTAATTTCCCCCTTATGAATCCAGATCATTGTGTTGAATTTCTTTGGCTTGTCAGGTGCAGCAGATACACACACTTGTTTACAACTGGAAGCTTGAACGTGATTGGTTTGTGTTGTAATTGTCAATGGGATTGAAACTATTCAAGTGCAGACTTATGATAATGTGTTCCTTTGGAGTTGAAGGCTACGTGACTCAAGTACACTGACCTTTTGAGCAGCCAAAATTTCCCCCAGAGAAACAAAAATTGCAAGGTTGCAATCCAAGGTTGTCAAACAGGAGGCTGGAGAAGTTGACATTTTGGGTATAACTCTTCAGGACTTTTCCCCAGCCAATCTAATATTTAAATTCAATAGTTGATATTGATTCACGATGTTCATCTTTCAAGCCATTAACCATATCCTTTCTGGCACAAGTGAAATGCTCCACATAAAACTGTCAATCAAAATTTACCAGCAAGCCCTGTTTCGAATTCCTGTAAGTCACAAGTTTGGCCTCAGCTGCAGTCCTGGGTCCAGTTGGGATGCTTTATAAAGGATATAAATGCTAGAGGATATTAAACAATTCAGGAGGGTTGCTTCAGGGATAAGAAACCTCAGATATTAAAGGCAGTTCCAACTTCCTTTTCTTTGGAGAAGACTGAAGAGATTTGATAGAGGCATTGAAAATAATGAGGATCTATGATGAGAAAGTGTTCCCACTGGTGGGAAGCATAGAATGAGGACACAGATTGGATGAACAAAAACAAAAATGAGGAAAATCTTTCACTCTGTGAATGATTAGGATTTGGAAATGGTCTGTATTAGTGTGTGGTGAAAGTAGATTCAGTTAAGTGCCACAAGGATCAGTGCTGGGTCCTTTACTTTTCATCATTTATATAAATGATTTGGATGTGAGCATAAGAGGTATAGTCAGTAAGTTTGCAGATGACACCAAAATTGAAGGTGTAGTGAACAATGCAGAAGGTTACCTCAGATTACAACAGGATCTGGACCAGATGGGCAGAGAAGTGGCAGATGGAGTTTAATTCAGATAAATGCAAAGTGCTGTATATTGGGAAAACAAATCTTAGCAGGACTTATACACTTAATGGTAGGGTTCTAGGTAATGTTGCTGAACAAAGAGACATTGAAGTGCAGGTTCATAGCTCCTTGAAAGTAGAGTCACAGGTAGATAGGATAGTGAAGGCGGCATTTGGTATGCTTTCCTTTATTGGTCAGTGTATTGAGTACAGGAGTTGGGAGGTCATGTAGCAGCTGTACAGGGCATTGGTTAGGCCACTGTTGGAATATTGCATGCAATTCTGGTCTCCTTCCTAATGGAAAGATATTGTGAAACTTGAAAGGGTTCAGAAAAGATTTACAAGGATGTTGCCCGGTTTGGAGGATTTGAGCAATAGAGAAAGGCTGAACAGGCGAGGGCTGTTTTCCCTGGAGTGTCGGGAGACGGAGGGGTGACCTTATAGAGGTTTACAAAATTACGAGGGGTATGTATAGGATAAATAGACAAAGTCTTTTCCTTGGGGTCAGGGAGTCCAGAACTAGAGGGCATAGTTTAGGGGGAGAGGGGAAAGATATAAAAGACACCTAAGGAGCAACTTTTTCACATAGAGGGTAGTATATGTATGGAATGAGCTGCTAGAGGAAGTGGTGGAGGCTGGTACAATTGCAACATTTAAAAGGCATTTGGATGGGTATATGAATAGGAAGGATTTGGAGGGATATGGGGCAGGTGCTGGCAGGAGGGACTAGATTGGGTTGGGATACTGGTCGGCGTAGACAGGTTGGTGCAAAGAGTCTGTTTCCATGCTGTACATCTCTATGACTCTATGTTGCTTTCAAAAGGGAAAACAAGTAAACTGTACAAGAATGTGCAGGGTTATGGGGGAGAATGGTAGGAGATGAATAGCTCATTTGAAGGGCTATGCAAACAGTGGACCAAATGGCCTCCTGCACTGTAAAGATTAAGACTGGAAATCAATTATACAATTGATTCAGAAAGAGGCATTTGACTAGCTATGTTAAATATTCAAACAAACAATTTCACTCTTCCTTTTTCCAGCAATGTTTTATTAAATACATTAACAACTTTTTGAAACCTGCATTTCAACCCTCAAATCACACTGCATTCCACAAACGTTCTTCATAAATTCTCCAAAGGCACACCCACATCTCATTCTTTGTAGGCTTTAGTGCTGTTTGTTTGGGCATTATTTCTTACATTATATATCTCAACCAATTCAAAAAAAAAGTTGTATTAATATAGGGAGATTGGTACAACTAAATTTCTGTACCCCTACATCCACTCCTGGTTTTCACAGTTCAAGTAGCTGAGCTATATGCCCAACAATGTCTTAGAATTAACTGCTTGCAAGTGTTAATTAATATCACCTAGAATAATAGTGTGATCATGGTCGGGGACAGAAATTGGGAAATTGTATAGTTGGACTCTGGATTGAAGATCAGGATGAGGGAACTGGCTGTGTTTCTGGGTATATGGCTCAAAAATTCTAATGTTTGAATATTCCTGTGCAAGAATCAAGTGGTTCATGATTTGAGATAACCAGTTCCATGAAGTTGACATTTTTGGGTCCTGACTGACAAAAGTGCAGCCATTCAAGTTCCATCCAAACTTTGTGCATCAATGTCCAGAAACAGTTATTGAATTTCTGTAGCCTCAATTTTATTGTAACTTCAGTCAGGCCAACTCTTTACTGTCCTACTAATGATTTCAAAGGGCCAAAATTTAAAGTAACAAACGTGAATGTGTAATAAAAAAAAACGTTTATTTACAAATTAAAGTACAAACCAGAAACTTAACAGAAATAAAACAGTAATGCTCAAGTAAATGTGTGCAATTTAAAATCAAAATTCTCACCTAGATACTTGACACTTTAAATAAAATACAATGGAAAGATGGACTTGAGATTAAAGTTAAGTGATAATCAGTAACTGGAGGTATTTAGAAGCAGGAATGCTTTACAATATGATAAGTTCACCATCATCTTAAATGTAACAATGTAGTGTATAAAATGCCTTTGTGTACAGACAAATGATTAACTCTTTCAATACAAAAATATACATTTTTGAATAAGGAATCTAACATTTTGTAAGTTACAAGCTGTAGAAGAACCAAGTCCTGTTGATATCTCCATCGTAAGGAGATTTGCTGAATCCACGCAGGTGCAACAGTTCAGTTTCAGTTATTTGGCAAAGTCATTACACCAGCCTCCTCTGTGTCTAGGTAATGATCCTGTTGAGAAACAGTATAATCATAAGTGTACTGCAGTGCATCTGACAGGATTTCAATTGAGCATAATTAATTATTTTGTAATGGATTACATTTTTAAAAGGTCAATATTTGCAAGCTTGATGGTTATACGCTTTCACTGCAAATTAAAAATTTCTTAAATTCACCTGATTCAACTTCTTAAACTCCACCACCTGGAAAAAGATGTGCTCCAAAATTTCTTTTGCGCTGCGACTACCTTGCCTATTTGTTACACCGAGAATATCACCGCACTTGCGAACATAAAATTCAAGATCGTCATCAGAACCTGGGAAGAAATCCAAAAGTTTGAGTCCTTTCAATGTAACAATATCTCACTATTAAACAGAAGAAATAACTGGAATATAGAAAAGGATAATCCTAGATGAAGATAAGTAGGTCAAACTTGCTTCACATTATGGTGCCTGACAACGGAAAATCAGAATTCTCAGTTGTGACAGTATAATACTGAGTGCCCACTATATGTAAGGGCATTGTTCAATAGTTATTCTGCCATGGTTGGATTATTGCTGGAATTCTCTACAGGTGACTTCGGCTGATCTGTAAACTGAAGTCCCAAATAAGTAGTCAACTCACAACACAAGGTTTCCTTTTTGGGTTATGGATGACATTGCCAGAGTCAACCACACAGATCTAAAGATAAATGGAACCAGGATTTCTTCCTCAAGAGGGAATTAGTAAGCTAGTCATTTTTTGTTTTGCAATCCAATAGCTCAGTCATAGAGATGTACAGCATAGAAACAGACCCTTCTGTCCAACATGGCCATGCCAACCAGATATCCTAACCTAAACTAGTCCCATTTGCCAACACTTGGCCCATATCCCTCTAAACTCTTCCTACGCATATACCCATCCAGATGCCTTTCAAATGTTGAAAAAGCCTCCACCACTTCCTCTGGCAGCTCATTCCATACACATGTTACCCTCTGCGTGAAAAAGTTGCTCCTTAGGTTCCTTTTAAATTTTTTCCCCCTCAGCCTAAACTTATGTCTTCTAGTTCTGGACTCCCCCACCCCAGGGAAAAGACCTTATCTATTTACCTATCCATGCCCCTCATGATTTGATAATCCTCTATGAGGTCACCCCTCAGCCTCCAATGCTCCAGGGAAAACTGCTGCAGCCTGTTCAGTCTCTTTCTCACAGAATAAAAGGGAAAGTAACATGGAAACAAAAATTAACTGAGTGACAGGAAACAATGTTTCAAATATGTTTTTCAGATTGGAGAAGATTTATAGCGGAATTACCTCAGGATCAGTGTTCTATTAATGATCTAGACCCTACAGAGAATACAACTTTGGAAATATTGTTAACTGAGACGATAGTGGAAAAGTTCAAAAAGACGTAAGAATACTGGTGGAAGGGGGAATCATTTTGGAAGAACTTAGAGACAATATATAATGAAAGGTACAACTCTAAAGAGGGCGCAGAATTAAAGGGAGTTGGGGTATATTTGTTTAAATCATTGAAAGGTGGCAAGTTAGTTTCACAAAACGATTAAGAAAGCACCCCAGACTTTATTAATGGAGACAGAATACAAAGGAATGGAGGTTACGTTAAATTTGCATCATTGTGATTGAACCTCGATATGAAGTATTGTCATAAAAGGATGTGGAGATATATGTACAAAAGATTCACAAGAATGGTTTCAGGCTTCAATACTCTATATTTTCTTATCATAACAGACTTCAGTTACGTAAATGGAATGCAGGTGTCGGGGAAATTATCCCGGGGGAGGTGGGAGATTAACCCGAGATATTCAAATGATAAGAAACCAAGCCAGGGTAGACAGAGAAAACAGTTCTGGTTAGTGGAAGGATTATGAACAACAGTGCACAGATTTAAGATAATTGCCAAGAAGTGATTAAAAAAAGAACATTGCCAAAGTTCACTTGCCCAAATTAAGTCCGGAAAAATGGATCCCATTCAAAGTTTTATACCTTCGTCCAAAGGTTTTAATTTAACAGTTTCTATGTTTGGAAATCTTGAGAAAAAAATTTGATTAAAATGTGTCAATCGTGTACAGTTTTTTAAAATCAATTATGGGCGGCACGGTGGCACAGTGGTTAGCACTGCTGCCTCACAGCGCCTGAGACCCGGGTTCAATTCCTGACTCAGGCGACTGACTGTGTGCAGTTTGCATGTTCTCCCCGTGTCTGCGTGGGTTTCCTCCGGGTGCTCCGGTTTCCTCCCACAGTCCAAAGATGTGCAGGTCAGGTGAATTGGCCATGCTAAATTGCCCGTAGTGTTAGGTAAGGGGTAAATGTAGGGGTATGGGTCGGTTGCGCTTCGGCGGGTCGGTGTGGACTTGTTGGGCCGAAGGGCCTGTTTCCACACTAAGTATTCTAATCTAATTTTAAAAAAAATCTAATCAAAAGCACTTTGCATGGCCAAAGTTTGCACTTGCATTTGTACAAGATTATCTATTTTGTAAATTAAGCCCATTGAAGTGAATAATGCGTATCTCCTCCATAAGGCACCACAAAGAAAATTCATCTGGACCATTGTACAAATCACAAGCCTGAACAGTAAACGTTGACAGCTAATTGACCATGTAGAACATCACAACAGACTGAACTTTCGCTTGGTTGATGCTTTCAGAAGCAGATACACCATAATTTTAATGGAACAAATCATTACATTCAAACTGAATTATATTTTAAAGCTTATTTTTAAGTTCATTCTTACAACACATTATAAGCGATAAACAAAAGTGAAATTAATCTGTGCAGTCCTCATAGATTGGCCAACTCTGCCTGAAATTTCAAATTCATTCTTTTGTCTCTTTTATGGGAGATACAAATACTAGGATTCTCTTTTCCTGCAATTGTGAAATTCAAAAGCACATATATCCATTGGCTTATTAAGCTGAATAAATGACAATTTCCTTCTTCCCTTCCTGTTCTTCTCACTCATTCTCTTGCCATTTTTTGTTGACACCAATTGATCGATTTTCCTCTTTTACTGCTCCTTGTCTAAGTCATTCTCCTGTCTACTCAAATCACTTTTTCTATTCTCCAAACTTACTTTTTTGATTTATTTTCCCTAATTTTCTGCTTTGTTATAATTCTCTCCATTTCGGATTCTTATACCCTTCTGTGTTGCATCCGCTCTATTCTAGTTTGTTGTCTCCTGTTAACTAATTTTCCTGCTTAGAATGGAGCGCTCTCTCTCTCTCTCTCTCTCTCTATCCCCTTCTCCAACCACTCTGCTTTTAGATTACCCTATCTTTCTGGTGTATGAACTCTTTTTTTCCTTCTCTCAAATTCTCTATTTTCTTTCCCTTCCTATTGAGGATGCAGAAGGAACAATAATCAGGGCATAAAATAGCTTAGAAATCTGGTGTTCAAGAAAATTGGGGATGGGAATGTGGAAGCATCTGAGTCAGGATACTGAAACAAGATACAGAACAGCAAAGAAGCTAGAAATCACCAGATCTAGCTGGAGATGAGAAGGATTAACATAAGTAATCTAATAAAATTATGACTGAAAGAAGGTGTAACCAAGTGGATGGATGGTAGGATCTTCAGGTCCTGCCAGCATAAATGAAGTTCAGCTTTTTTGTTAAATGAAATTACTCAACCTGTAGCAAATTCACAAAGAACTGAAGCAACAGATTTCCCATCCTTTGCCTGGGCAGCAGGGATCAAGGAAAAGCTAGGGAGTAGGACACGAGCCTTTGGATAAAAACCATACTACTGCCAATGCTGGAAATCTGGAAGAAACTCAATAGGTTTGGCAATATCTTCGCAGAGAGAAACAGAGTTAATGTCGAGAGCAATATGACTCTTCTTCAGAACCTGACAGAACATGAACCTTGGTTGATATTCTCCTCCACATGTCCAAAGTCAGACTAGTTGTAGTGTTTCCTTGGCTGATATTAACTAACTTAACACATTAAAGTATTTTCCAATCTGTAAAGTCCCCATCATAGACAACATTTCTGCAATGAGGAAAAACTGGATCAGCAGGAACTGTTCAAATAGTTAAAACAAACTCAAGAATAGTAGCTTAGAAATAAGAATTAGACAAAAAGAAATTGCTCACATTTGTTGGTCAGCTGAGCAAGTCTGACTTTCTCAGATGAAAATGTTTCATCAAGATCAAAGAGGTCCAAGGTTGGCGCTGGTAACTCTCGAAATGAGGGAGGAAAGACCTGTCATATTAAAACAATCCATAAGTAAGCATTACTGTAGACATGACTCAAAAAAATTGAACGATGCCACTAATTTTCTTTGGAAGTGATACATAGTTTTGAAATTCACAAAATAGTTCTTGCAAATGTGTTGGACTTAACAATATACTAGCTGCATTGTGAACTTGTTGACTGACTATTAATGTGACAATATTGCCACCAGGACACTTGTATAACGTAATCCTCAGTAAGTATTCATTTTCTTATCATCTCAATGTTTTTACCATCACTTCTGAGATCCTGAAAAAACAACTGGGTATGTTGTTTTTCTTATATCATAAATTATTTTCCAAAAAGTACATTGCTGAAGAAAGTGAATTTCCATATTAAATAACTGTAGCAAATACAAGTTAAATAAAAATTAAAACACATAGCCGATCCAATTTGCACATATGTTGTCACATGGCTATTTCTAATATTCTGTAGCCTGAAGTTTTGTACTTACAGCTGGCTGCAGTGTAGGGAGGGGTGTTTCAAATTGAGGTTGTATTAGTTGCAGTGATTCATGTTTCACATTTAGTTGTTCATAAGCACTGGAAACACACAAAGATTGAGAATCTGGCAATATTGAAATACTGTAAATAACAGTACAAACAGCAGATTTTGTGAAAAAGTGAGTCAGTAATTTCAAGAAAGTCACATTTCATTAGGACCTAGATTTTAGCACTTCACTATTTTGTTTGCAAAATTTGTTTTTGTCAAGATTTCCAAAGTAGGCAAGACTAGTAAATGCAGACATTAATGAAGTATAAATAATTTTTTAAAATACATATTAGAATGAATGTCAAAGATTCACTATTCATGTCTATTGCGAAGAAAGGCAATTATAATAAAACATTATTGCTGTACAAGTTTTAAGTTTGTTACATAATAATTTCAAATAAATAATCATTTGATTTTTAACACTCTGTAGTCTACTCTTTGTTTTTTCCTCATGCCACATATCATTTCCTATCAGAGATAACAGGATGACAACTTAATTCCAAGTCTTTGAGAATGTTTTTCCTTAGTTGGATAATACATTGCTCTCACAGAAACAATCTACATTAACATTCCACATGACCGCCAACTATAGAGTTTCAGGAATGCATCATGGAGAATTACTGATATGTCAAGTCATTCTGTGGTGAAACACTTTAATATTTCAATGTACCTATGTGGAATAAGGCTACCAGGCCACAATCTGCTATGAAACAGTAACGGGCATGGGGAAAAAAGAAGAAAGGAATGAACAGTTTTTAAAAATGTAATCAAAGATGTGTTACTTTAAATTATATTCTCATTCCACTGAAAACTTGTATCTCAAACAAATAAAAGTTTAGTTTTGAATATTTATTTTAACTGATACTGACGTGATAACTTTTGGAAGAGCCATTGTGTCCAGCTTAAAGACTGACATGTCGAAAAGAGTGGTAAAATCTCTTGGATTTTCATCTCCTTCCTGCAGACAAACCCTCAGTCTTTCAGACAGTTTAGCTGTATCTGGAAGCATGGTGTAATCTGAAATCTTTATAACAAAAATGTCCTCAATAATGCAAGAATACTATCAAAATAAAACAAAATTATTCAACAAAAAAAAATCACTAAAATGTTAAGCTTTATAATTTTTGAAAAAGTTCCAGATTTAGGTATGCACTTTGTTACAGTAGCCAATAAACTAAATGAGACACAGATTATTCAAACTCTGCCCTGCCCATTAAAAAACTTTTCCCATGTTGTTATGTTCTTTTGTACCCCAGGTGTCAGTGTACTGTGATCTATTAAGTTCTGCCTATGTAAAAGGCAGTTAAAGTAGGATTAATGCTGCACCCTATTGGCTCAAGTTTATTTTTTTTTAAAAAGGGTTTCCTCAATGTTCAAGGTTTTAATTTTTCTACAGGAATATTGCTTGTGGATTTTTAGGATAAATATTTTGTACTGTTTTGAGTATATAGCTTTTCTTTCAAGAGGATTGAAGCATTTCCAATTTTTTTACTCCAAATTACTATTTTTACCTCTGGATCCTCTGCATCGATTTGGTTCAACTGGATTTCATTTGTAGTCAGCCACTGAAAAACAACATCCTGAGACAAAAGGAAGAAATGATGGAGGATCAACAAAGTAGAGCACAAAGTTTCTCTGGAGGACAAGCCTGTCTCTAGACCTTTTTGTTTCCTGAATGCAGCTGACTAAGAACTTGCAAAGACTTGCTAGCATGGGCGCATAGGACATTTAAGCTATTATCATATTATGCAGCAATAAAGGAGGCAAATAAGATAACTACAAGAATATCGCAAACATCTTAAAAAGTGATTAACTTTGCACCAAGTGCCACAAAGCCCCATTTGAAGTATTTCATGATGCTGGCCTCCCTATGATAACAAAGAGGTCAAGGCACTTGTGAGGGTCAGTGAAAGGTAACTGATTTGATATTTGAGATTATGTAGCTGACAGTTAAGATCTTGAAGTTGGGAATATTTAAATATTGAAAAGAGTCACAGATTTTAAAGATTATAGAAAGTATAATCAGAATAGATACAAACACAGCTAATACAAGTGAATTCTACCAGGAGACAGTCTTAAATTTAGAACAGGGAGAGCAAAAAGGCAACTTTAATTTGATTTTTTTATTCACTGTTAGGGAATTAGGAAATGAATTACCAAGGGAAGCAGGGCAGTTGACTGCATAGGCAAATCCAAGGAAGTATATGAAAACTTCGATAGAGGATGTACAATAGATATTAAAAGGATACAAGTTCTAGTCAGTGGAACCAGTCAGATAGTATTAGTAACATTACAATGTGATTATATCCAGACAAGATAGCTCAGATGTTGGGATGGCGATTTTAAAAATTACATTAATTCAAAACTCTCCATTACTGTATTTTGAGTAAAAGATTGATGGGAAAAGCCTTAGATAGATGAAGATAAAATATTTTCACTCGTTGGAGATTCTAGAACTGGGGCCACAATCTATAAATTGGGGCCGACCATTCAGGAGAGATGTTCAGAAGTACTTCTACACAGAAAGGGGGGGTGGGGGGGTGGGGGGGAGAGGGGGGTAGGAGTTTGAAACTCTTTTTCGCAACCAGAGTTGATGCTACATCAGTTGTTAATTCAAATTGGAGATAGATAATTTTTTGTTAAGTAAAGGCATTAAGGATTATGGGCCAAAGGCAGGCACACAGAGTTAGGTCACACATCAGCCATGATCTAACTGAACGACACAACAGGCTCAAGGTGTTGAATGGTCTACTCCTGTTCCAACAATACAACCATAAAACAAAGGTATTCCTGTCATTGAGTTGATTTATGGTAAAATTGATTATTATAACATTACATGAGTTAAGGACATTCAAGTTCAGTGACCAAAGCCTCTTTAGAGAAGCAAATAATCTAAAGCTGTTTAAAACAAGTAATGAGTCAATGAACTGGACAAAAAGAGGGTATCTTTTGCAATAACAAGTCGATGAAGATAATTTTAAATTGAAATAGTTAAATACTTAGGTTATTCTAAACAAAAAGTGGTGTAAAGGAAAAAGGATAAATCTAACAAATACAAGCCAGTCAGTCTAACACTGGGGTGGAAAAGATTTTAGATACCATAACTTATGGGAAAAAATTAATAATCACTTCAACAAATGGGGATTAAGGAAAGTTGGTATGGATCTATTACAGGTAAATTGACTAACATAACACCCCTGTTTATGAGGAGAGGGAGGCAGCAGACAGGAATCTAAAGACTGGTTAGCCTGACCTCAGTTGTTGGTAAGATTTTAAGAGTCCATTATTGAGGGTGAGATTATGGAGTACTTGGAAGTGTGTTGTAAAATAATGCTGAGTAAGCACATCTTTGTCAAAGGAAGGTTATGCCCTATTAATCTATTAGAATACTTTCAGGAGGTAACAAGCGACTTAGACAAAGGAAAGCCAATGGATGTGATCGATTTGGGTTTCCAGAAGGCCTTTGAAAAGGTGCCACACAGAACACTGCTAAATAAGGTGAGAGTCCATGATGTTAGGTGCAAAGTACTGTACTGGCACAGAAACAGGATTTGCTGACTGGCAGAAAGCAGTGAGTAGGGATAAAGGATATTTTCCAGGATGGTAGCTGGTGATTAGTGGAATTCTACAAAGATCAGTGTTGGGACCACAATCATTCACATTATACATTAACGATACGGATGAAGGAACTATGGACATTATGTCATCTGCAAACTTAGCGACAAAGTGGAGAGGCTGCAGAAGGACTTGGACAGGCTGGGGGAGTGGGCAAAGAAGTGGCAGATGGAATACAATTTGGGAAGGTGTGAGGTTATGCACTTTGGTAGGAAGCTCAAACGTGCAGTCTATCTTCTAAATGGGAAAGGCTTCAGAAATTTGAAGCACAATGGGACTTGGGCATTCCAGATCAGGAGTCTCTTGAGGGTAACATGTAGGTTCAGTTAACTGTTAGGAAGGCAAATGCAATGTTCGCATTCATTTCAAGATGGCTAGAATACAAGATCAGGGATGAGCTGCTGAGGCTAGGAAAGATTTCGGTCAGAATGCATTTGAAACATTGTGAGCAGTTTTGGTCCATGCATCCAAGAATGTGTTGGTATTGGGAGGGAATCTAGAGGAGGTTTACAAGAATAATCCTGAGGATGAAGGGCTTTTCATATGAAGAGCGCTTGAGGACTCTTGGTTTTAACTTGAAGTTTAGAAGAATGAGAGTTATCTCATTGAAACTTATAGAATATGGAGAAGTCAGGATAGAATGGACATGGAGAAGATGTTTCCATTAATAGGAAAGACTGGATCGGAGGATGAAGCTTCAGAGTGAAGAGATGACCCTTTGGATTGGAAAAGGGGAGGAATGTTTTTCAGCCAGAGGGTGTTGAATTGTGGAACTCATTGCTGCAGGGAGGTGCAGAGGCTCAGTCATGTATTTAAGACAGAGACAAACAGGTTCTTGATTGGTAAGGGGATCAAGGAGTATGGGATGAAGGCAGGAGAATGGGGTTGAGAAACATACCATCATAATGAAATGGCAGAGCAGACTTGATGGGCTGAATGGTCTAATTCTTCTACATCTTTCAGTCTAAATTTGTGTAACAAACCTGTGTTTTTTTGAAGGAGTAACTTGGGGGGTGGGGTTAATGCGGGTAATGCAGTTAATGTGATATACATGGATTTCCAAAAGGCTTTTGACAAAACATCACCCAAAGTCAGCAAAAGATGTTGTTCAAGTAATGGAACAGACAAGGATAATGAAGTTCGCAGAGTTACATGAAATAGGGAATAGAGGTGAAGAGTGATTTTCAGACTGGACGAAATGATGAAATGGGGTTCATATTGGGGTTCAGGTTGGTATTGGGCTGACTGCTATTCTTGATTTATATTCTGAAAATGGGGGTGCAGGACAAAATTTCAGAATATGCAGATGACACTAAACTTGGAAGAACTATGTATGAGGAAGAGGATGGTAATAGACCTCATGTGGCTTTAGGCTGGTGGAATGGACAGCAAATGGCAGATGAAATTTAATGCAAAGGAGGATTAACTAAAACATCTTGGTTAGAAGAACAAAGAAAGGCAACATCAAATAAAGGATACAATTCTAAAGGGGGTGCATGAGCCAAGGGTTGAGGGGTAGATATACCCAACCATTGAAAGTGCCAGAGCAGATTGAGAAAGCAATTAAAAAGGTAAACAGGATCTTGGACTTCATAAATAGAGGCACAAAAGTATGAAAAAGAAAGAAAGTTATGTTGATTCTTTCTAAAATACTGATGTTACCTCATATGCTGCTCTGAGCATCATGCTTTGGAAGGATATGAACATTTTAGAGAGTTTGCATGAAGGATATTGGAAGTGGTTCCAAAGTGAGAGAATTCAGTTACAGGATAGGTTGGAGAAGCTGGGGCTGTACTCCTCAGAAAATATTTGAGGAGATTGATAGAAATGTTCTAAACCAGAATGCTCTGGACAGAGGAGCTACAGAGAAAGCATTCCCATTTGTGAAAGTGTCAAGCACCAGAGAAAGAGGACGTGAATAATAGCTAGGATCTGGAATGCATGATTAAAGAGGGTGCTTAGGGCAGATGCAATCATTGGTTCAAAATTAGACAACTATAATTCTAATTCTAAAGCTTTATGTTGGCAGTTTAAGCTTTGTTGAGTGGGCAGGATGGGGAGGAGACATTGGGGGAAGGATGCTTGGTATCAGTTTAGATGTTGAAATAAATGGACTTTACATTCTTAAATCACCTCTGTAAATTATGAGTGTGTTACTGGATCATACTCTGTTGGATTCTTGTTGAACTACTATCTTCATTTGCAGAGTAACAAACTCTGGGTGTCTAGGAAAATAAATTTCACTAAAACCAGGAAGTGACGTATTTAATAAACAATAGATGTTTCAAGCTGTTAAATATACTTCAAACATAAATAAGCATTTAATCGTTGAGAATCAACAAATCCAGCATTTATTAAAAATAAATAAAAGAAGGTAATTCATCCATTCATTAGGCAATACAGATTATTTTGTCAATGGGCTTCTACTTTAATCTGTTTGCCAAATGACTCGTTCACTCCTTAAATAAAACTGAACATGTTAAATCACAGATAAAGAAATGACATGACTATAAAGTTAGTATTGATTTTTTAAAAATAAAAACTGACCCAAAAACACATACCATAATTTTGCCATTTTCTTCTTTGTCAAGGTACTGGTCACTGATCATATGACAAGACCCTAGCACAGCCAACTTTCCACCTTGGAGCTGTTGACAAATTTCACACATTTTCCAGTTATTAGGACAACCTGTAACACCAGTTCACTATTCTGATACATGACGATCTTTTAAGGTTAAATATCTATAACTTCTTTCTTAAATGCTTTAATAAACATGAATCTGCTTCAAGTATTTCCCTAAATGTATGGCTGCTTTCCTCTGGAAGAAAGGAATGTAAGAAAATGTTATGCAGTTTAAAAGTACTCAATAAAGTCATACAGCAGGAAAACAGACCCTTTGGTCCAACTTGTCCTTTCCAATCAGGTTTCCCTAACTAAGTTAGCCCCATTTGCCTGCGTTTGGCCCATATGCCTCTAAACCTTTTCTATTTACGTACCTGTCCAAATACCTTTTAAATGTTGTCACTGCACCTACCACTTCCTTTGACAGATCGTTCCACATATGAACTACCCTCTGTGTGAAAAAGTTTCTCTCGGGTCCCTTTGAAATCTTTCGTTTCTCACCTTGAAATTATGCTTCTTAGTTTTTAAATCCCCAACCCTAGGGAAAAGACCGTATCCATGCGCCTGATGGTTTTATGAATCTCTATAAAGGTCACCCCTCAACCTCTTACGCTCCAGTGAAAAACGTTCCAGCTTATTCAGCCTCTCCTTATAACTCCTTGTAAATCTTTTTTGCACCCTCACCAATTTAATAATATCTTTCCTATAGCAGGATAACTAGAAATGCACACAATACTCCAAAAGTAGCCTCACCAATGTCCTGTACAATTGCAAATGACATTCCAACCTATACTCAATGGTCTGAGCAATGATGGCAAGCACGCCAAACACCTTCTTTACCACTCAAACTTGTGTCATAGGTAGACAACGAACTGTGTACTTGAACCCCTAAGTATTTGGTCTACAACACTCCCCAGGGCCCAACCAATAACTGGGTAAGTCCTGCCAATGTTTATTCTACATGTGTTAGTTAAGATCTAAACATCCTCAATTAGTTGCAAGAAAGATTAATGTTCTTAATTCAAGATGGCATTTGCAGACAAATGTGATACTTTACAACTTTCTACCAGTTAATAATTTACCTTATCTAAGAAATAAAGCATTTAAAAAACAAACAAAAATTGCATTATCTAGAACGATATCATGGTTTCTAAATTCAGGCTACATTTCAAAAGATACCTTGACTTTTAAAACAGATTCTTATATGAACTGTCACTCTTGTGGTTCAAATTTTGCCAACGTAACTCACCTTTTTTTTAAACAATTAAATTGGACAGCAATGTCTGGTATTCATATTTTAATATAAACCAGAAAGTTGCTCTCTGTATTGTCTTTCTTGTTCAGCAATATCTTTATATCACTACCTTGGTGAAAAATTTGGCCATTATAACAGTCTTTGAAAGATTATGAAATTTATATGTAAGAAGCAGCAGCAATATAATTAGTAATTTGAAAAGAAAAATGGAAAATAATTGCAGCAAGTCACAATTTGATTTAACCAATGATCTTTGATAATTGCTTCTACCCCATTGAGGAACTGCCCCTCTCTTACATCCTCTTCTATTGGGAGCTTGAATCAGTTTGTTTCTGCTTCCTGTACTATCATTTAGAACAATTATATTAGTGGCTTATAGGTTTATACTCATTGTTCCTGTATTCTGGCACTCATTTGTAAAGTTACTTTCTGAATTTACCCATTTAAAAAAACCCTTAAAATATACATTTTCCACCTGGTCTTCAATCTCCCCTTTCTCAAAACTCTCCTATGTCTGCTTGATATCCACCTTTCAGTCTTGTAAAGGCCTCAAAAGATCTTAGATAACAGGAGCGGTTACATTCTCATTAAAGGCTATGGTGTTCTACAAGCAAAAAAAAAGTGCAAATTATATGAAGTCAGATAGGCTAACAGAAATAAAAAAGACTGAAAATATTTAATTTGCTCAATTTCACAAATCGTCTCATTTTATTTCAGTACATCGTTGAATGGAAAGACACTTCTAATCAATATGAAATTTGGTCACTTTTTGATCAACAATGTGAAACTACATAGAATAAGCAAGAAGGCATCCAAAAAATAACTATCTCATAGAAGTTGGGCCTTTCGTGCAACAATTCGACACCAATCCTCTGAAGAGTAACCCACCCAGACCCATTCCCCTACTCAACCCAATATTTACCTCTGACTAATGCACCTAACCTATACAACCCTGAACACTATAGGCAATTTAGCATGGCTAATTTACCTAATCTGCACATCGGAGCACCCAGAGGAAACCCACACACACACGGGAAGAATCTGCAAACTCCACACAGTCAGTCACCCAGGGCTTGAATCGAACCAGGGTTCCTGGCACTGTAAGGCAGCACTGCTAACCACTGAGCCACCTCGCCACCCTGTGCCGTAACCAAGCAGAACTTTGTAGAAAAGGTTTTTGTTCAGAAGCTTTGAGAACGTGGTTCAAATCTCATTGCAGCAGCTGATGAAATTTAAATTAAGTTAATGAAATCTGAAAATTAAAGCGAGCCATGAAATTATAATTGACTCAAGAACAACAATTGGGTTCACTAATGTCCTTGGATGGAAGGAAATCCTTATCGCGCTGGACCAGGCTCCAGACCTGGCCAGTATAGCTGACTGTTAACTTGCTTCTAAAATGGCTAGAAAACCCTTCAGCTCAAGGACAATTAGGATGGGCAATAAACACGGACTTACCGGTTTCATCCAGATAGCAAAAAAGAATGGAAATACAGCAAACTTTGTTTTAACCAGCACCTTAAGAAAGGCACTCTTGATAAACTGTCAAAAATTATATATCTGAAATACTGGATGTTTACTGTATTATCACAATCTTTGCGATGCCTGAGGATCTAGTTGTGAACACGAGTGAGAAGGTTTTCTGCCGGTAAATTTTCTTTAAGGCAAAGCTACATTATCTACAGCATAAAATCACTGAAATAATAAATTATAACAGTGACGGGTACACCCCCACATTACATTTCCATTACTTAGCGTGTGTTTTTACACCAATTATGTGAATCTCTTGTTCAACCGGTACACTCCTGGTCCCATTGGTGCTGGTTAATAAAGTCTGCTGTTAATAATTTTTCCAGTATCTTCAAGCAATCAATAAGTTGCAAAGTGGTACAACAGACACTACAAATATGCTAGTTCATTCATTAGCAGTGTGTGCCCTTAACTACTGCTTTAACTAGGCATAGTAATTAAAAGTACAAACATTTTTAACATTCTGTTTTATTGTACATTGCATTGCACGTGAAGTGTCTTGTGTTAAAGTGGAGTCAGAAGATGAGGAAACAAACAGATCTGGGTACAGAGATAGGATTCATTCTGAAGTGCAATACATTAATTCATGTCACATCTATTTATACTTTCATGGATGCGAGCATCACTGGCAAAGCCAACACTTGATTTGCTTTTTGTTGGGAGGTCATATTGCGACTGTATAGCTCATTGGTTAGGCCACTTCTAGAATGCTGTGTTCAATTCTGGTGTCCCTGCTATAGGAAGGATGTTATGAAACTTGAAAGAGTTCAAAAAATAATCGACAAGGACGTTGCCAGGGTTGGAAGGTTTGAGCTATGAGGAGGTTGAATAGGATAGGGCTACTTTACCTGGAGCATCAAAGGCCAAGGGTGGCCTTAGAGAAGTTGATAAAATCATGAGGTGCATGGATAGTAAGAATAATCAAGGTCTTTTCCCTGGAGGAGGAGAGTCGAAGCCTAGGGGTTTTGGTGAGAGGTTTAAGGTGAGAGGGGAGAGATATAAAAGGGACCTAAGGGGTAACCCTTTCTCGCAGAGGGTGGTGCGTGTATGGAATGATCTGCCAGAGGAAGTGATGGAGGCTAAGTAACAGGTTAAGTAACAGGAAAATGGGAGGCATTATTACTGGCGAGAAAGTTCTGTTAGAATATAACAAGCTAAAGGTGTTTCCATCATAAATAAGATAAGAATTCCATTTTCACAGAAGTAAGTTCTGGCAGAGTCAAGTGTATTTGAAATGGCACCTTGGAATTGTAGAATGCTAGAATCGGTCTGTTGAGGGGAAAACACACAGAACCTGTTGACAGCACTGCAATGGCTGGCTTCATTACACTCAGTGTGGCACCAAATGGATAAACGAACGTTAGAGCTCTGTAACATACAAGAACAACAAGATTACTAAAAGTCTACTTGTCAATAAACCATGTAACCTAATACATTAGATTTAACATACAAGTCAATCTTTGAAGTCTTAAAAAAGTCCTTGCAAAAACAGGGGTCAGCATATATGCCTTGCATAAAAGTGAAACATGGATATGGATGGTTGCCCCTTTTGTTATATATCCATGTGGGCTCTTAGCTGTTTGGGCACACTCTAAACTCCCATGAAATACAGCAAATGATGATTCACGGGGCTGTAATAAGGGTCATCTTATATACTGTGATCTACAGTAATGAAGATGCTTTCCAAAAGTCCATTTAGTCCTACATTTTTAAACAATGGCCATGCATTTCTCATTGCTCTGAAACAAAATGCAACAAATTTAAATTTTTATGTCCAAGTATGAATTATATAAATGACCAGAATCTTTCTTGAAATGTTTAAATCACATTTCAGATTCATTCATTGCATGGCAACTAATAATGATTGGTAATCACGACTCAGACCACTTTATTGACAATATAGTGGAGCTCTTAACTATTTTACCATTAAAAGTAAATAACTGCAATTGTAAACAAAGTAACTGTGCAAGCACACCACAAAATAGTGTGGAATTTTGGAAACTGAAATTATTGCATTGATTACTTATCATTTAATGAACTCTCCTTAATTATGTGTTCTGACTTGTATCATTGCTTTATCAACAAAGAATACAGCAGAAATCACAGCAAGTTAGCTTTTGAATTTCAGTAAACTTCTTTGCTACTCAATGCATTATTTTGTTTACATAATACGAATGGAAATGTTCACTGATTATCAAGTTCTTTAAAACACATTTAGGACATCAAAATTAAATGTATTAAAGCAATTTTTTGTCTTATTCTCAATTAATCCAAGACTACGCATTCTGTTGGATGACAGTTTTGCCTATTAAAATGTTTCTACAAAACTAAAGTTTTTAAGTGGTGAATTTATGCATTCAGACTGTCAGTAATTTTTAAGCAAGACTGCCACATAAAGTAGTAGATGACAGTTTGTGGGACAGAAATCATTGTTCTACTTGAAGACTTTTGGAAAACCTACTGTAGGTTGTTGCCATTGTTGTCGTCATCCATTACGCCTGGCACAGATTTTCCAGCCGCTCGACTAATTTCCCTGTGAACAACAATTAATTTTCCATATTCTCATTTGAAGGAGAAACAACTTTACCAAAGTAAACTCTAAAGCAATCTATTCATTTCACAATGAACATACACAAGCCTATATGTCACTTAAGTTGGATTTTAGAAAACACCTGAAATCCACGTCTAATCTGATCCTCCACCACCTCCTTCCCACCATTCCATACAACTGCAACCTTTAGAGGCTTTGATTGTAAGGTTAGATGAAACTCTGCATCATTTAATAAATGTTTGTGGCAGTAAGTGTCTTCAAAACTTCCCAACAACATTGTAATTATTTGTCTTTGCAAATAATGAAGCTTAACCACTTAAGCAAAGTGGAGCACTTCTCAATGTTTAATACATTGGTTTAACCAACTTTTTCATTTGGCAGTAGACTATTCGTCAATCTGTGGTTCATTGTTCAGGTTAGAGTAATTTCAATGTTCGGAATTCACTAGATTAAACAGAACAGGCAAGATGTGTGCCTTGTCAATGACAAATCAATGCATTTTCAAAATGAATGGCTTACTTCTACTCCTATATCTTACACCATAAGACCCAGCAGAGAAATCGTAACTTAATTTCAATAATAACTACTGCCTGCACACTTCTCTGTTATAACTTTGTGTCAGAAAGTAAGATGACAAGTAAGTCTGACATGATTTGAGACCACTTACACTTGGAAAACATGGCTTGGCTAAAGGTTTGTAGTCTCAACACAATCTCCGTATCAACTGAGATGAGGAAGATTAATATATCCTTACCCCTCAAACTTTAGTCAGACAAACATCAAGAACCCAAGTGGAAAATAACAGCTACAAAACATCTCTGTTCTAAAGAATTGACAATAAAATAAAAATGCAATTTATGTAATAACCAACCGAATAAATGGAGTATTATTTTATCCTCTTCCCCCAAAAGTAATTTATCAATAAAAGATGTAAATTACTTTACAAATAGCATCACGGGGTAGAATGAAATGACTAAGCTGTAGGTGAAACACAAGGTTACCTGTTCAAAATTCCATTTGATATTAATGCTTCTTTAGGGTGGAAATATTTGTAGTACATATTTCTCACAACAGCATCTTGAGGATAAAGATATTTAAAATTACAATTAAGATTATCCATATTAAAGTACAAATGGCAAAAACAAAATTTCAAGAAAATTTACAATGCTCACCATTATTTACCATAATTCCATATTCCTCTAACAAAAAGTTTATGTTTGTGTCATATTTAGATTCTCCACCTTCCCCCAGCATCACAAGAATACGCCCTCCATTTTCGAGGTATTTTTTCAATATTTCAAGCTTCAACAAAAAAATTACAATGATCAATCAAATGTGCAGTACTTCTTCAAAATCAAATTTGGCTCAATCACAGCCAGAAAATAACATAACTTTTTAACAATTAAACAATTTGTTTACATTACACCAGAGTTTTTGTGACACAGTGGATAACACTATGTGCCTCTGAGTCAGAAACTCAGGGTTCAAGACCCATCTGTGTATTTATAACCAACCAAATAGCTTGACTATCAACCTGCAAAACCTGCCAGCAAAAGCAAGTGAAAGTCTTGGTCAGCATGTGTTGAAAAGACTGTTGGAGCCTCAGCCATCATTATCCATAGCTGCAGACTACACCATGTGATACCACAGCAGCACAGACTTGTTGAGTGAACTTTAACAGACCACCAACATAAAACATTAGTTGCTGCAGGTTAACAATCATTGACTTTGAAGTGTTTTGAGATGTAAATATATTAATAATTATTAATTAATAATTAATAATAATATATATTAAAGCTATATTAATACAAATTATTTCTTTACAAAGATCCTTCTCAAAACATGAAGATCTGAAACATAATCTCATAAGTAGGACATTAGTTACAGAGAAAAAGAATACTTGCCAGCTTTTAACTGGAAGAATTTCACTTCGGTGCTTACTGGTAAATAATTTATAGAAGGCATGCATATGTTTGATATGGAAAGACTTTTCTGGAATATTAGCTTATTCACATTCACAGACACTGTCCCATTACTAAATGTACTGCAGAGAGTCAAAGTCACACAGATGTTCAGCACGGAAACAGATCTTTCGGTCCAACTTGCCCATGATGACCAGATATCCCAACCCAATCTAGTCCCACCTGCCAGCACCTGGCCCATATCCCTCCAAACCCTTCCTATTCATAAAACCATGGATGTAGGTTTGCTTGCTGAGCTGGAAGGTTCATTTCCAGACATTTCGTCACCCTACTAGGTAACATCTTCAGTGGGCCTCTGGGCGAAGCACTGTGGTTAATTCCTGCTTTCTATTTATATGTTTGGGTTTCTTTGGGTTGGTGAAGTCATTTCCTGTGATGATGTCATTTCCCATGGTGATGTCATTTCCTATTCTTTTTCTCTGGGTGTGGTAGATGGGATCTAACTTGATGCGTTTGTTGACAGAGTTCCGGTTGGAATACCATGCTTCTAGGAATTCTCATGCATGTCTGTTTGGCTTGTCCTAGAATGGATGTGTTGTCCCAGTCAAAATGGTGTCCTTCCTCCTCTGTTTGTGAGGACACTCGTGAGAGAGGGTCATGTTATTTTGTGGCTAGTTTATGTTCATGTATCCTGGTAGCTAGTTTTCTGCCTGTTTGTCCAAAGTAGTGTTTGTTGCAGTCCTGACATGGTATTTTGTAAATAACATTAGTTTTGCTTGTTGTCTATATAGGGTATTTCAAATTCATTAGCTGCTGTTTTAGTGTGTTATTGAGTTTGTGGACTACCATTATGCCAAGGGGTGCGAGTAGTCTGTAGTCATTTCCGAGATGTCTTTGATGTAGGGGACAGTGGCTAGGGTTTCTGGACGTGTCTTGTCTGCTTGCTGCAATGCAACGAGAAACCCTAGCCACTGTCCCCCTACATCAAAGACATCTCAGAAATGATTGCCAGACTACTTGGACCCGTTGGCATCATGGTAGCCCACAAACCTATCAACACACTAAAACAGCAGCTAATGAATTTGAAAGACCCTATACAGACAACAAGCAAAACTAATGTTATTTACAAAATACCATGCCAGGAACTGTAACAAACACTACACTGGACAAACTGGAACAAAGCTAGCCACCAGGATACATGAACATCAACTAGCCACAAAATTACATGACCCTCCTCCTTATAAACTGAGGAGGAAAGACACCACTTCGACTGGGACAACACATCCATTCTAGGACAAGCCATCAGAGACACGCAGAGAATTCCTAGAAGCATGGCATTCCAACCAGAACTCTATCAACAAACACATCGAGTTAGATCCCATCTACCACACCCCGAGAAAAAGAACAGGAAATGACATCACCAAACCAAAGAAACCCAAACATATACATAGAAAGCAAGAATTATCCACAGTGCTTCGCCCAGAGGCCTACTGAAGATGTTACTTAGTTGGGTGACGAAACGTCTGGAAATGAACCTTCCAGATCACCGAGTAAACCTACATCCAAAACCTCAACTAGAGCTACAAATCTTCTCAAAACTCGCTCATGTACCCAACCGGATGCCTTTTAAATGTTGCAATTGCACTTCATAGAACATGGTACAGTACAACATAAGAACAGGCCCTTTGGCCCATCATGTCATAACACTGATCATAAAGTATCAAATTCCTGCAAAATCCATTTACAGAATTAATGTGCTTTCTTACTTCAGCAGCAGTGAATTTTTCTCTGGGTCCTGCTGTGATCCACAGTTTCACACCTATCAGTTTTTCTTCAGTGATTTCATCTTTAAAACTGTCAACCACAAGAATGAATTAAGTTTGAAATTACTTTCTCAAAAAAAATAAATACAAGCTTGTTAAGGTTTAATAAATTTGGTGGTTGTTAGAAATAAGATTACTCTTAACCCTCAATATATGGAATTATAATTATATGGAGACTAGAAACGTGTTTATTTATTCCTTTTAAAGTCTTACTAAAAGAACAAATCCATAAAGTTCACAGCTTAAAATCAGAATTTTACTGCAGGTAGAAATCAAAGAACTGAAGTGCTAAAAACTACACTCCATCTTAAATAGACTAGCTTAAATAGTCAGTTACATTAAAAAAATTTAAAATAAAATAAACAAAGATGATTACACTTAACATCAAACTCATTAAAAACTTACGTCAATACTCATTTGACTCAGACTCCAAAGTATTTAAAAGAAATCAGAAATTTAACCACTTAGTCTGCGTACTAATTCAAAGATTCGCGTAAGGATTTAGATTTCTTGGGCCTTTTGCTTCATTTAAAGGCAAGGCTGTGTCTTCAAATTCCCTCAAACAACTCTACTGTTATAGACTTCCATTCAATACAAAAGTCACTAGCTTATCTGTCATCACCTTGGGTCAGAACTCTCCTGGTTCCAATGTTCTTTAACTCTCTTCTCAGCTTGGCTATTGTAGAAAACTAATCCACTGTTCAGTCCTTCGATTATCATTGTGTTCAGGAACAGATAAAATTTTAAACAGAATCCTCCTTGAAAATAAAAACACCCTTCCTATACAACTTCTGGCTAAACTAGCCCCAAACTACTTGAACACAGAACTACATCCAAGGAACCACTTACTCCCACTTAACTTTTAGTCTACCCTTTTTCCTAGTATTTCTCTCAAGGCAGCTTGGTCACATGATCAATTACTTGAAGACAGCTGCATTTTATAAGAAGTCCTTCTCAGAAACCTAGCTCTAAAAGCAATCATCCCACAGTTTTCTTCTTTCCCAAAAGCTCATGGATCGTCTTAAATTTGTGTAACTTCCAAACTAGAGAGAAGACTTTAAATTATTTTCAACATTATAACTAAAGTATATTTAAAACATCATGAATGGACAAGCCATTCTTGATTCAGATCTTAAGAATTTCTACAATGTTTATATTTAGGAATTTATAGCTTTCTCATTACGAATTGACGGGATAGAAAGACATTTGCAACTAACTGTCTAGCTTTGAAACAAAATGAGAAATTTTTGGCAAATCTCAGCATGTCTGGCAGCATTTATCGGGACAGAGCTGAGTTAATGTTTTGAGTATTTATTAGAATCCAGTCACCAGACTTGAAATGTTAATTCTATTTTGTCCGCATAAATGCTGCCAGAACTTACGTTAGCAATTTCTATTTTTGTTTCAGATCGCCAGTGCTTCTTTGTTTTATTATATAGTTGTCTAACTTCTAAATGTTTACAATCTCAAGTAACTTTTAAAACTATAATTAAGCGTTAGTGAACCATTATGAGAAATTGCATGTCTTTGACCTAACTATACTAAAGGTAATTTTGTTCTCCTATTATTTAAGAGTTGCTGGAGCAAACTATCTGTAAGGTGCTGACCAACTACATTAATTGGTAGGCTTATTTCTCCTGCTCACACTTTGTCAGATCATTAATTGAATGTGAGACATGTGTGGGTCAGATTTCAAAGCACCAATGACATAGTAAAAGTGGCTTTAAAACTGATTTTAGTCAAAATAATGCAAGTACCTTCTTGTATGTTAACCTGACTTCAAGAAAAATCTTGAGTCTCTTTCTGAATTTCAACACAGGCAATATTCTGTATGTTTTACCTTACTGTTCTGCTATATATTATAGTAACAGTTCATCAGATTCCCAATAAGATGTAAGTGTCACAGTACTCAACTGTTGTCAAATACAAAAAAAGTTAAAAATCCCACAACATCAGGTTATTGTCCAACAGGGGGGTTTATTTAAAATATTAGCTTTCAGAGCAGTGCTCCTTCATCAGGTGCATAATCGTCAAATATGATAGTGGTTAATCTTCCAATGCAATTATTGCATTTTTTCCTGATTAGCAAATAAAATGTAAATGATAAAGATAGTCAGTGGGCAAGTGGTCTCAATATCCTTCACTCAGTGAAAGTGTGTGTGGTTTATATTTGGAGATTGTTAATAAAATGATAATATCAGAAATGGAGTGTGAAAGTCTTTTAAAAAAAACTTCAGAGAGCTTTTCTTTTTTGGTTACTGATGGCATTTTTACCCATTTTGTGTGAATTTATAAAAGGCATTTTTGACTAAAAGTAGTGCACATGATGAAAACAATGTCATGGTCGTCACAAAAGCACCCAGTCAATAATTTCTACAAACAGCACTGATGTAAATATTTTCATCATGATTCTATGCTCAAGTTACTGAAGAAACACTTTTAGGTATTAATAATTTAAACAATTTGAAGGAAAAGTAATTACTGCAGTACGTATACATGGGGAACCTCGGTTATCTGATTACCAATTATCCGAAAATCGGATTATCCAAAGGAGACCTCGGAGGTCCTGATAGAAACATTACATCAAAGACATGTTTCCAACAGTGATTGCGTATTTTGTTTACAGTGGTTAAACTGGCACCGTCTCCAAATGACTGCCTGCCTGCCCCCTCTCTCTCCTCACACTTTCCCTGGAATTCTACAGAGGGGTGTATCCAAGCACCCCCCACTCCAGCTTCCCAGGAATAATCTCTCCAACATTGTCCTGTGTAGGGCAAACATGGAACCTGCCAAAGGTTTGCAGTAAGAAGTTGTGTGTGGCTGTGTCTGTGCGCGTGCGCTATTTGGAGACTTACCCCACAAAGACAGCTGCAACAGCTGCAATTATTGGTGTGCAGTCCGGATGGCCCAGGCCAGGGTGGGGAGGTTGGAGGAGGAGGTGGGAGTGGTGGGGGACTGTGTTGGGGGTCGGGGATTGCATGCTTTGTGCTGAGGGTCGGGAGTGGGGTTGGACCAGGTTGGGGGGCAGTGATGGGGGGGGGGGGGGGGGGTTAGACTGGGACGGGTTTGGACCGGGTTGGGGGGCACAGTTGGCCAGGAGCAGTGTTGGTGGCAAGGCCTCGCACGCTATGTGCTGCTGCAGTCTCCTGAACGGGGAGCAGACTTTAAAACTCTGAGCCCCAGAGGAAAGGAATTTAAATCGATTTCCGTATAATTGATTGTCCGATCAAAATAGTGCCCGCCCATCACGTTCAGATAATTGAGTTCCCACTGTAATTGATTTTCATTCTGTTTAATAAACATTTCCAATGCACAAATAGTAATCTTCTGGATTCTGTTTACAGTTTGGGAAGTTACTTAAAACAGAAAAAAATACCTTGCCTAATATACTTGAATACCTAAGGTGGGTCTGAATATAGAAATCACAAGTTAAAGATGCAAACACCTGCCTTTGTATTTTCCAGTTGGTCCGAAGTTTCTTCTGCAATGACTTGTAACCACTATTGGCAGTAAAGAGTTCTTTTTTTGATGCATTAAAAACTATTATATTTCGTTGATCCTTCTCCATGGTTTCCTTTAAGAAAAAGGACACCTTCTAATCACTATGTTTTGAATTATGCAACTTAGACAGGAATTTGAATTCAAACCTTACCTCATACCCTTTTCACTCTTCTGAGAGGAAAAAAAGCAAAATTGACAAATGGTAACACTCTCTGATGAAAAGTACACTATATTTGTGAATGTGGCCATAAATCAGATTGTACAAAGTTGTTCCTGCTATTTAAGACACATGCTTAAAGTTTCTATTAATGTGTAGTTAATCACAGTATAAAGAACTACATGGTTTGTATTAATATGTTGTCTTTCCACCTATAGTTAGTAGCGGCACAGCACAGATTAAAACAATCCATTTCTATACTGAGGAACATTACACGTGTATCATTCAATTAAGGTATCACAGTGACTGGAGTCCTGAGTTAGCAAGCAAGTAAAATAGTTGCTATCCTGATCACCATACGATACCATCTTTAGAATGGCAGATAAGTAGGAAAATTTATTGGACACACAATAACATACAGATATATGAATTACACTAATATTAACAGTGATAAAATCTGTACAAAAAAGGTACAAATTGCATAGTTATTGAACTTCAGGAGGGAAGCAACGGCCTAGTGATATTATTGTTGAGCTGTTAATGCAGAGGCCACGGTAATGATCTGGGTTCGAATCTTGTCAAGGCAGATGGTGGAATCTGAATTCAATAAATATCTGGAATTAAAGAGTCAAATGGTGACCATGAATCCATTGTCGATTGTTGGAAAAACCTATTTGGTTCACTAATGTCCTTTAGGTAAGACAACTGCCATTCTTATCTGGTCTGGCCCACACAGGACTCCAGATCCACAGCAATGTGGTTGACTCTTAGACTGGCCCTCTGAGCAATTAGGGATGGGCATTAAATGCTAGCCTCCCCAGTGATGCCCTCATCCCGTGAATATGAAATAAAAAACTGCTTTCAGTAAAGTTATATATTTTAAAGTCAGCACGTAACAAGCTCAACAAGAGAAGGGACACTTCTGAAGTTGCTTTTAAGAAATGTAGGTTTGTAGGCAGAAAGATTATCAGCACAACTGCGTTTTAGTAACTAATTATATTTCAGACAAATTGAATATGGTTATAGAAAAGATGAATACAGACAAAGTGCAGAAGATTTAAAATGGGAAAAGGATGATTTTATCAAGTGGAGAGATGATGGAGGGTGGAAATTGCTACTTGAAGTTAAATTGGTGTCAGAGCAGTGGGAAGCATTCAGAAGATTATACAGGATTCAGGGCAAATGAGTTTCTGGAAAGGAAAAGGAGTAGGAGTACCAAACCTAAATCCTTCTGCTACCAGATGTCAAAAAGTAAACAGGGTAGGCTGGAGAAAAATGAAAAGCTTATGTCAGATACCAGAGCTCAATACAGCAGAAAGACTACAGCAGTGTAGAAGACTAAAGACAAGGCTAAAAGTTAAAAGAAGTTTAAAAAAAAACACAGGGTAGGGAAAATAATTTGGAAGTACAATTTAAAACAATGTATATTTTATAAAAAAAACTAAGGTGATAACTAAGAAAAATATGGAACCAATTACATTAGTGGTCAGGGATAGGAAGGTATGACTGCAAGTGAGGCAGTATGGGAACCCAGAATTTAGCTCTGGAGGCGTCTCAGCCAGTGCCATTGTCCATTCAGTATGAGGTTGAATAGTATCATGATCCAAAGTGCTATTCAACTGGTGTTCAAAGAGAAATATAGTAATAATATAGGGTATCATAGATAGGGAAATCAATACTGCTCTTAGCAGCAAAAACAGATCCTGAAGCCTATGTTGCCTACCTGGTTCCAAGGTTGAGAACGTTTCATCTATGCTGGAGAGAAGTTGGAGTGGAAGGAGAAATGATCCAATGGTCCTTTTAGATACTAATGACGCAAAGCGACTAGGAAAGAATTCTGCTGAAGGACTACAAGCAGTTCTGGGCTGAATTAAAAAGCAGAACCAAAGGCAAGGTAATAAGTTCTGGAATTACTACTTGAGCCACATGCAAACTGATGCAAATTAGAGACCTAAATTGGCAAAGTGCTAAGAAAATTAGGGAAGTAAACATGTGGCTAAGAGATTGGTGTGGGAAAGAGGGATTCCATTTCATGGGACACTGGCATCAGTTTTGGAACCAGGGTGATCTATACCGATGGGATGGTCTCCACCTGAACCGATCTGGAACCAGTGTTCTGGCAAAAAGGATAAATAGGGTGGTCACTAGGACTTTAAACTTGTGAGTTTGGGCGGGGGGGGGGGGGAAAATGAAGGAGGAAAAGGGAAAGCAACAGGGAGTATGGAGTCAAGAAGATAGATAAGCAGCAGATTAGCATTAAGAACATGGGAGAGGCGAGAGGCTGGACCAGCCGTTATCTCTGGATGAGCTGACCAAGGCCCTCGAGTCCTTCGAAAAGAATAAAACTCCCGGAAGCGACGGCTTACCGGTCGAGCTCTATTCTGCTCTTTGGAACTTGATTGGCCAGGACCTGCTGGAGGTGTATGTCAGTATGCTTCTGGCGGGTACCATGAGCGCATCCATGAGGAAAGGCATCATCACCTTCATCTACATGGGGAGAGGGAGGAAATTAGAAATTGGAGACCAATCTCACTATTAAACGTGGATTACAAAATCTTGTCAAAAAGTCATCACCAACTGGGTCAGGTCTGCTCTGGGATTGGTGATTCACTCTGACCAAACCTGTGCTGCACCGAGCAGGAAGATCGCTGAGAGTCTCACACTCGCCAGGGATACGATTGCCTATGTGCAGGACAGGGGGGTAGATACCTGCTTCATCAGCCTGGACCAGGAAAAAGCCTTTGACAGGATATCGCACATGTATATGAAAGATGCTTCTCCAAAATGGGCTTTGGGGAGGGAATCTGCAATTGGATCAGACCGTTCTACACCAACATTGTCAGTGCAGTCTCAAATCAATGGGTTTGGAGCTGGAGTCAGGCAGGGCTGCCCTCTCTCTCCTGCCTAGTTTGTGCGCTGCATAGAGCCATTTGCTGAGTCCATCAGGAAGGATGCAAGCCTGAGGGGGGGGACTATTCCTGGCACTGGGGGCCTACAGGTTAAGGCCTCCCTGTACATGGATGACGTCGCTGTTTTCTGCTGAGATCCGCTGTCCGTGCACAGATTCATGTGCATGTGTGACCAGTTTGAACGGGCCTCGGGGCCGAGGTAAGCCAAGGCAAGAGTGAGGCCATGCACTTTGGGAATTGGGCCGACCAATCCTCGATCTCCTTCACCATCAGGACTGACCACCTGAAGGTGCTGGATATTTGGTTCTGAGAACGTGCCAAGTCTTGGGAGGAGTGGATCAGTAAAGTGAGGCAGAAACTAGACAGATGGGAGCAACAGTCGCACTCCATCGCGGGAAAAAACCTGGTCATCAGGTGTGAGGTACTGTCAGTGTTGTTATATGTGGCACAGGTCTGGCCTATTCCCAGAACCTATGCCACTGCAGTCACCCGGGCCATCTTTCACTTCATGTGGAGATCAAAAAGATGGACTGGATCCGAAAGGACACCACGTGTAAAGATCTGGGCAACAGGGAGAAAAACACGGCCAATGCCACCCTCACCCTCATGGCCACCTTTGTGTGTGGATCCCCAGTACACAAACACCAAGTGTCACTACGTACTGAGGTTCTACCTGTCCCCGGTGTTGCTAAGGATGGGCCTGGCCTCGTTGCCACAGAATGCTCCAAGCAGTTGAACCGTTCCATACCACCTGTCCTTCATGGAGAAATTTATGAAGAAAAGCATCTTTGACCACAAATCCATCAGGAAGTGATCAGCATGTAGTGCCCTTGAGACCTTTCGGGAAAAGGAGAGGGCGGATCCTATCAAGCAGTCCCCTGAGCAGACTGTCAAAGTCATTTGGCAGAATGCCTTATCGCCAGAACTTTCAAACAAGCACCAAGACATGGCTTGGCTGGTGGTGAGAAGGGGTCTGCCGGTGAGATCCTTTATGCACGCCTGGACTCTCTGCCCCACTGCACATTGCCCTAGAAGCAGCTGTGGAGGGGAAGAGATGGCCACACACCTCCTTCTGGAATGTGCCTATTCAAAGGAAGTCTGGAGAGGAATGCAGAGGTGTTTGTCGAGGTTCGTCCCGAGCAGCTCCGTGACGCGGGACTCTGTGCTCTACGGTCTGTTCTCAGGGACACACACCGAGAAGAACATCAACTGTGCCTGGAGGATCATCAACTCGGTGAAAGACATTCTTTGGTCTGCCCGAAACCTGTTGATCTTCCAGTTGAAGGAGTTGACCCTGAGTGGAGTGTTCCAGACTGGCACATTCCAAGGTCCAGGACTACATGCTGAGGGATGCGCTGAAGCTTGGGGTAGCTGCCACCAAGGCGAGGTGGGGAAAGACCACCATGTAAGGTCTGCCTGCCTAAGAAGAACAGGGGCTGAGTCAGTAGTTGGGCTCCGCTGATGCATCAGCAGAATATCTGGATAGTCAATGATTATGAATGTACGAATGATTAATTCCGATCTGTATGTAAAGAAATGGAATGTTTACATATGCATGGCATCACCAATTATATAGATATCAAAATAATTTTATGAATAAAGTGTATTTTTGAAATTTAAAAAAATGCGCGCAGGGTTTAAGTTCGAGGCAGACTAGAAATGAAGCAAAAAGGAAGGATAACTTAGGACATATTACTAGAGGTGATGGAAATCATGAGGATGAGAAAGTTAGCAATAAAGGTGCTTTACCTGAATGCTCGTAGTACTGGTAACAAAGTAGATGAATTAACAGCACAAATCATCGTGAATGATTATGGTGTGGTAGGCATCACAGAGACACGATTGCAGGGGGTTCAGGACTGGCAGTTAAACATCCAAGGATTTACAACTTATTAAAAAGACAGGGATGTGGGCAGAGGGGGCGGGGTTGCCTTGTTGGTTAAGAATGAAATTAAATCTATGGCACTGAATAACATAGGGTCAGATGAGGTGGAGTCTGTGTGGGTGGAGTTGAGGAACTACAAAGGCAAAAACACCATAATGGGAGTTACGTACACATCTCCCAATCGTGGTCAGGGTCATAGGCATAAAATATACCAGATATAGACAGGGCATGTCAGAAAGGCAAGATCACGGTGATCATGGGGAATTTCATTTGCAAATATGACTGGGTGAATAATGTTGCCTTGGATCCAAAGAAAGGCAATTCATGGTATACTTACAGGATGGCTTTTTGGAACAGCTTGTGATGGATCCCACAAGGGAGCAGGCTATTCTGGACTTAGTGCGATGTAATGAGCCAGACTTTATAAAATATCTTTAAGTAAGGAAACACTTAGGAGGCAGGGATCATAATATGGTAGAGTTCAGTCTGCAGTTTGAAAGAGAGAAGGCAAAATCAGATGCAAAAGGTGTTACAGTTAAATAAAGGTAATTACAAGGGCATGAGAGAGAAACTGACAAAAATCAAGTGGAAGCAGAGCCTCGTGGGGAAGACAGCAGAGGAACAATGGCAGGAGTTTCTCGATGTAATTGAGGACACAGTACAGAGGTGCACCTCAAAGAAAAGAAAGCTTATCTTGGGGAGGGGGGTTACACAGCCATGGCTGACAAAGGAAGTCTGGAAATGTATCAAAGCAAAAAAAAAGAGAACCTATAAAGTGGCCAAGAGCACTGGGAAATCAGAAAATTGGGAAGACTACAAAAACAGAGGATAACAAAAAAGAGAAATAAGGAAGCAGAGGATCAAATATGAAAGGTAAGCTTGCCAGTAATATTAGAAATGATAGTAAGTTTCTTTCAATACATAAGAAATAAATAAGAGGCAAAAGGTAGAAATTGGGCTGCTTCAAATTGATGTAGGAAGGCTCGTGATGAAAGATAAGGAAATAGCTGAAGAATTTATTAAATACTTTTGTTTCAATCTTCACAGTGGAAGATGTGAGTAATATCCCAACAATTAAGAAGAGTCAAGGGGCAGAGTTGAATATGGTAGCCATGACAAAAGAGAAAGTGCTAGAAAAACTAAAAGGTCTAAAAATTGATAAATCTCCTGGCCTGAATGGGCTACACCCTAGAGTTCTGAGGGAGGTGACTGAAGAAATAGTGTGGGCGTTGGTTGGTTGTAATTTTTCAAAAATCACTGGAATCAGGGAAAGTCCCAGATGATTGGAAAAATTGTTGTTGTTCAAGAAAGGATCAAGAAAAAGATGGAAAATTATAGGCCGATTAGCCTTACGTCGGTTGTAGGTAAAATTCTAGAATCCATCGTTAAGGATGAGATTTCTAAATTCTTAGAAGTGCAGGGTCGGATTAGAACAAATCAGCATGGATTTAGTAAGGGGAGGTCGAGCCTGACAAACCTGGTAGAATTCTTTGAAGAGGTAACAAGTAGGTTAGACCAGACTTGCAAAAGGGCTTGATAAGGTGCCTCACGGAAAGCTGCTTAGTAAGGTCCATGGTGTTCGAGGTAAGCTACTGGCATGGATTGAAGATTGGCCATCTGGCAGAAGGTAGAAAGTTGGAATAAAAGGTTCTTTTTTGGAATGGCAGCTAGTGGCAAGTGGTGTCCTGCAGGGTTCAGTGTTGGGGCCACAGCTGTTCACTTTATATATTAATGAACTGGATGAAGGGACTGGGGGCATTTTGGTGAAGTTTGCTGATGATACGAAGTTAGGCTGACAGGCAGGCAGTTCTGAGTAGGTGGGGAGGCTGTGGAAAGATTTAGACAGATTAGGAGAATCGTCCAAGAAATGGCTGATGAAATTCAGGCATGGACTATTTTCTAAATGGTAGAAAAATTCATAAAGCCAAAGTACAAAGGGATCTGGGAGTGCTAGTCCAGGATTATTTAAAGATTGACTTGCAGGTTGAGTCCGTGGTTAAAAAAGCAAATGTGGGGATCTAAGATGGCGGCGATCTGAGAAGATCACATTGCAGAGCTTCGCATCGCAGCAGGAGCAGAACGGTCCTTTAACCCACCCAACCCAGGTCATCAGGATTTCTTGGGGTGTTGGAAAGATTGTGGAGCCCCAAGAAACATTTAAAAATTAACTTACCCGTATTTTCAGCTGTCCAGAAATGCCTAAAAAGGGAGGAGGAACATCTGAGGCCAGGCCTGTAGCTCAGCCTGCAGTAGCCTCAGAGCAGATTACTCTCCAGGACCTGGTGAACCAGCTCTCAAAATCTCACGAGATGTTGGGGAAACAGATTGAAGAGAAGCTGGCTCCAGTCTCTCTCATGCTGCAGAAGCATGAGCAGCAACTGGGAGACCTGGAGAAGAGGACGGATGAGATGGAGCATAGGGTCACAGCGGTGGAAGCAGTTCATTCAAGGAAGAGATCCAAGCAGGTTCGTAATTTGTGTGACCAAGTGGATGGTCTTGAAGACAGGGGCAGGAGGAAAAAAAAATTCGGATCATTGGTCAGCCCGAGGGTAAGGAAGGTGAGCGGCCTGCGGAATGTGTTGAATATTGGCTTCCGAAATTCCTTGACTTGGAGACTGGCATGAGAGGACTGAAGATAGAGAGGGCTCATTGGGTCGCAGCACAGAGGTCGGATCTGGGTCAACGTCCTCGTCCTTTCCTGGTGCAGTTCCATCATTACCAGGATAAGGAGAGAGTCATAGAGGCTTCCAGACTCCAGGGGAAGGATCCAAAGGCCCTAATTTACGAGGGGTCTAAGATCATGTTTTTTCAGGACTTTTCAGCGGCGGTGATCCAGAAATGAAAACCGTATGATGGTATCAAGAGAAGATTGAAGGAGCTTGGGATTCAGTACTCCCTGAGATATCCGGCAGTGCGTCAGATCACCTCAGATGGATCCATGCATCTCTTTGACACATCGGAGAAGGCAAGAGACTTTGTGGACAAACTAACCTAAGTTAAACAATTATAATATGTATAAATATTGTTGCTTGGGTATGCGTTTATCTTTCTGTAAAAGAAATGGAGGAAATCCGGTTGGAGCTTTGTTTTTTCCCCCTTTTTTTAAACCTCTATTGATAATAATTTGGTTCAAACTATGTCTGGCAGTGGTTAAGATGTACATTTTAAATTTCTAAGTTAGGACATACCAAAAGATGGGTGGGGTATTTATTCCCCTTTTTTTTTAAATAAAAGAATTTTTTAAAAAATTCATATTGATATTCTAATGGGGTGTTTATTCTTTTTAGCTTGTGCTTGTGATGCGGCTCTAGCTGGGAGAAATGAAGGTAGTTGAGATGGTTAGATGCCTATTTATGGGCAGTTCAGAACGGGTAGTTGCTCCCTCCGGGCAGGGGGTGAGTTTCCCTACTCAGCGCTATTGGTGCTTTATAAGTTGGTTTGTTTTCTGGTTTTTGTTTTTTTTTATTTTTAATAATTTTGTATGTTTGTTAAATGCAGTGGTTTTAATTTGTGCAGTTTTTATATTCAGTGGATCATGCGACACTAAGGCTCAGCAATTTGTGGTTCGGGTTCCTGCTCTCTGGAATTTAAATGTAATTGCAGAAGATTATGGCTAATGATTTGATTAAATGGTGTACCTGGAATATCAAGGGAAGTCACTCATCAATTAAGAGGAAGAAGGTACTCGAGTGTTAGAAAGGAGAAGGTGAATATTTCTTTGTTACAGGAGACACATTTGGATGACAAGGAGCATCTGAAATTACAGCAGAATGGCTTTGACAGAGTTTATTTTTAATCATTTAACACCAGAAGTAAGGGAGTGGCTATACTGGTTAGGAAGAATCTCTCATTTAAATTGTTGGAATATGTTAAAGACACATATGGGAGGTTTGTAATTCTTAAAGCCTTGATAAATGGGGAAGAATATGGCATTTTAAATGTTTATTGTCCCCCAGCTCATCCTCTTAAATTCTTGGCAGATGCTTTCTCTAAACTGATAAAGTCTCAAGTCTCGGCACATCATTATAGGGGGATATTTTAACTGCCTCATGGACCCCACAGTAGACAGGTTGCCTAAAGGTCCCTCGATACTCTCTGCACAAACTAAACAGTTACTTGGTTTGTGTGGGGAATTAGGATTGGTGGACATCTGGAGGTGTCTCCACCCTACAGGTAGGGATTTCATGTTTTTCTCCAATCCGCACAGATGTCACATGAGGATTGATTTTTTCTGACCCCTGCGGTAACCCTGGATCTGGTGGCATCCTGTACGATTGGTAATATTGCCATCTTTGATCATGCTCCAGTGTACCTCATGGTTAAAACTAAGGATGTTACAGTGGATTCAAAGATACTGGCAAATGGACTCCTTATTCGGTTGATAGCTCATCTGTTCTCTGGGAAACTGCCAATGCTTATGCCAGAGGGTTAGTTATTTCATATTCCACAAGTAGGAAGTGGCAGAAGGGTGAGCAGCAACATCTCCTTGAAGCACGGTTGAAGGCAGCTGAGAAGGCCTATTTTGACAGAACCTGGTTAGTCAAACTACAGAGAATTAAGGCACTGCGGTCTGCACTAAATTCCATGCTCATTCAGAAGGCAAAGAAGGAGCTGACTTTTGCAAAGCAAAGGTTATACGAGCATGGTGACAAGCCAGGCAAATACTTAGCATACCTTGCCAGAAAGAAAATGCCCCAAAACCATTACAGCGATTAGGGAAGGGTCTGGAAACCTAACATGTGATTCTAAAAAGATTAATGTAGTATTCCAGAGATTCTACTCTAAATTGTGAATATTGTGAAATTGTAAGTCTGAGAATTTTGAGGAGAGGCAGGTCAAAATGGAATCGGTTTTTAGAGATCTGAAGCTCCCGGGTGTGACTCCCGAACAACAGTCCTTTCTCAATGCCCCATTATCAGAGCAAGAAGTGCAGGAAGCTGTGAGGCAGCTTCATAGTGGAAAGGTGCCCGGTGCTGATGGACTTCCCAGTGAATTCTATAAGTATTTATAAGTATATGGTCAGGCCCGATGCTGAGTATGTTTAATGATTCATACAGTCATGTTTGTCTCCCACCATCTCAGAGAGGCCAATATTTCACTTATCCTTAAAAAAAAGGGAAGGATCTGGAAGAATGTGCTTCATACAGGCCCATCTCGCTCTTAAATGTGGACTTTAAGATCCTTTCTAAGGCTCTCGTGTTAGACTGTGTTACCTTCTATTATTAAAGAGGATCAGACGGGCTTCATAAAGGGTCGCAGATCCTCCAACAATGTTAGGAGGCTCCTTAACATGATTCAAGCATGCCAACAGCAGTCTATACAGGAATTGGTAATTTCTTTAGACGCAGAGAAAGCATTTGACTGAGTCGAGTGGCCGTACCTTTTCTATTCTGTAGACCAGTTTGGTCTGGAAGACGTTTTCAGAAGATGGGTAAAGGTTCTCTACAGTGTACCTCTCGCTGCAGTCATTACCAACGGGGTACGATCAAGCAATTTTAATATTTCTAGGGGCTGTCGGCAGGGCTGTCCCCTTTCAGCATTACTTTTTACTTTGGTGATTGAACCATTGGCTCCAGAAGTGGGGTCAAAATTACATAAGATCTCGCTGTATGCAGATGATGTTCTAATTTTCTTGACAAATCCAGCAATCTCAGTGCCTTGCCTGATACAATCCATTCACGCGTTTGGCGCTTTTTCAGGGTATAAGATTAATTTTGCCAAGTCAGAGACTATGCCTATGGGTGGTCTTACCTGTCAAGTGTGAGGTTGTCCATTTTGGAAGTACAAATAAGAATGGGGAATACAGGGTTAACGGTAGGGTTCTTAGTAAGGTGGAGGAGCAGAGAATCTTGGGGTCCATGTTCATAGCTCTTTGAAAGTTGCCATTCAGGTGGCTAGAGCTTGTAAGGAGGCCTATGGTGTATTAGCGTTCACTAGCAGAGGGATTGAATTCAAGAGTCGTGAGGTGATGTCGCAGCTGTACAGGATCTTGGTAAGGCCACATTTGGAGTACTGTGTGCAGTTCTGGTTGCCTCACTTTAGGGAAGATGTGGAAGCTTTGGAGAGGGTGCAGAGGAGATTTACCAGGATGTTGCCTGGAATGGAGAATAGGTTGTACGAAGATAGGTTGAGAGTGCTAAGCCTTTTCTCATTGGAACGGCAAAGGATGAGGGGTGACTTGATAGAGGTTTATAAGATGATCAGGGGAATAGATAGAGTAGACAGTCAGACTTTTTCCCCAGGTACAACAGAGTGTTACAAGGGGACATAAATTTAAGGTGAAGGGTTGAAGGTATGGGGAGGGATGTCAGGGGTAGGTTCTTTACTCAGAGTGGTGGGGGCATGGAATGCGCTGCCTGTGGGAGTGGCAGAGTCAGAATCATTGGTGATCTTTAAGCAGCAATTGGATAAGTACATGGATAGGTGTTTAAGCTAGGACAAATGTTCGGCACAACATCATGGGCCGAAGGGCCTGTTCTGTGCTGTATTGTTCTATTCTACGTTCTAACATTTTTATTCATTTGAGTTCAAATAAATGAGGGGTGATCTGAGTGACACATATAAGATTCTGGTGGGGCTTGACAGTAAATGTTGAGAAGATGTTTCCATTACTGGGGAAATCTCAAACTAGGGTAGAGTTACAGAATAAGGGAAGATCCATTTGAAATGGAGATGTGAAAGAATTTCTTCTCCCAGAAAGCAGTGAATGTCAGGGATTTCTACTCCAGAGAGATGTGAAGGATAGATCATTGGAAGTACTTAAAGAGATAGGCAGAGTTTTTAAAAATGGGGGATTTAAAAATGACAATGAGCAGGTAGAAAAGATGAGTTGAGGTTTGGACAAGGTTAATCATGATCTTGTTGAGTGGCTGGTCAAGCTCAAGGGGGTCAAATGGTTTACTCCTGCTCCCACTTCTTATCATTCCAAAAAGGCTCTTTCTATGTGGAGCTACGCAGAGGCATAGATTTCAATTAATAATTTACATACATACATCTTCACAAAATAGGAATATGCTGGCATTATGGTTAAAATATGGAATGTCAGATAAGCAACAAGGTGAAATATTCCAGGATTTAGTATCCTAAAAAGTAAGCAAAATACTAGGCCCTGATTAAACATCTCCCACATTCTTAAGAGAAGACCTTAGAGGCTCTGAACATTATTTTTCAATTTCCTCTGGCTTTTGGTACATTGATGTACCAATGTATACTGTACATTGTACTGTACACAATGTAAAGTTATTAAGTTCTAGAAGGAAGAGATGGACTGACTATTCTACCTAGGTTTGCTGATGTGCAAAGTCTTGGAAAATAGTCCGAGGGACTGTGCACATTGTTGGATTTACGGGATAAGTAGTACCCAGATTCTGATGCACTTAGGGTCTTCAAAGAAATGACTAATTTGATAGTTGCTCCATTTGCTTTTACTGTTCCAAAGCTTCCTAGTGAACTCTTGTTTGCACATTCGCCTGTCTCTGCATGTGTTTCCTCCAAGCGATCCGATTTCCTCCCACAGTCCAAAGACATTCAAGTTAGGTGAACTGGCCATGCTAAATTGCCCATGGTGTCCACTGATGTGTAGGCTAGATGGATTAGCACGGGAAATGCAGGATTACAGGGATACCATTGGAAGGTGTGCGTGGGTGGAATGCTCTTTGGAAGGTCATGTTGACTTGATAGGCTGAATGGCCAGTTTCCACACTGAAGGAGTTCTAGGATTGTACAATGATGCTGTCACATTGGAATATAGCAAATCTAACATTTTTATTCAAAAGGGGAAGGTGACAGAAAGCAGGAAACTGTAGGCCAGTTAGCCTAACATCTGTCACAGGAAAAATATTAAAAGCTATTATTAAACAAATTATAGCAAGGCAGTTACATAAACTCAAGGTATCAGGGAGAATCAATATGATTTTGTGAAGGGGAAAACATGTTGAATGAATCCTTTGGAGTTCATGAAGGAAGTAATGTTTAGTGGATAAAGGAGAAACAATGGATATACTAAGATTCCTAAAAGATATTTGATAAAGTACCACATCAAAGTTTACTGCTGGAATAAAAAGCATTCATGCTATAGATGGAAAGCATTTTGGTAGCCTAATGGGTAACCTTTTCCAGCTTGGCAAATTGCATGCCACAGGGATAAGTGTTGAGAGTTCAGCTGTTTAGAATTTATATGAATAACTTGGATGTAGGGTGGGAAGGTATAGTTGCCAAATTTGCTGATAACACAATGATAGGGAGGAAAGTAAATTGTGGAGAGAGAAAAGGCAGCTACAAAAATATACATATGTTACGTAAGTAGGCAAAAATTTGGCAAACAAGAAAAAGGTGAAATCACCAAGAATCACTATTTACAAATATATGCATTTGCTGCCACCAGTGAACATACACTTCATGCCACTTTAAATTGCGCATTTAAATTGCCTCAAGGACTCAGCCTGGAACCATGGAGGGGGCAATCGGGATCCTGGGGGGAAATCTGGATGCAGGAGAGGAGGATGATTAGAACCCTACAATGAGGAAGTTTTCAGGGGAGAGGGGGACTCCTCACTCTCCACTTCTCTAACAAAAACCAAAAGAACTGTGAATGTGATAAATCTGGAACAAAATCAAAAGTTCAGCAGCATCTATGGTCAGACATCAGAGTTAGCATTTCAGGTTCAGTGAGGATTTGAGTTATAGGGAGAGGCTGAATAGACTGGGACTGTTTTCCCTGGAGCATCAGAGATCAAGGGGTGACCTTATAGAGGCTTAAAAAAAATCATGAGGGGCATGATAGGATAAATAGACATGGTCTTTTTCCCTGGGGTGGGAGAGTCCAGAACTAGAGGGCATAGGTTTAGGGTGAGAGGGGAAAGATGTAAAACAGACCTAAGTGGCAACTTTTTCACAGAGGGCACTGCATGTATGGAACGAGTTGCCAGAGAAAGTGGTGGAGGCTGGTTCAATTTCAGCACTTAAGAGGCATCTGGATGGGTATATGAATAGGAAGGATTCAGGGGGATATGGGCTAAATGCTGGCAAATGGGACTAGATTATATTGGATATCTGGTCAGCATGGACAAGTTGGACCAAAGGGTCTGTTTCCATGCTGTACATCTATGACCCTTCCTTAGAACACTATTCTGATTATTCAGTTCACATATCCTCTCTACTTGTATGAGATCCATGTTTATACAGTAATGCAGGAAATTTGTAATTCAGTACACAGCCAAATGGTTTTGATAGATTACAGACTCCAAACAGCAAACTAAATGCTTGTAAACTCAAGCAGGCTGGGTTCTGCTAGTTACATAATCTGCATAGATCATAAATGACTGGTCAATTTTTAAAAGATTACAATATTATGGGTGTCAATAATACAACGTTAATGAACAATCAAGTGGACCATGTATGAATTCACTCTCCCCATCTGCAAAATATTTCAACATATAAATAGAAAGCAATTAATGGTAAAAACGTGCACAAATATAATCGACATTGCAAAGCACTGAAACCTTCTACACTGGTGTCTTCATTAATCAACATTTAACAGCGTTTACTTGCGAGGGAACTCTTAAAATGATAGACAACTTCAATTTACATAGCACCATCAACGCGCCGAAACACAGCATTTCACTATTAAGTTTTTTTCCCCCTCCAAGCAGCATTTCACTATTAAAATTTCTTTTTTCCCCTCTTAAGGCAGCATTCTCACTATGAAGTTCATTGCTGTAGCGGTACTGGAAATCATCGGCAAACTAGCAGTTCCATAACAATTCCTATGGTTACCATACAACAACGGATTTCAATAAGAGAGGGAGACTTCAAATGCACACGATCTCTCTCGCTATCTGAACAGTTACTAAATTCCCTATATAGCAAGGGGCATCCTGCATTGCCACAAATTAAAAAGCCCAGAACGTACCCGCCTGCAGTTTCCTACCTGTAAACTCGCCACCATCTTCCTCCTCTTCATTGGTGGGAACCGCGCTGCATCCTGGGCCCGTAACCAAGGAGCCGCGCTGCATCCTGGGCCCGTAACCAAGGAGCCGCGCTGCATCCTGGGCCCGTAACCAAAACTCTCCTCCTGTTGCTAGGAGGATGTTGGACCTGCCTGTTGTCAGGTTATAACTGCCTGGTGAGGCAGAACGTGAGAATCTTCAAAGGCTCAACAATAAATTGTACATATAGTCGGAATAGACTAGAATTGATGAGGCTGGAAACATATTTGGGCCAACCTGTGACTGAACTTAGAATAACGGAAACAATAACTTGGATATAGAGTGGAAGTTACATGATGGTGACAGGGGAAGACAGGTATAAGGATAAGATGATATCAATCTGACTAAAGCAGTTTCTTTTAATCAATAGCCCATCGAGTGCTTTCAGCAATCATCTCCTCCAGCAATATAGAATGGTGGCAGTACAAGATGTACTGCAACAAATTGCTAAGGTTCAATTCCACAGAATATTCCGAAGCTACAACCTTGATCACTGACAAGAACATTGAATTTCAAGGGATGCTGTTTAGGTTGTCTTTTATTGGAGATTATCATTGCCTGGCATTTGTGTGGCACAAATGTTACTTATGTATGTTAGACAAATGTTGTCTAAATTTTGTTAAATTTGAATATGGACTGCCTCATTATCTGAGGAGTTGAGAATGGTGCTGAACATTGTGCAATCATCAGTGAACATCCTCACTTTTGGCCTTATCATGAATGGAAGGTCATTAACGAAGCAGCTGGAGATGGTTTGGTTGAGGACACCACCCTGAGGAACTCCTGGAGCTGAGTTGACTGACTTCCAACAACTACAACCGTCTTCCTATATGCCACATCTGACTTAATCAAGTGTAGGGTTTGCCGCCTGATTCCGATTGATTCTAGTTTTGCTCAGGCCTCTTGATGCCATACTTGGTTGAATGCAACCTTGACGTCAAAGGCTGTCACTCTCACCTCATCTCTGGCATTTAGCGCTTTGACCATGTTTGAACAAAGGTTATAATTTGGTGAGAAACTGAGACGCTTTGGCAGAACCCAAAGTGTCCCTCAGTTTGAGCGGGTTATTGCTGAGTACATGCTGCTTAAAAGTATTGTTGATGACACTTTCCAACACTTTACTGATGATCAAGAGTTGACTGATAGGGTGATAATTGGCCAGGTTAGATTTGTCTTGCTTTTTGTGTACAGAACATATCTAGGCAATTTTCCACAATGTCAGGTAAATGCCAGTGTTGTAACGGTAGTAGAATAGCTGGGCAATGGGAATGGCATATTCTGAAGCACAAATCTTCAGTTTGCAAAATGTCCAGATTACAGAGGAGGCAGTGCTGGATGTCTTGAAATGGGTAAAGGTGGATAAATCCCCAGGACCTGATCAGGTGTACCCAAGAACTCCGTGGGAAGCTAGAGAAGTGATTGCAGGGCCTCTTGCTGAGATATTTGTATCATCAATAGTCACAGGTGAGGTGCTAGAAGACTGGAGGTTGGCAAACGTGGTGCCACTGTTTAAGAAGGATGGTAAGGACAAGCCAGGGAACTATAGACCAGTGAGCCTGACCTCGGTGGTGGAGGGAATCCTGAGGGACAGGATGTTGAAGTATTTGGAAAGGCAAGGACTGATTAGGGATAGTCAACATGGCTTTGTGCATGGGAAATCATGTCGCACAAACTTGATTGAGTTTTTTGAAGAAGTAACAAAGACAATTGATGAGGGCAGAGCGGTAGATGTGATCTATGTGGACTTCAGTAAGGCGTTTGACAAGATTCCCCATGGGAGACTGATTAGCAAGGTTAGATCTCATGAAATACAGGGAGAACTAGCCATTTGGATACAGAACTGGCTCAAAAGTAGAAGGCAGAAGGTGGTGGTGGAGGGTTGTTTTTCAGACTGGAGGCCTGTGATTAGTGGAGTGCCACAAGGATCCGTGCTGGGTCCTCTACTTTTTGTCATTTATAGAAATGATTTGGATGTGACCATAAGAGGTACAGTTAGTAAGTTTGCAGATGACACCAAAATTGGAGGTGTAGTTGATAGCAAAGAGGGTTACCTCAGATTACAACAGGATCTTGACCAGATGGGCCAATGGGCTGAAAAGTGGCAGATGGAGATTAATTCAGATAAATTGAGGTTCTGCATTTTGGGAAAACAAATCTTAGCAGGACTTAATGGTAAGGTCCTAGGGAGTGTTGCTGAACAAAGAGACCTTGGAGTGCAGGTTCATAGCTCCTTGAAAGTGGAGTCGCAGGTAGATAGGATAGTGAAGGTGTTTGGTATGCTTTCATTTATTGGTCAGAGTATTGAATACAGGAGTTGGGAGGTCATGTTGCAGCTGTACAGGACATTGGTTAGGCCACTGTTGAAATATTGCATGCAATTCTGGTCTCCTTCCTATCAGAAAAATGCTGTGAAACTTGAAAGAGTTCAGAAATGATTTACAAGGATGTTGCCAGGGTTGGAGGATTTGAGCTATAGGGAGAGGCCAAACAGGCTGGGGCTGTTTTCCCTGGAGCGTTGGAGGCTGAGGGATGACCTTATAGAGGTTTACAAAATTATGAGGGGCGTGGATAGGGTAAATAGGCAAAGTCTTTTCCTGGGGTCGGGGAGTCCAGAACTAGAGGGCACAGGTTTAGGGTGAGAGGGAAAAGATATAAAAGAGACCTACGGGGCAACGTTTTCACACAGAGGGTGGTATGGGTATGGAATGAGCTGCCAGAGGAAGTGCTGGAGGCTAGTATAATTGCAACATTTAAAAGATATTTGGATGGGTATATGAATAGGAAGGGTTTAGAGGGATATGGGCCAGGTGCTGGCAGCTGGGACTAGATTGGGGTTGGGATATCTGGTCGGTGTGGACGGGTTGGACCAAAGAGTCTGTTTCCATGCTGTACATCTCTATGACTCTATGGTGTTTTCAAAAGGGAAATAAAGTAAACTGCACAAGAATGTGCAGGGTTATGGGGGAGAATGGTATGAGATGAATAGCTCATTTGAAGGGCTAAGCAAACAGTGGGCCAAATGGCCTCCTGCACTGTAAAGATTAAGACTGGAAATCAATTATACAATTGATTCAGAAAGAGGCATTTGACTTGTTATGCTAAATATTCAAACAGCTTCACTCTTTCTTTTTCCAGCAATGTTTTATTAAATACATTAACAACTTTTAAGAGGCATTTAGATGGGTATATTAACAGGAAGGGTTTGGAGGGATATGGATCGGGTGCTGGCAGGTGGGACTAGATTGGGTTAGGATATCTGGTCGGCATGGACAGATTGGACCAAAGGTCTATGAGGTACATCTCTATGAGTAAAAAATGAGGTCTGCAGATGCTGGAGATCACAGCTGCAAATGTGTTGCTGGTCAAAGCACAGCAGGCCAGGCAGCATCTCAGGAATAGAGAATTCGACGTTTCGAGCGTAAGCCCTCTATGACCCTACTATTGCTGGAATGTTGTTAGGGCGCATAGCCTTTATAATATCCAGTGCCTCCAACCATTTCTTGATGTCAGTGAAGTGAATCAAATTGGGTAAAGATTTTCATCTGTGATATAGGGGACCACTACAGAAGGCTGAGATGGATAATCCACTTGGCATTTCTAGTTGAGGATAGTTGCGAATGTTTCAGCCTTATCTTTGCACTGGTATGTTGGGCTCTTCCATCATTGAAGATGGGGATATTTGTGGAGTCTTTTTCTCCAGTGAGTTTTTAATTGTCTACCACCATTTGTGACTGGATGAGTTAGGACTGGGGATCTTAGATCTGATCTGTTAGTTGTAGAATTAGCTCTGTTTATGTCTTGCTGCCTATCCTGTTTAGCACACAAGTAGTCCTGTTTGGTAGCTTTACCCGATTGACATCTCATTTTCAGATATACCTGGTACTGCTCCTTATCTAGGGAAAGATGTACTGGCATTGGAGGTGTTTCAGAGAAGGTTCACTAGGTTGATCCTCGGTAAAGAGGGATTGTCTAATGAAAAGACGTTTAGCAAGTTGGGCCTATAATCACTGGCGTTTAAAATACTCTCCATTGAACCATTGTTGTTGGATCACAGTCCTGGAATTCCCTCTGCAGTAGCACAGTAGGTGTGCTAACATCAGCTTTTTTAAATGCATAAAAAGAGAGAGAGGCCAAAGTAAAACCGAGGCTGGGAAATAATCATGGCGAACCAGGAAATGGAAGAGGAGTTGAATCAACTCTTTGCATCAGTCTTCATAGTAGAAGACACGAGTAGCATTCCAGAAATATGAACGAATCAAGGGCAAAGGGGAGAGAAAATAAGTAAAATTACTATTACTAGGGCACAAGTACTCGGGAAACTAATGGTGCTAAAGACTGATAATTCCCCTGGAATTCATGGTATGCATGGTCGGATATTAAAAGAAGTACGATACACATCGCAGGTGTATTTGTCACGATGTTCCTAGAATCTTTAGATTCTGGAAAGTGCCAGAGCATTGGGAAAATGCCAGTGTAACACTTTTCTTCAAAACAGGAAAGACCATTAAAAAAAAGCTATAGGCCAGTTAGCTTAACAGATATCATTTGGAAAGTGTTAGCGTCTATTATTATAAAGTATGTAACTTCAGAACATTTAGAAATACGTATTATGATCAAGCAAAGCTAGCAGGGTTTCATGAATTGGAAATCATGCTTCACAAATTTATTAAATTTTTTTAAAGAAGTAGCAAGTAGTATAGATAAAGAAGAAGCAATGAATGTAATATATTTTGTTTCTTTAAAGGCAGTTTGACAAGGTACTGCACATTAAGTAACCTAATTAAATAACAGCCCATGGTTTAGGAGGTAGTATATTAGCATGGATCGAGGACTGGGTAACTAATAAAACACAGAGAGTTGGTATAAAGGCCTTATTTTCAACATGGCGAACTGTCACCTTTGAGGTGCCACATGATTAGTACTAGGACCACAATTATTTATGTTTATATTAGTGATTTAGATGAGGAAAACGAATGGACTATTGCCAGGTTTGCGGATGACACAAAAGTAGGTGAGAAGGCAAGTAGTGAGGATGCCATAAAGAGGGATGTAGATAGGTTAAGTCAAAATTTGGCAGATGGACCATAATGTGAGAAAATGGGAGGTTAGGCATTTCAGCTAGAAGAAGAGGAACTAAATATTATTTAAGTTGGGAAAATCTTAATGAAGCTAGAGCACAAAGATTTGGGAGTACCCATTCATAAATTATAAAATGCTAGCATACAACTTTAGCACATAGTAAGGCAAATTAAATGTTGGCCTTTATTTCAAAGGAAATGGCATTAAAATAAGGAAATCTTGCTAAAACTGTACAAGGCACAAATAAGGCCATACCTGGAGTACTGTGAACAGGTTTGGTCCCTTATATAAGGAAAAAATATACTGATGTTGGAGGTGGTTCAGATAATGTTCACTAGATTGATCCTGGGTATAGAAGGATTGCTAATGAAGAGAGGTTTAGTAGGTTATGCCTGTGATCATTGAAGTTTAGAAGAATGAGAGGTAACCTTATTGAATTGTACAGGTTTTTTATTGGTTTTGACAGAGCAGGTGAGAGGGTGAGAAGGTGAGGAATTTCTTCTCTCAAAGGGTAGTGAATCTGGAATTCTTTGCCACAAAGGCTGTACAGTTTGGGCTATTAAGTATAGAGTCAAAAAGTGTGGTGCTGGAAAAGCACAGCCAGCCAGGCAGCATCCAAGGAGCAGGAGAGTCGACGTTTCGAGCTTCATTCCTGATGAAGAGCTTATGCTCAAACTGTCAACACTTCTGCTCCTCAAATGCTGCATGACTGGCTGTGCTTTCCCAGCACCACACTTTTTGACTCTGATCTCCAGCATGTGCAGTCCTTACTTTCTACTAGTTCTACTATTCAAGGCTGAAATGGATAAATTTTAATTAGGCAAGGAACGAAGGTTTATGGCAAAAGGCAGCAAAGTGGAGTTGTGGATTATCAGATCAGCCATTATCTCGTTCAGTGGCAGAGCAGGCTTGATGGGCTGAACAGTCTACTTCTGATCCTGTGTGTTATCATCTAATGATCACATGTACATTGGTAGTTCTCGAAGGTGACTCACCAATATCGTTTTAAGGCCACTGAGGGTTTGGCAATAAACACAGGCCTTGCCAGTGATGTGCACATGTGACGCATATATACCTGGCTGAGTGGTATGGTTTTATATATTACCTAAATTGATTAGAAATATTGTCATACAGAAAAATTCCTTAAAATATCAACTGATGCTGTTCAGATTAGGACAAGGGAAGTAAGTGTTTTGTGCCTGCAGGGAGCATTCTCATCTGAATCTAAAGGTTTGGGTACAGTCCCTATTTTAGAAATTTGAACACATCAGCTGGGCTTTTAGAATTCAAAGCAGTAGGTATAGAATGCTGCACTGTCAGGACTGTTCAACTTTTTTTAACTAAGAAGCTCTTCCATTTTCAAGAGAAAGTAAAACATTTGTGGATAGCAAAGGCATTGTCTTGACCTGACTAACATTTAGTCCTGAACTAATATCATTAAAAATGATTATCTGTGTAGTTTATACATTTTGATATTAAGCTTCTCTGCAGCAAAACACTCACTACACTTAGAAAGATGTCCAAGGGGGTGCCAGAGTCGCAGCGCAACATCAGGCCTCTTGACTGCAGCTCATCTACACTGTTTGCTTACACTGGTTTCTTCCTTCAATCTACATACCTCCTATGGAGTGTGAACTTGTGCAGCTTGGTGAAGATCAGCATGGAGGAGAATGAGCCCAGCATATGGATGTTGGAGCCATCGTGGGGAGAGTGAGCCCAACATGCTGCCATCTGTCCCCATGATGGCTCCATCTCCCATATGCTGGGCACCTGCGGCAGTGTCAAGAGCAGACAGCCCAGATCTCCTGGTATCTGTAGCAATTGCAGGGGAGATTGAATCTACCTTCTCGAGAGAGCTTGATCGTGGAGGCGTGGCAACGATGGCATCATGACTTTGTTGGGTCTGGAGCGTGACAGCGGCTGGGAGGCCTGGTTCAGGACTTTGACATTTGGAGATTGAGCCCAAAGTGAGAAGAACAAGCCCAACACGATGATGAGGGAGGTCCCCCCGTACCTACGCCGGCAGTGATAGTGTGCCCAAGTGGAGGAGATTGAGCCTTTGTAGGGAATGTGAGCTCAGCATGGCTAAGCACTTAAGAAGGACTGATGAATTCAAAGAAGGACTGTGATGCCTATCTTTTGACTTTGTTCCTTTATTTTTCTACTTTGTTCTAAGAAGGCACCGGGGATGGCAATGTTGCATACTTTTCAAAGTACTCATGTACTTCTGTACTTGAGTATCCATGACAATAAAATCTAATTCTAAGTTCTTCAGTTGCTGTAAAGCACTTTGAGATTTTATAATGTCAGTTAAAATAATACCACAATGCAAGTTTGTTCTTCATATTTCACATGGATTTGTAATTTAAGAATAATCTCCAGCCCAATTGTGTTAATGAAAGTTTACAGAAACCAGCTTACATATAGATTATCTACAGAATTGAACAGCTACCAGTGGCATAGGTCATGCATGACCTGCATAAAAAACTTAAAAGAAGAGTGTCATAGTATATAAAAAGAATATAGTATTGAAAATATATTTAAGTATTGTCACTTTTTGGTGAAAGTGACTCTTCAGTCATTATAGGGCCAATATATTTGTAATAAAATCATGTATGGAAATTGTCAATTTTATTAGAGATTTTCAGCCATTTGACAAAAGTCAGGAAATGAAATACCACAGAAAGAGAGCTCTGAAACAGTGTTCTCAATGACTAGAGAAATATAATATTTTCGTGTTTTCCTTTGATCAAGTATTAGACCTACTGTGGAGGTTTCAATTGTCCATTGAGTCAGTCACACATGTTTTAGCTAACCTGATCCTCAAAATACCTCGCTTACTTTTTTCTCTGACAAAAGCATAATAATTACAAGTTGGTCATTGAACAACTAACAAGGAGGCAAAGGTTCAGCCTCGTGGATTGGGTTTTGGATGTTAGCATCAATGTTGATTTGTTAACAGATAGAAAACAGTTAAACATGGAAAAAAAGTCATGAACTCTGCAAAGATGTGTACTTGTGCATCAAATCAAGGACAACTAGGGACAGGCAATAAATACTGGTCAGCTAGCAATGCTCACATCCCATGAATGACTAAAGTGAAAGGATTGAATGTAATGTGATGCCACTTACTTGAATAAATGCAGCTCCAACATTCAAGAAGCTTGATACCATACAAGACAAAGTAATTTGATTGGCACTACATCCAAAAATATTCAGTCTCTTGACCACCAAAGCTCAGTAGTAGCAGTGTGCACCATTTGCAAGATGCACCAGAGAAATTTACCAAAGCTCTTTAGACAGCACGTCCCAAATCCATAACCACTACCATCTAGAAGGACAAGCACGGCAGATACATGGGAACACCAGTACTTGTAAGAACCCCTCCAAGCGACTAAACATCCAGCCTATATCATTGATACCTTCAGTGTTGCTACGTTGAAATCCTGGAACTCTTTCCCTAATAGCACTGCGGATGTAACCATACCCAATGGACTGCAGCAGTTCAAGAAGACAGCCCACCACCACTTTCTCAATGGCAACTAGGGACGGATAATAAATAATGGCCTAATAATAATTGAATCCAATTCTTACGCAAGAAACTTTGGCAAGGAATTGCATCTGCCATAAAGTAAATTCCTCCTTCATGGACTTTAGTGACAAGTTAATGCAGGATAAGGACTTCCCACCGTGCAAATATTTGATATTATTTCCAAACATCTACCTTGCAGTTTGATCCTGAATCTCTCACATGGGCTTTAAGAAGTCCTTCAATTATATGCTTAGGGACTTGAAATCATGAGCAAAAACCGAATAAACATATGCCACAAGCTTAATCTGCTTTGGCTTTTTACCCTCAACCTTTCAAAGACCACAACGACCATATGGTCCTATAACACATTTATAAAATAACAAGTTTACATTCAAGTTGACATTCGCCTGACCTCATAAGGAGCAAACAAATACGTAATTGGAATAGGCAGTACACTTCCGGTCACCGCATTATAGGAAGGATGTGGAAGCTTTGGAAAAGGTTCAGAGGTGATTTACTAGGATGATGCCTGGTATGGAGGAAAGGTCTTATGAAGAAAGGCTGAGGGACTTGAGGTTGTTTTGTTAGAGAGAAGAAGAGGTGACTTAATTGAGATATATAAAATTATCAGAGGGTCAGATAGGGTGGACAGTGAAAACTTTTTTCCTCAGATGGCAATGGCTAGCACGAGGGGACATAGCTTTAAATTGAGAGGTGATAGATATTGGACAGATGTCAGAGGTAGTTTCTTTACTCAGAGAGTAGTAGGTGTGTGGAATGCCCTGCCTGCAACAATAGTAAACTCGTCAATTTTGAAAGCGTTTAAATGGGCATTGGATAAACATATGGATGAAAATGGAATAGTATAGGATAGGTAGGCTTCAGATTGGTTCCACAGATTGATGCAACATCAAGGCCAAAGGGCCTGTACTGCGCTGAAATGTTCTATGTTCTATGCACACTTTTTATCTTCCACTCAAAAGTTTGGAAATCGTAAAGTCAGGCAAAACTCTAATAATTAGACATGTGGGTATCTATTATGCCATTGTAATCAATTGGTTAGTCTATAATTCAGGATAAAGAATAGAACACATCAGATTCATGGCAATTCCACCAACGTAATAACTTCTAAAAAAAATTACGGTAATGCTTTGAAGAGTTTTGAATGAAAGAAACAATTTCACTTACAGGATATGATACTCATTTCAAGAAGTTGAATTTATACCTGTGAACAAGTATTTCCAGTTCAAAAGAATCCTTGCCCAAATCACAAGATGTTTAAACATCCTGGAAGAGGACAGGTGACATTTTACTGTTCGAGGCTGCTTTTGAAGGAATGAGATCTAAGTTGCAAAATGGTGTTCTAAAGTAGCTGCTATTGCAAATTATTCTAGGTTTTAGATTTCAGTTTTAGTTAGTCTAATATTCTTGGTGTCTTTTTACAAACACACGCATTTTGTTAAGCTAAAAAAAGGAAAACACCAATTATTTTCAGTTGTACCATACTATCATTGAAAGAAACCACCTTGTGCTGCATATCTATCAATTCTAGAACCACTGACATACTAAAACATGTGTAGCAGCCAACAGTACTAGGAGAATGGCCTCCGTCATGCTGTAATTGAAGAATAAGTAATCATCATTAATGGATAAAGGCTGGATTTTCTTAAAATTGTACTGCTAATTAAATTGCTAACTTCCTTTTTGAAAAAGACTATGAGAATGCTGTAGAAATGGAAGAGGAAACACGTCTCCAGCTTCTTATCCCAGCCATGACCAACCAATCTAGAAAACATAGATGTTAATGAATGATATATTATTCATTTTAAAATAAAATGAGCATAATGAGATATTCCATTATTCTAAAGTGAAACATAATCTATGCATAGAAATATACAACTAAATTAATTAATAACTAATTGGATTTCAATAACTACTTCTAAGTAATGTGCTGGGGTGGTCCCATAGAGACAATAAAATCATGCTTCTGAATCCTGAAAGCAGATGAACTGTGGTCCTGCACTTGGTTGAATTTAAGTCAATGTAAAGGTATCAGTTTCATTACTGTTAGTCAGCATTTTTTGTAAATGTGGAAACTTGAGGTCAAGAGAGTTAGTTAGGGAGTCTGTTCAGGTTTTGGCAGTTTTTAGAGACAGTTAATCAGGGATTATCATTGGTTGTAAAAGCTTTACATGCTTTACATCAAGTAAGGAAGAGGTTTCCTGTCCAAGTGCAGCGTTTTGGATTCAGTTTGAATTCTGTCTTGTTCTTCTAATAAGTATAACTTCTGTGTATTTTGTTTGTTAAACAGTTTTAAGTTTTTAAATCAATTATACTTGATACATAATAAAATCTAATATAGTTTAGTAATGTATAGTTTGAAGGAATTCATTTAAAACTTCATGAGCTCACCCAAATTGAACTAATCTAAAATTATTGATTAATTTATTGTCACATGTACCATGTTTATGAGGAGTATGGGCAGATCATTGGAAGCAAGGATGTAAGGATCAGAGGTTGTAAAAAGACTTAGACAGAGACATACAGGTTATACTGCACAGGGCGTGCACTAGGTTAGCAAGATCAACATTACTTGAGGCTAGACAGTCCATACATCAGTCTAATAACAGCTGGGAAGGAGCTGGTCCTGAACTTGCTGCTGCATGTGTTCAGGCTTCTGTATCTTCTGCCTGATGCGAGACGTTGTGGGAGATCATTACCAGGGTACGATGGGTCTTTGATGATGTTGGCAGCCTTTCTACAGCAGAAGGTGTGTAAGTGGAGTACATGGATGGAAGGTTGGCTTCTGTGATAGTCTGGGCTGTGCACAAAAACTTCTCTAGTTTCTTATGGTCCTGGTCAGATCAGTTGCCTTACCAGGTTGTTACACATCCGATGATAATGCTTTCAATGGTGCATCTGTAGGAGTTGGTGAGGGTGCTTATAGACATGCCAAATTTCCTGAGCCACCTGAAAAAAAAAAGAGGCTTTGTTGTGCCTTCTTGACTGTTACGTCTATGTGGGATGTTGAGAACACGTTGTCGGTTATTGTCACTTCAAGGAATTTGACGCTCTCCACTCTCTGAACTTGAGCTTCATTGATGTAGATGGGGGCATGTTCTCTTCCAAACTTTCTGAAGTCAATGATCAGTTATTAGTTTTGCCGACATTGAGAGAGAGGTTATTCACATTGCATCATGCCACCAAGCCCTCTATGTCCCTTCTGTATTTTGACTCATCGTTGTTAGATATCCATTCCACTACGGTGGTGTCATCAGCTAACTTGTAGATGGCATTCATTCAGAATTTGGCAACCCAGTCATGGGTGTAGAGGGAGTATAGTCGGGGCTGAGGATGCATTTGGGGGGGGGGGGGTTGCGGTTTGGGGGCTCCAGTTTTGAGTGTTATTGTGGAGGAGTTGAGTTACCTATCTTCACTAATTGCAGTCTGTGGGTCAGAAAGCTGAGGATCCAGTTGCAGAGGGTGGAGCTGATGTTATGGTGTTTTGAGATCTGCCTGGAGGAGGTAACAGTGTTGAAGGCGGAGCTGTAGTCAATGAGCAGGAATCTGACATAGGTGTCCTTGTTGTCCAGATGTTCCAGGAACGAGAGCAGGCCTAGGGATATGGCATTGGCTGTGGACGTTATGTCGGTAGGCAAATTGTAGGGGATTGAGGCAAGCTGGGAGACGGGAGGTGATGTGGGCCATGATCAGCCTCTCTTTATCTAATCTATCTAAACTCTCTTTTGAAACTACAGTTCTGCATGTGTCAGGTGTGTTATGTATTGTTTAAAATAATTATTAGATTAATCAAATCACTATAATTTATTATTTAAACAGTCTAAGTGTCAGCTTGCTCATAATGACTAAAACAAACAAAATCAACATCAAGATATATTACAGGCTGGATGTTACAAAGATATGCATAACATTAAAGCAAAACAGGTAGAGAAGAGATGGGGACATTTTTACCCAGGTAAATGTTCATGTGCTTACATGTTTAGAATTGAGTTGCACAGGCACATTGATACTCTAATGGGAGACTGACTACATGAAGTATTTCAAAAACACATACTCATATGCATTATACTGTTCAGAAGACTGTAAACAAGTCATTTTTCTTTCAAAATAAACATTAATTTCTCCAGAAGGTTTTGGGCTGAAGCCATCTTATCTGTGACATTCTCTTCTTCCTGATTGCATGTTCATTTAAGTTTCTCAGATCACCTAAATACTTAGTTATCATCTTAAATTATCATCTGTAGTAGCATAGGAAAATCCCAGGAATGCACTTGTTGTTGTTGGGCTGTTCATAGTAGAGTCAGGAATGCGTCCCACAGAATTAGGGACAATTTCTTCAGTGAATTCGGGATCAAAATGCTGGAGGTCACCAGGGCCTGCCTGAAAAAAAAACAAAAAACTATGAAGTTAGTTTTTGCTCAATGTACTTGTCAAATGTTAAAATTTCAGAAAAGTTGGTAAATTTATTTATATTATCCTGTGTTTATTCAGTGTGGTACAGCTTTTCTGGTGGTGAAAATGCTTTAAGTGTCTATATAATGCCATAGTAAAGCTCACAGAATTGGCCTGCCAGACCTTAAAATATTAGCGAAAAATGCACTTTTACATGATAATGGTTTTCCTTCATGATTCCCCACCCCTATTTCCCTTCACAAGTGCACTTTACCTCATCTTGAATTATATGCAATGTAAAGTTTTTAAAGAGATCCTGTAAGTGAGACCTTGGCATACAGAAGGAATGAAATGAAGTCTGAAGTTAAGCCCTTCCCAGACCTTAGGCAGCAAGAAATGCAAAAGCTTTCTTTATATCAACATTGCTACACCCCAAAAAATTCCACACAATTCCAATTTTCCTAGCAGTTGAAATAATGGGCAGGTTCTGGCCCGTCAGACACCCCATCACCTTTTGATTCTAATCACACATTAAATTAACATAAACAGTAATTTTGTCTGTATAAAAACCTCAACTAACTTCCATCACATCCATTTATACACTTATTACAGATTTCCAATAGTTGGGAAAATATTATTCTCACTGTGGAATTTTTGTTCGAAGTGAGAAGGTATAATACATTATATTTTCACTAACGTCATCTTGACCAAAATCAAAGAGATTGACATGAGTTTCATTTACTTTTCAAACTTTATGTGGAAGGTAACAAATGATCTCAGCCCATTCCATGCAGTTCCTACTTCAAATAACTAAACGACACCCTAGATGTGATGAGCTGATTTAAGAGGAAAGGTATGCCCCATCCCACACTCAAGAACAACACCCACCTTCCCCTTGTGCAATACTGATCAAACTGAAATGCACCTAACTACTTCCATGTTTAATGTTAGTATGTACCTGTGCTTTAATCATAAACCAACACTTGTGACTTTATGAAAATGTAAGCAGATTTTAATGCAGCATTGTATTCTCTTGTGAAATACATACGCACACAAAACAAAAATGTATAGCTCCACAAATATAAAAACCAACAGAAACCTGAAAGCTTACCACATTGGGATTGTATGGTGGGGTAATTCTCTTGTGGTAGATATCCTCCCAATTAATGGATGAAAAAAATGCATGTTTTTTTATATCAAGCTGTGTCAGGAGAAAATACAATGAAGTTAGTTGAGTAAGTTCATTCGTTCATGTTTCATTCTAAAGCTTGACATGAATATGATTTTTGGATTTTTAAAATATGATTAGGGCTGATACTGACCACTTTGTGTCTGCTCATTGTTAAAATCAGAATAGATAACAATGATTGATGGCTATGGTTAGTTATTATAAACTGAATTGTAAACTCATATATGTAATGAATGGCTTGTGGCATTTCTCGGGAATCACAATCTACTTGCTTGTAAAGTGCCAGAAAGTACCTAAAATTTCTCTTAAAGAAGTAGAAATACCACACTGACAGGCCATAGATATAAGGCTAATATTGTTTATTAAGAGAAAGAGTTATGCACCAAAGCAGGTTAAATGGGTTGCATGCGACTCTGTTTTTCTGAGATTTTTACAATCCTTGTTTCAGGATTGACCTTTAACATTATCTTTTTACTGAGCTTGCAAATTAGGTCAATTCTTCTCATCACAATAACCAAGAAATGGAACTGATCTGAATGAATTAAAGATGCCAAAGAAAAAAATATGCTAATTTTTAGTGGGAATAGATTATGGATTACTCCTAATTGGTATTGGTCTGCTATCTCTTAAGCTCATATCAATGATGGATTCGGAAATTCCATACGAGCTAGTCAACTTCACAGTGGTCAATCCAGGAAGGACAGTGTAAATTACAATAAGAACCAAATGTATTTATTTAAGAAGACAAAGTGGCTAATAATATTTAACAACAAAATGTAAAATAATAAGGTAAAGCCACAAAAATCCCATAGGTTTGCTCTCATTCGAGAGACGACTGGTGGTAAATTTAATTTGAGGGACATCATGCCTTTGGCGAAGGGAAAGATTGAGAAGATGGGACCTTCATGTTGTTCTCAGCTGAAATTGAACCCACACTGTTGGCACTATTCCTCATCGCAAACCAGTTATCCAACCAACAGACCTAACTGACCCCCTGAAACAAACGTAATATGCTGCATACAGATTCAAACAAGGATAATCGAAATAGCTGGGGACAAAGTTGAAAGATCCTCGGTAATCTTAAATACCTTAACATTCAAACCCAATCGCTGCAAACCCAAGAGCTGAACTGTGTCCATTTTGTTTGCATTGTTTTTATTGATTACTGGACAAATATTGGCCAAGCTACCAGGTAAACACTATAATAGGAATATGGTCCACTGATGCAGTAATAAGTACATTGACAGGTACATTAATAGGAAAGGTTTGGAGGGACATGGGCCAAATGCAGGAAAATGGGCAAATCAGTATAGGAAACCTGGTCGGAATGGACAAGTTAGGCCGAAGGGCCTGTTTCCATGCAGTGTATCTTTATGACTCATTATGATCCTTTGACTCGATTTATTTTGAATTGTGTTATGCTGACTGTCTTGCATTAGTTTTCTTTCTAAGCAATATTAAATTGTCTTGTAATTAGTATTCAGTCATAGACAAATTACACACATACAAAATCTGCTTCAGCTCCTAATCTTCTCTTCTGGTCTTTTTGTAGGAGTCCCATCAGAATATCACGAGCAGCTGCTGATATTCCCATAGGCAAGTAGAGCGGCTTGTGAAGAATGTTATTGTACATTTCAGCTACATCTTGACTGTAAAAGGGAGGCTGTCCAGGTAAAAGAAAGGAACATTATTCATTGATCAAATCTTGGAGGAAATAATAGACAATAGACAATAGGTGCAGAGTAGGCCATTCTGCCCTTCGAGCTTGCACCACCATTCAATATGATCATGGCTGATCATCCTTAATCAGAATCCTGTTCCTGCCTTATCTCCATAACCCTTGATTCCACTATCCTTGAGAGCTCTATCCAACTCTTTCTTAAATGAATCCAGAGACTGAGCCTCCACTGCCCTCTGGAGCAGAGCATTCCACACAGCCACCACTCTCTGGGTGAAGAAGTTTCACCTCATCTCTGTCATAAATGGTCTACCCCATATTTTTAAGTTGTGTCCTCTGGTTCGGCACTCACCCATCAGCAGAAACATTTTTATTGCCTCCAGAGTGTCCAATCCTTTAATAATCTTATATGTCTCAATCAGATCCCCTCTCAGTCTTCTAAACTCAAGGGTATACAAGCCCAGTCGCTCCAGTCTTTCAGCATAAGGTAGTCCCGCCATTCCAGGAATTGACCTCGTGAACCTACGCTGCACTCCCTCAATAGCCAGAATGTCTTTCCTCAAATTTGGTGACCAGAACTGCACACAGTACTCCAGGTGTGGTCTCACCAGGGCTCTGTACAGCTGCAGAAGAACCTCTTTGCTTCTGTACTCAATCCCTCTTGTTATGAAGGCCAGCATACTATTAGCCTTCTTCACTACCTGCTGTACCTGCATGCTTACCTTCATTGACTGGTGTACAAGAACACCCAGATCTCTTTGTACTGCCCCTTTACCTAAATTGATTCCATTTAGGTAGTAATCTGCCTTCCTGTTCTTGCCACCAAAGTGGATAACCATACGTTTATCCACATTAAACTGCATCTGCCATGCATCTGACCACTCACCTAACCTGTCCAAGTCACCCTGTAATCTCCTAACATCCTCCGCACATTTCACCCTGCCACCCAGCTTAGAATCATCAGCAAATTTGCTTATGTTATTACTAATACCATCTTCTATATCATTAACATATATTGTAAAAAGCAGCAGTCCCAGTACTGATCCCTGCGGTACCCCACTGGTCACTGCCTGCCATTCCGAAATGGAGCCATTTATCACTACTCTTTGTTTCCTATCAGCCAACCAACTTTCAATCCAAGTTAGTACCTTGTTCCAACACCATGCGCCCTAATTTTGCTCACTAACCTCCTATGTGGGACGTTATCAAAAACTTTCTGAAAGTCCAGGTACACTACATCTAATGGATCTCCCTCGTCCATCTTCAGAGTTACATCCTCAAAAAATTCCAGATGATTAGTCAAGCATGATTTCCCCTTCATAAATCCATGCTGACTCTGACCTATCCTGTTACTACTATCCAGCTGTGTCGTAATTTCATCCTTTATAATAGACTCCAGCATCTTTCCCACCACTGAGGTCAGACTAACTGGTCTATAATTTCCTGCTTTCTCTCTCCCACCTTTCTTAAAAAGTGGTACAACACTCGCCACCCTCCAATCCGCAGGAACTGATCCCGAATCTATCGAACTCTGGAAAATAATCACCAACGCATCCACAATTTCTCGAGCCACCTCCTTCAGTACCCTGCATTTGTCTCAAATTTGTCATTTTAGAGTTTACTCAGGAACCTTATATAAGAGAAAAAATATAGAAGCCCGTTAGTCACTCTAAATATCTTTTAGATCCAAATTTGATATTTAAATATATTGCACAATGTTTGAAATACCAGAACATTACTTGAATATCTATTAAATTTCCTTCATTCTTAGGATTATCATAGCACCATATAGAGTGGTCTGAAACTTGCAGTTTATTTGTACAGTCTATAATACTGCAGTGTAAATTAATTCACAGTATTGGAGCCTTCACCAACTGCAGGAGCAAGAAGCCCTGAACAGCTTGGTGCAACTCATTGTATGGAATAGTGGTGCCTGTTCAATCTTGTACTTAAGGGAATGGGTGTGTTAAGTAATCAAGACAAAGAGACTAACTCTCATGTTTTATTTTTGTTTATTTTGTCCTGGCATTTGAGTATCACTGGCAAGCCAAGCATTCATCCTTAATTGCCCTTGAAAATGTGTTGGTGAGCTTTTTTAAATTACCATAGTCCGCGCAGTCCTAGATTTCTGATCAAATGACACTGAAGGGACAGCAATAGAACTCCACGTCTGGATGGTGTGTAGTTCAGAGGAGAAAATGCATGTGCCTGCTGCATTTGTCTTTCTATATGATAGAATTCAAATGTTTAAAAGGTGTTGTTGAAGGAGCCTTGGCAATTTGTATCTTGTTGATGGTGCAGCAGCTACTATTGTGCAATGGAGGGAATGAATTTTTGATAGTAAATGGGGTGCCAACCAAGCAGGCAGCCTTGTCCTGGAAAATGCTGAGATTTTTGAGTGTTAGAGATGCTGTAATAAAGGAAGTGCACATTCCATTGCACTTCCCAAAGCTTGTGCCAAGCTTCTGGTGAAGAGGCTTTGGGGAGTCAGGCGATCAGTTACTTGTAGCAAAATTCCCAGCCGCTGTTATTGCTACTTTAGCCACAGTATGTTTATGGCTGATTCAGTTAAGTTTCAAATCAGTAGTAATTCTAGGATGTTGGAGTGACATTCAATAATGGAAATACCATTGACTGTTAAGGGGAGTTGATTAGATTATCTCTTATTGGATATGAGCATTGCCTGGCATGTGTAGACTGAATATAACTTGCTATTTATCATCCTGAATGGTGTCCAGGTTTTGCTTCATGCAACAATGGAGTACTTCAGTACCTGCGGAATTATGATTGGAACTGAACATGATTCCATAATCAGCTAACTTCCTCACTTCTAATTTTATGATTTGAGAAGGTCATTGATGAAGCAATTGTAGATGGTTGGGTCAAGGACATTATCCTGAGGAATTGGTGCAGTGGTGTTCCAGGACTGAGATGATTGATTTCCAACCACCACAACCACCTTCCTTTTAGCTAGGTGTGACTGCAATCAGTGGAGATGTTTCCCAATTACCATAGACTTCCAATTTGTTAGGGCATACTCGATCAAATACTGCCTTGATATCAAGGACAGTCACTCTCACTTCACTTCCAGAATTCAGTTTAAATGTCCATGTTTGACCCAAGGCTGTGACAAGATCTTGAACCTCATGGCTCTGGTGGAACCAGAACTAAGAAGTGGTGAGCAGTTTGTTGTTGAGCAAGCATCACTATCAATGCCACCTTCCATCCCTTAACAAACAACAAGAGTAGATTGATAGGGTGGTAATTTGTTTGATTTTTTCCCCCTGCTTCTTATGAGCAATTATTTACTGTTTTGAATTAATGCTAGTAGTAGAGTACAAGTCAAGGGTGCAGCCCAGATGTTGTTAGGCCCATTGTCTTTGCTAATCCATGGCCTTTGTTCATTTCTTGATATCAATGGAGTGAATCAAACTTATTTCATATATAATCCTGCAAACATCAGCAAGGGGCTAAGATAGATCATCTCTTGGCAGTTTTGGTTGAAGTTGGTTACAAATGCTTCAGCTTTGTCTTTTGCATAATCTGCTGTGCTATGTCATCATTGAGAATGGAGATGTTTTTACAGGTTGCCTCTTTTGTCATTTAATTACACACCAATGTTCAAAGCTGAATCAGGATTTGTAGATCTGATCTGCTGTTTAGCAAGATACCTCAAAAAGCAGACCAGATCTACAAATCCTGATTTAGTTTTGAACATTGGTGCGTAATTAAATTATACCTCACTCTACCTATTGTGTGAGATTTATATAGTCACATGTTGGAGCTTCACTAGATTTTAGTTGCCTCATGTTGCTGTTGGCGTACTCTCCTGCACTCAGCATGAAACCAGGTTTAGGCCTCGGGCTTGACGATAATGGTGGAGAGGAAAAGACAATGGGCCGTGAAGGTTCAGATTGTTGTTGAATTTCATTCTTATGCTGCTGATTACCTACAGGACCTCAAAGAAGCCCAGGTTAGAGCTACTATATCTACTCTATATCCCATTTTACATGCGCACAGTGCTACATAATGCAATGTGTGGTATCCTTGTTATAAAAGTGGGACTTCATCTCCACACTGATTGTATGACGGTTACTCCTATCTATAATGTATGAGTAGATGAATCTGCAACAGGTAGATTGGTAAAAATCTGGGTGTACCTGCCCAATTTAATGGATATGTACTTCAGGACACAGGAGGAGAAAGTGAGGACTGCAAGTGCTGGAACTCAAGAGTCGAAAATGTGGTGATGGAAAAGCAAAGCAGGTCAGGCAGCATCCAAGGAGGATTCCTGATGAAGGGTTTGTGCCCATAACATCAATTCTCCTGCTCCTCGGATGCTGCCTGGCCTGGTGTGCTTTTCCAGCGCGAGACTCTCGACTTCAGGACTCAGCCAACTTGGGCTGAGAGTTATAGATATTAAATTTCTATATCCTTGACACTCTCTATGTTTCTTCAAAATGGTATTTGATATGGCTGAACACTGGAAGACTGGAAGGTAGTAATCAACAGGAGGATACTTTGCACATTTGACTTCATGCCTTAAGACTTTCTGGGGTCTGGAGTAATGTTGCGGAATCCTAAGACCCTCCACACTGACTGTACACCACTGTGCTGTCACTTTGGATGGGACATACACAGGAATGGTGATGGGAGATTGACTGTAAAGTATAATTTAGTCAGATGTTGATTGATTAATCTTTGGAACTGCTCTCCCAATCTTAGTATAAATCTCCAGATGTCTGTGAGGAGTATTTTTAAGGTTGACTGGGTTGGCTGTCACTTTCTGATGAAGGGCTTATGCCTGAAACATCGACTGACCTGGTCCTCAGATGTTGCCTGACCTGCTGTACCTTTCCAGCGCCACACTTTTCACATCTGCAATCCTCACTTTCTCCTTGGATGTATCTTTGTCATTTCTGGTGCTTAGATCATTATCAGGTAGTGTGGCTAATTTTAGTCTTTTTGATTTTTCTGTCATTGTTTGAGATACTGAATGGATTGCCAGTTTATTTTAGAGAGCAGGTTCACATTGCTCTAGATATATGAAGTCATATGTGGGATCTGCCTGAGGAAAGGACAGAGAGATTTCGTTCCCTAAAGGATCAGCTCCTCTTGACCTCACAAGCTTTGTAAGTTACCTTTCTGTGATGCTATCTGACGACATCTCATGGGCTGGCCTCCAAATTCTTGGAATTTACCATTCAATAACTGCTGACATAAAACCATTAGCAAATATTCTTTGCCTTTATGAGGTTTTTGTATGAACATGTCATGTGATTAGATGTCATATGATTGGGTATCATGTGGTCAAATGCCCTGTGTTCAGGATGTCACAGGAACAACTTTCCAGCAAAGTCTTCAAACAATGTATGCCCTTCTATCCATGTTAGGTCTGAGGTAAAACCTTTATGGGCACAGGACTGTGAAACTGGGATTATAATTCATTCCTTGATACTTCTTGGGGACCTATTGCTCTATTTCTATCAGGGTACAGGCCTCAGAATTCAGCTCTTGTTGCCACAAAAATTATTTTAAATAACATGTTTATACAAGCGAGACTTGAGAACTTTAGTTAGGCCAAACTTGGAATATTGCATATATGCTTTGGAGAGGGTACAGAAAAGGTTTACCAGGATATTTCCTGGAATGGGAGATTTTAGCTATGAAGAGAGATTGGATAGATTGGGTTCATTTTCATTGGAATGCAAGAGGTTGAGGGGTGAGCTGATAGAAGTTTATAAGATTGTGAATGGCATAGATAGAGTGGAAAGTATGAGTTTTTTTTCCCCAGGGGTCAATTACTAGGTGATACAGGTTCAAGGTAGGAGGGTGGAGGAGTTTAAAATGGATGTGTGAGGCCAAGTTTTCACACAAATGATGGTAAGTACCTGGAATGCACTACCAGAGAAAGTGGTGTTTGGAGACACAGTAGCAGCATTCAAGAAGCACCTGGAAGAGTACATGAATAGGGAGGGAATAGAGGGACAGTTTTAGTATGGAAGGATAAAGTGTGTTGATGCAGGCTTGGAGGATTGAAGTGCCTGTTCCTGTGCTGTTTTATTCTTTGTGGACCAAAAGGGTCTGGGTACAGACTATGGTTGCCTCACAAAAGTTAGCTCCTGTGATGACATGTAAACAAGAAATGCATAGTTTGATATCAAATTGATTTTATAAGATTAGAAACATACCCCAATATACTACATTGAGTTTTGGATCTAGATTTCTGCTTCATGAAGTAGATTTACAGTGTACTACTTACCAGTCCAAACAACATCTCAAAGAGGACCGCACCAAAGCACCACCAGTCAACATTGCGATCATAGAGTTGTTTTTGTAAAACTTCTGGGGCAAGATACTGACAAAAAAAAACATTTAGAATAGATGTTCATGCATTTTCCATGATGTGACAATTTGCTGCTTGCCAGTATTAAATGCAAGTAATAACTAATTAAAAGTGATTTGATCACACCAGATGAACAAAAGTAAACTATGTAAAAATATTCCATTAACATTCTTCCACCAAATGGATATCCAACTATTAATCAAAACTTGATCTGTTTGTGTGAATACTTATATATTGAACTGTAATAATTCTACACTTACAGTGAAGCAATGTAGCTATATGCCCACTTTTCACTGTTATAAATATGACAAATACTCCAATTGAGGTAATATATGGAAAAAATGGTAATAGTCAAGATTAAGCCAAGTTAGTTGTTTAAAGACAGAGCAGCAAAGGTGAAACAGATAGTAAAACATAGAAATATTAAAATATTCAATTCAGACTGTGCTGCAAAAATCCATAAACATTGCAGCAAAAACAGAAGGGTTCTGGAGAAGGGTCACCGGACTCAAAACATTAACTCTGCTTTCTCTCCACAGATGCTGCCAGACCTGCTGAATTACTTCAGCAATTTCTGTTTTTGTTTCTGATTTTCAGCATCTACAGTTCTTTGTTTTATTATGATAATCATTGCAGGGTGGATGTCTAAATTTATGTTACATGTAAAAACTATGTTTTTGCATTATGTCCTTGCAAAGTTGCTTTAGCTATTTAAAATCTTACAGGCCAGATTGAATCCAATCTAAAAAAATAAATATAATAATTGAAGTAGAAAAACCTAGGAATTGGGACTAGCTAAATTTCTTTTGCAGAGAGCTGACGTGGACTTGATTGGCTGACTAGCCCCATACTTTCCCATTCTATACTCTGTACTGTTCTACATACCTCAGGTGTCCCACAGAAAGTAGAGGTTGTTCCTGTTGGTTCTATTACTTCTTTACAAAGCCCGAAGTCTGTCAGTACAATATGGCCCTGAAATATATAACAAAAGCTAGAGTTTGTACGGTTCTCTAACTATTCCTATCTTACTGACAAAAAGCTAGGAAGATTGTTATTGATACCTGAGAATCCAAGAGAATATTTTCAGGCTTCAAATCCCTGGAATGCAAAGTGAGATTGATTACTTAGCATAGATGCTTTGGAATTTTATAAGAAGTGTTACAAAAGACACTTTTATAGCAGAACTCACCGGTACACGATGTTGAGTGAATGCAGGTATCCTATGGCACTGGCCACCTCCGATGCATAAAATCTAGCTCTTGGTTCTGGAAAAGTGTGTTCTCGTTGCAAATGGAAGAACAGCTGTTACATTTAAAAAAAGACTTCTTAGTGGCTGAAATGTTTCAATTGTTTCTGGCAGTCATGTACTTTCACATGAAGCTTTCATGGATGACCTCTGGATCAAAATGTTGTGGACAAACTGGTCAATATATAGTATACAATCTACAGCCCTGGCAAAAGAAGTTCCTGGGCACTATCTCCTTTCCAGAATATTGGAAACCTTTAACAGCTCGATACCCCCAATACTTTGCTCATCTTCTGGATGGTCATAGAACAGCATTGCTTTGGTCAGACGTTTGGCTGCCTATTCCCCTTGAGTGTGACCAATAGGAATCAGTTAATTAGAAAAATTACTGTGAAGAGACTCCTAAGATTTCCATTTATTGTCCTTTTATATTTTTATCTTTAAAACTGCACTGAAATAAGTTTGCAAAGATGTAGGTTGAGGAAAATCACATGTTTAACATAACATTTCTAATTACTTTTTCTTTTTTCCTTTTTTTACTTGTTGTCCTGGAATAGTGTTTTCAAACTGGTTGAATATTATGTGCATAAAAAGTGTGTTTCATTAATGTGACATTTCTTCCCAATGTCGTTATTATTCTGGCAATTGTACTGAATACATGTTTCAGAACTATCCATGCCCCTGGCTAAGCTGTTCCAGTACAAAAACACTTACCTAGTATTATGACACAGGGTAAACTCTGCTTAATTTAAAACCAGCAACACAGAAAAGATTTATCCTGTGCAGTATTCTGTAAAAATCAAGTGGCCAAGAACTATGTAAAGTAAAAATTAACAACTTTATTTCTTAAAGTATACCAGAGAATAATTAACTAACCACTATTTACAATTTATTTCTCTAACCTATCTTTTACCATCCCTTCTATAATACTAGTCCAACAAAATTCCCAATTAAGATTTACAAAACAACACTTCTTATATCAAAACCAGACAGCTTTCAGTTCTTGTCTTCAGATCTTCCTGTGTCTTTTCTTCTGGTCAGGAATTTCTGCTTTACAGGTTACTCATTGAAAAGGTGCCTTTTTAACAGAGTTATTTTTCAGACAATCTGTTTACATGCCGTGGCAGTTCTTCTCTCAGCTGTTCAATTTTCCCTGGTCTTATACTCCAGTGCATCAAATTGTGTCATTGGCTCTCAAGATGGTCAATTTAAACTTGATTGGAGTTTGATATGTTTCGGGTATAATTTAAACTGATTAGCTGAATTCAAGTTTATTTTTGTCTCCAAGCAACAAACTAATCGAGTTGTTTGACTCATTGTTACCTTTTTCAGAACACTTGGTGCTGTATCTGGTAGTTCTGCTGCTTTTAACTCTTAAAATATACCCACATCTTCATACCACCTCCCCCCTTAAGAAAAAAATGAACCATCATAATGAAAAGATGGCTTCATTTTATTTTTCTACCTTTTAAACACGTTACCTGAACATACCGATAACTTTCATATAAGTTCACCTTAACTTCTTTTATATATATATTACGTGAAACATTATATAAAGATAAATCTCATCTAAACTCTGTCAGTTATATCCGTGATAACGCATCTGTGGTTACATTCTTCCGACCTGCAATGTGTATGATTTTTAAATTAAAAATCAGTAACATAAAACTCCAATGAAATAGTCTCATGTTCTTATCTCGAAAACATTCTAAGAATGTAAGCAGATTGTGTTCAGTGTACACAATCGTCTCCGACACATTGTTCGTGACATACACATTAAAATGCTGTAAGGCCAGTACCAAACTCAATAGTTCCTTTTCGATTGTGGAGTATTTCCTCTGGTGGATGTTGATCTTCTTCGAAAAGCAACCAACTGGTAGTTCAATCCCATCCTCATTTTCCTGGAGGACTACAGCTCCAACTCCAATGTCACGAGCATCGATGGCGTCTTTAAAAGGTTTTGAAAAGTTTGGTGTAGCTAAAACTAGTTCGGTGGTTAAAATTGATTTCAAATAGTCGAATGCCTCCTGGTATGGTTCTGACCACCGAAACTTTGTGTTCTTCTTCAGCAGATTGATTCACCGTGCCACTACACTGCTGATGTTTGGAACAAACTTCCAATAAAATTTACTGAGTCCTAGGAATCGAAGCACTTCATTCTTCGAGGTTGATCATGGAAATTCCTCGATAGCCTTTGTGTTTGCATCCCGTGGGGTCAAACTTCCATGACCCATGACCGATGTTGTCCCAAGAGAATCACCTTTGCTTTTGCGAATTCCGTTTTCTTTAAGTTTATCACTCTCTCTGACTGACACACAGCAGCACAGTATGTACAATCACTACCATTTAGAAGATACGTGGTAACACTACCCCTGCAACTCCTTACGGTTGTGTATTTGTGTTAAAATCCTGTTTCCTACCAATTTCATCTACATAGTCTGCATATACTGGCATTTAAGGCAGCCCAGAGAAGATTCAATAATTTGATCCCAGATATGGAGTGGATGTCTCATGAAGAGAGGTTCAATAGATTGGGCCTTTACTCTTTGGCATTTAAAAGAATGAGGAGAGACCTGCTTGAAAGATACATGATTCTTAGGAGGCTTGACAAGGTAGCTGCAGCAAAGTTGTTTCCATTTATGAAAGAGCTTTGGACCAGGAAGCATAACCACAGCATAAGAAGTCACGTATTTCAGATGGAAATGAGGAAATATTTCTTCTTTCAGAGGGTGGTGAATCCATGGAATTCTTTACTGCAGAGAGCTATAGTGGCTGGGTCATTAAGTATATTCAAGACTGAGATGAACACATTTTAATCAATAAAGGTATCAAGGCTTAAGAGGAAAAGGCAGGAAAATGAAGTTAAGGATTATCAAATCAGCTAGGGTTTCATTGAATGATGGACCGATGGGTGCTTGCCTGGATGGATGCAACTCCAACAAGACTGAAGAAGCTTTTCATGATCTGGACACAGCAGCTCACTTGATTGGCACCACATCCACAAACATTCACTCCCTCCACCACTGATACTCAGTAGCAGCAGTGTGTACTGTTTACAAGATGCACTGCAGAAATTCACCAACGATCCTTAGACAGCTCCTTCCAAACTCATGACCAATTCCATCAAGAAGGACAAGGGCACCAGATACATGAGAACACCACCATCTGCAAGTTCCCCTAATTGAGTAAGCCACTCACCATTCTGACTTGGAAATATATTGACATTCCTTCACTGTCGCTGAATCAAAATCCTGTGATTCCTTCCCTAATGGCATTATGGTTCATTCCATAGCACTTGGACTTCAGTGGTTCAAGAAGGCAGCACACCACTGTTTCGAGGTCAGCTAGGGATAGGCAATAAGTGCTGGCCAGCCAGTGATGGCCATGTGCCAAAGCATCCAAAGAACAAAGTTTGAGTCAAACCAGAAATAATCCAATTTTTACTGCTTCTTTCGGACTTCACCGCCTCTTTGTGGCTGTTGGTGGAACTATGGCTGTACAAATAACTTTAGAAGTAAGAGACAAATGCTACACCCAGGAAAAGACAACATAGAGCTGGGGACAATCAGCAAATCTACATCCATCCAGGCAAGCATCCATCAGCTCCACCATTTAATGAAACCATGGCTGATTTGATAATCCTCAACTTCACTTTGCCAAGGTAGATGATGATATGTGCTGTTGGTCCATGGGTTATTTGGTGGCCTATTGTTGATTGTCAGTTTACCGATGTGACTGTGGCCATCCAAGGCAGACCATTATCTACCATTGAACTTTTGTCCTGGGAAATCCTGAGAAATCCATTACTGGTGGCATTGCAACCATTCACACTGCATTAGCTGGAGGCATTCAAAGGATTATTAAACACAAAGAATGCTGTAGATCTCAGTAGGTTTGGCAGTGTCTCAGCAGGTCTAAGGGGAGAGAAACAGACTTAATGTTGTGAGTCCAATATTCAGTTTTGAAGAAGAGTCAAAATGAACTTGAAAAGTTAACTGTTTCTCTCTTCACAGACACTGCCAAACCTACTGAGTTCCTGTAGAATTCTCTGTTTGTTTCAGATTTCCAATACCCTGTTGTATTTTGTTTTTATACAATGCTTCTGCAGCCATTTGACTAAATTAAAATAAAGTTAAAAATCAGACAATACCAGGTTATAGTCCAACAGATTTAGTTGGAAGCAGTAGCTTTTGGAGTGTCCCTTCATCAGGTAGCTATGCAGCAGGATCATAAGACACAGAATTTATACCAAAAGACGACAGTGTCAAAAAGCTGAAATTATATATTGAACAATACTGGATTGCTACAATCTAGGATTGTTCAGTGTAACATTTTAGCTGTATGACACTGTAATCTTCTGCTCTAAATTATGTGTCTTATGGTCCTGCTCCACAGCTACCTGATGAAGGGGCAGCACTCAGAAAGCTAGTGCTTCCAAATAAACCTGTTGGACTATAAACTGGTATTGTGTGGTTTTTAACTTTGTCCACCCCAGTCCAATACCAGCACCTTCAACATCATAAATTAAAATAGTCCTAGCAACGACAATCAGATTATTGAACACACCATTTTAATACTACCTATTAATGGCTGCATTATACCAGCATGGGGCATGATTGTACGTGCAATCACAATGTATTTTAGAAATCAGGTTAAAGAATATTTCAAAATAAATAATATCAGTCCCAATCCTGATATATTTTTTACTAAAAAACCTCCACAAGTTAGTTACATCCTTGTCTGTATCTACTGCAAAAGGTGGTTGCAAATGACATCTTTCCAGATAAGGAAACATCCACTTCATGGAGTTCTAATTTTGTCAACAGTGTGGGGAAGTGGCCGGCTTAAGTAAATGTGCCATCTCTGAGCAGTGATGAGAACATTCTCCACCACATTCTAGAAGCCAATTGCTGTGTTACAATGCACAATTCTGTTGCAGTATTACTTGAGTTGCAATGCTGCATAGAAACCAACACCAATAATATGTGACCATAGAAATTGGAGGCGAATGGCTGCAACAGTTAACTTTCAAAGTGAGATTCAAAGTTTATGAAACAACTGTAATCTTAAGTCATCCACTCACCTCACCACCGTTAACATAGTCCAGGACAAAATAAAGTTTCTCTGTTGTCTGAAAGCAGTAGTGGAGCCCAACCAGAAAAGGATGCTTGAGGTTCTTCAGTAGCACATTGCGTTCAGACATAATGTTCTTTTGCTAATTTAAAATAGGCACGATTAGAATCTGAACAAGCAGCCAACAAGACATATCTGCCCCTTAGTATGTACTTTTAAATAATGTACTTATACAACCACAGTACATACACAAGAATTATTTCAATGTTAACCCAGCTTCGCTTCACTTCACTGCATGCAAATCTAGATCTAAAAACTCTACTTAATATTATCGACCAGTCATGTACAATAAATTTTACCTATGTACAATAAATGTACCCAATCTAAAAGGATAGTTATTCAGTGACTAAAACTCTCCAATATTGGATGGTGGATTCAGCTCCACAGACTTGAACACAGAAGTGGGCTGACATTTGAGAGAAATGCTAGGGGGGGATGCTGCATTGTCATTTGTATAATCTTTTGGTTATGGATACACTAGTCATTGAGCAACCACTGCAAAGGTCTGGTGGGGAGGGGAGAAGCCACTGTCTAAGCCTTTCAGTCATCGTATACTGTGGTGCTGATACCTCAGAAAAACTCTTCAGGCTGTATGCTTGTAGCAGAATGTACATAGTTAATGCCAAAATATTGCAAATGGATTGACGCACCTTTAATACAAAGTGCTCAGTCTCGGAAAATAGTATTTTAGTGTATTTTCCACAACACTTGATTCAAAATGTTTTGTAATGCACTTATAATATTTGATTAGTAAAGCATATGTCGAGAAAAAATGTGTCATTTTCAAATAAAACATTAAATTAGAGTTTGGTTTGCTCCCTCTGACACTAAAAGAGTATAGAGCTATTTTGCAAAAGTAGGGGAATAGAATTAATTGGATAACAAAAAGCACAACAGAATATTTTTTTCATGTATGTATTGGCCAGTATTCACTTCTCAACCAGTACCACTCAACAGATTATCTGGCCATTATGAGATTACTGTTTTTGAGATCTTTCTGTGCACAGTTAGCTGCAGTTTTCCCTACATTTGAAGTACCTCAAAAGTACTCGGTGCTTGTAAAGAGCTTTTGCATTGCCTTAAGACCAGGAATGACATTATGTAAATGAAAATCTTTATTTCCTTTCTTGTTTAAAAACTTTACAAGGTTTACTTGGAGCTGTGACAGGCCGCAGGCATGTCTTAAAACCAAGAAAGCAAATAATGACTTTGGTAAATTAATCTTATAAACTCTAATCTACAAAGTAGATGGGTTAGTGCTTCAATTAAAAATGCAAGGAAAGAATTTTAATTCTCATTCTTTTCCAGTGTCATTAGATGTAATCAATGTTTCCCAAATCTTGTCCTTGCAAACCCTATTTGAAATTCAACAACCAAGATTCTGCATCATTTCAGCACCGATTTTGCTTCGGTTGTGATCCCACTCCTTGCTGTTACATTTGACCTTGAGATGAGCGTCAAGACTTCATATTTGCTTTGTTTCAGACTTCCTGTTGTCAAGCATTCAGTATGAAGGATGGGGAGCAAAATCATTCTGAAAATCACTCCCTACGCTTACCTCGAAACCTCTCTCTTTGGCAATTTTTCCCCTGACCTCGTCTTCAAAACACGCATCTTAATCTTAGCCACTTAATTTGAGCAATAATCACTGGTGTTGACCCTAGCAACAGCCACTGCACCTGTTGGTGTTGCTGACAATGGAGAACTGCTGGGATCTGATTGACCTGCAGCTACTGGTGAACAAGAATTCTGCTGTTCGGTCTGAAATCCCAGTGAACTATAGACTAGTAAGCCTAACACCTATGGTAGATGAGTTACTTGCCAAGATTCTGATGGATAAGATATACATGCATTTGGAAAGACAGGGTTTCATTAGGAGTAGTCAGCATGGCTTTGTGCACAGGAGATCATGCTTCACAAATTTGTTAGAGTACTTTGATGAAGTGAGCAGGAGAGTTGATGAGGACAGAGCAGTAGACATATGGATTTCAGTAAGGCTCTGATGAGGCTCCACATGATAAGCTGCTCTGGAAGGTTAGACTGCATGAAATCAAGGGCAAGCTGGCAAATTGGATACACAGTTGACATGATGGTAGGAAGCAGAGGGTAATAGTGGAAGGGTGCTTGTCAGAATGGAGGCCTGCAATTTGTGGTGTGCCTCAGAGGTCAGTGCTGTTTGTTATCTATATCAATCTTTTGGATGAGAATGTAAATAAGTTTGCAGGTGACACTAAAATAGGCAGGACCATTAACAGTGAGGAAGGTTATCGAAATTACAGCAGGATCTTGATCAACGGGGGATGTGGGCCGAGAAATGGCAAATGGAGTTTAACATAGATAAGTGTGTTTGCACTTTGGAAAATCAACTCAAGGTAGGAGTTTCATGATGAATGGTAGGGTTTTAAGGAATGTAGTGGAACAGAGGGACCTTGGAGTTCAGGTGCACAGAACTCTGAAAGTGAAGTCACTGATAGAGTAGTGAAGAAGGCATTTGGCACACTGGCCTTCATCAGTCAGGGCATTGAGTATAGAAGTCAGGAAGTTATGTTGCAGTTATACCGAATGTTGGTGAGGCCGCAGTTGGAGTATTGTGTTCAGTTTTGGTCACCTTGCTTTAGGAAGGATGTTATTAAATTGAAAAGAGCGCAGAAGAAATTTACAAGGATGTAGCCTGGATTCAAGGCACTGAGTTATAGGGAGAGTTTGGTCAAGCTAGGACTTTTTTCTTTAGAGCATAGGAGACTGAGGGGGGGATCTAATAGAGGTGTGAGATCATGAGCAGCATGAATAGGGTGAACATACTCAGTCTTTTTCCCAGGGTTGGAGAATTGAGGACAAGGGAACATAAGTTTAAGATAAGTGGGGAAAAAAACTAATGTGAACCTGAGAGGCAACCTTTTTTCCCAGAGGGTGGCATGCTTCCAGAATGAGCTGCCAGGAGAGGTGGTTGGGGCAGGCACATAACAACATTTAAAAATGTATGGCAAGAAAAGATTTAGAAAGAAATGGGCCAAGTGCAGGGAAATGGGGTTAGCGTGGATGGACATTCTGGTCGGCATGGACCAGTTTTGTCCAAAGGGCCTGTATTTATGTTGTAGGTCTCAATGACTTTATTACTCTTTGAAGGTCTGATGCTGGCCTGTTATATTTGCCTTTAGAGGCACTGATTCAGTCAGGCCTGTCCCACAGAAAAAATGCAGGCTTGGAGAAACACAAGACCTAATTAAGCAACATTAAATCTATCTCAATACCTCCTTTTGTGTCTCAATGTCATATTTTATCTTATAACGCTTTTGCGAAGTCTGTTGACACATGCTATTATGTTAAAAGTTCTAAGGATAAGATATTGTTGTCACACACAATACTTACATCTTTCCTATTCAGGATCATTTTCTTCTGCAAGACTTTAATAGCATAAAACCTACCATCAGACTTACGTTTCGCAAGGAGAACCTAAAATGATATTGAAGAGTGTTAAAGTTCCAGCTCAGTCTGCCACTTTTTACACATAGGGTATGAAAATTACACACTTTCCAAGACTATATTGACCAAATGAAAAGTACAAATTAAATTTGATGATGTCTAAATGAAATTATTTTAACACATTTAAAAACAGGTGCAAGTTTTCATAAACTGCGCATTTGGTCAGACTTGGATCTAGCACAATCAATAAAAAGCTTTTAAAAAAACCCTTGACAAAAAACAGAAGAGGCTGAGTTTGTTGCCACTGCCATTATTAGTTGGAGCCGTGCACAAGTACTTGCAGTACTGAGATGTTTCTTCTCAACCTCATTTGAGAGTGTTGCAGATTTATTCCTCTGAGAGAGGTCAATATTCAATGAGTTATCAGGATTACGACCGATGCCTGGTGAGATTAATACTGTTCCGGTTAGGATACCCAAAATTTGCAAAACCCCCTTACTGATGAGGGATGAACTTGCTCTCCCTTCTTTATCCATCCACTCTGCCCAGTTGGTCATTGCAGGTTATGAAGGATCTCTGTGGATAACTTTCTCCCAGATCGAAATTAATTTGTACTTTAAAAGGAGATTTTAGGAGATTTTCTTGAGTTTACAAAAGGTTGGGTCCATTAGTTACCAAATGTAAGAATAAATAATAAGGCAATAGAAGACTAAGAAGTGAATTGAAAAAAAAGTTTAAAAGAAGAAATATGGGTCAGTCTCTGGGTCATTTGTATGGGGTAAATGCAAGAAAATTGTGTCCATTATAGTGATTGATATCATTTGCATTGATGTTGGCAACTAAACAAATTGATTGGAATTATTTTGTCCTATTTCCTTTTCATTGACTTTCTGGCTAGTTGGCTTTTAGCACTGTGGGAGAGATAATCATTTATCTGCAATGCAGATGTGTCAAGTGGGTGGTAATTCAACTGTGACCTTCAAAGCATACTAGCACTCAAACCCAGACTAGTACATTTGAGTGCCTCAGATCATAAGATTAATTTCCTCCATTAGTACATAAATACTAGAGTTGAACTGGCTTTTAATCCTTGCTCTTGGGTGTTCTTGAAAGGGTAAAATACAAAACATATTTCTTACCTAGATGCTGTCTTTTCTCTCATCAATCTGAGATAACTTCCAAGAGATCATAACGCAGTTTGTACTGCATTTCTCCCTTTTAGATTCATCCCTTTGAAGCTTCATTGACACCTCAGCAGGTGTGACATTTCAGGGTCTCTCGCTCTCTCAACAGACACACAAAATTTACATCTGCAGTCACTTTACATGTAGCAGTCCTCTTTTAAAAAATTTGATGTAATTAAAAGTTTAGTGTGTCCATAGGTGATCTGGGATTGTGATCCATGGTTCATGACAGCCTGTCACAATCCTTTTAAAATGGTTGATGGGGAACTGAAATTGTTGAAACTTTGGATGGAAGACATGATTTGGTGATGCCAATGTTGGACTGGGGTGTACAAAGTTAAAAAATCACACAACACCAGGTTATAGTCCAACAGGTTTAATTGGAAGCACTCGCTATCGGAGCACTGCCTGATGAAGGAGCAGTGCTCCGAAAGCTAGTGCTTCCAATTAACCCTGTTGGACAATAACCTGTTGATGTGTGATTTCTAACTTTGGATGGAAGAAGCATTTATCATTTCGCTTTTCCAGCTGGATAGGTGATACTTTCACTGATCTTAGTCCAATCCTCTCATCTTTAGTTGTTTAGAGATAAAACTTTGACTCCTTTGCACTCTAAAGCATTTGAAGAGGTTTAATCCCCAACCAATGAGATAATTATGTAGAATGTACATAAAAAGATGGCCTTTGCAATTGGTGCAGTATGACATCCATGATCCTGCCCAACATCAAAACAGGTTCAAAGTTGTGTTGCAGGAGAAACCAAATATAAAAAGAAAATCATATTAATATTAAAATAATTCACTTACTTTTCCAAAGCTCCCTTTCCCAATTATTTTTAGAAAATCAAAGTCTGTTGGTTTGGCACTATAAATAAATAATAATTTGTAAATTAATTTTTAAATTAAATCTTTCCTGAGATAGTCGGTAATTATTCCAAAGTTAAAAAGAACTTACAAGGAATTGGCGGATGGTCCCAGGTTGATGTTGCTCTGTGCTGACATGATCTGAGGCTCAAAGGAAGGGATGTGCTTGTTAAACCTTTCTAATAAGGATCTGCAAATCCTAAATTTCAAAACAGGAAATCAAGGGTCAAGAATGCTTTCTACTCACTGGGTTCACCTTGTTATTTTGAAAGGGATCATTTTGAATTTTTGAATGTGTACACTTTTTACAACAGGACGAGTTCTGGAAAGGGAAGTAAATATCAGCAGCTTCTTGATGTTTGATATCTAAGCCCTTAAATTTCATCCTACTTTAAATCAAGATTTTATGAAGCTATTGTTTCATGAAACCATTTCAAATAGATACTGCTTTCATGACAAAATTGTATTTGAAAACTTACAAAAGGCTTGAATTATTATTTATCAGAATGGGGTCACTCACAATCAGTATGATTGAGGAAATTATATATTTTCTGGAAACAAGAAAACTGCACAAAATATTTCATTCCACAGAGTTAAACATATTGACAGCAGATTCATTTATTTTTAGTGCATTTTATTGCATTTGTTCCTGGATTAATCGCAATACGATTCTCCCAAAACAGATTTCCTGTCTTCCATGGTCCCTGAGCAGTTACGCTCTTGATGGCTGAATTTCACCAAGAATTAACTGAAATTTACAAAAAAACCTGACGAGTTCCAATTTCAGGGAGAGGCATGGAGGGTTTGCCTCTGTTAGCTCCTTTGAGTTTTTTGATGCAATATTGTTTCTGATGCAATAATATGTTTACCTTTAGATATGAAGTACACCCCTATTTCACTGTGCCCATGCTATCATATACTCACCAGTAGCAGAAGTACTCACCACTGCTAAGACACTCCCAGACTTTCAACACCATTGCCATATTTGAAGCCCAGCTGTGCACTGGGTCAAGCACTGCCAACCACAATCTGTGGCCCTCTATATAGTGGGAGGGAAGCAAGAAAGAAAAACTTGTGTGGGCACGTTGATGGCTTCCATTGTCGAAGTGACTGCTACTTTATCCCTAAAACAAAGTCTAGCATAACCTCTTGTTTTATGGCAGCATCATATATTGGAAAGTCTTCAAATGGTTGAAAACTTAACAACACAAAAGCAAATAAAATAAATAAAAAAGCTGTGCTTGCTTCTGGGAACAAACAGAGACCTTTCAAGCATCAACATATTTAAAAACAATTAACGCTCTCAGCTATTGGAACTGAGTGTCAATTAAGTCCTGTCTGGGTTATTATGCTTGACTTTGTATTATGAAGGTGAAGGTGATGTACCCTCTGTACGATGTCCTCATTTGCCTCCTCACAAGACTACTGCTGCTCTCCCAGCTTTTCAGAATCCATTACATCTCCTGTTTGCTTTCTCCAATGTTCTGCAGCAAGGCCTCTCAGACTGATCCAAGCATCAGCCTCATCACCTGCCTCATAATGATCTTGGTAAAAGAATGAGCTGCATTGTATCTCTGTTCGACCTTCGTTAGGGTTTACGTGGTGGAGTCACTGGCCATTGTTGCTGAAGGTAGTCCTTGTCTCCCAGTAAGCATCCTTAAAATACAACTTGTTCTTGAATGGAAAAGGAACACAAGTGTTCTCAGGAATACAGGCATCACAGCAGCTCTCACAGTACTTGGTGCAGACTTTACAATGTGGTACAAATAGTCACAGATGACATGTACATTGATAGAATGGAATCCATTTCTGCTGATGACATCAGCCATATTATGATATGACATTCTCAACACAACCTGTATACAGTTTACCTTGCCGTGCACTTAGGAGAGCCCAGCTATTGTTTGAAAGGCCTATGGCACAGGCTGAAGGAACAATACCTCTTCAGCAAACTGAGGGAATCTCAGCTACAACTTCTTCGTGTGGAGCTAGAATTTACGGTTGGTCCTGCGATTGCTGATACCTCTATTCTTCCTCAGTTTCTCTGTACCTACATAGCAGTGTGGCCATGGCACCAATGACCTCTGCTGTGGTGGGATCCATTGGTCAAGGTTCCAATGAAACATTGTGGGGAATATCAGAAACAGAATACATTCTTTGTAATGAGACCAGTCAGCATTTGCATCACATACAAATGACAGTTTAGTATATTCCTATATACAGTGAGACATGGAAGACTTTAACAAGGAGTGCCATGGACTTTGACATAGGGGACCATATCCCACTGTATGTAGCACCAGTCATACAGCACAAGTAGGAGATTGTAAGTGAGGTAGGATTACTGAAACCTTGACGTGGTCATTGGGCTGAAACAATGCAGTGTGTTTACCATGTAAACTATAGGTGTGAAACTGACGTAGCCATAGAACAACATGTCTGCACCCTTGACTGAGTGCTGCTGATAACAATGGAAAAGTGCCAAGCTGTGTGTTTCTGCTAAATGGTAAGCCCAGACAGAAACAATGTGAGCTTTCAAGTTATCAATGAGGTGGCAAAGCACAAAGCAATGTAGAGGTGTTGTGGCCATCCAAGTTGGCATTCCTGATGAAGGACTTATGACGGTAACATCAACTCTTCTGCTCCTCAGATGCTGCCTGACCTGCTGTACTTTTCCAGTGCCACATTTTTCAACACTGACTCTCTAGCATCTGCAGTCCTCAAAGTGAATAAGTACCAAAAGAGCAAGAGCAGATCCCTGAGGTACAGCCTGATGTGTGCAAAGTGGCCTGGCAGCAGCATTGCAATAAAAAATGTTGACGTACTTCAAAGTGAAGCAAAGTAATGAACAGTCCTCTAAGTGAGTCAGAGATGTGCCATGACAATGTGGTGAGGTTGATGCATGTTGATGTCAACATCCACAGAGAAGGGGATGCAAACAGTTATTTCCCATGGAGTTTGCCTGAGATGTTGAGCAACTGGTGAGCTGGAGCTGCCAGGGTTCCACTATGGCTTTCATCCCAGGAATTGCACCATCTACCTTTGATCAATAAAGTGAGAGGAAAGGAATGAGGCTAGATTAAGTCCTTGCCAAGTGAAATATAAAAACACAGAAATAGGGACTTTTGATTAATTGGCAAGATTTTTATCTCGTTTTTCAGAACTTGAGTGGGAATGGAAGTTATGCACTTTAACATTAAGAAAGAAAGAAATGAATATAATTTAAAAGGAGAAAGACTGCAGAAAGCTGCAACACAGAGAGATTTAGGGGTCCTCATGCACGAATCATAGAAATCTAACATACAAATTCAGCAGGTAATAGGGAAGGCAAAAGAACCTTGGCTTTCAGAGACAGTGCACGATATAATATGGAAGTCTTGCTGAAATTATACAAAGCAGTAGGCAAAGCACACCTACAATATTGTGTACAATTTAATCCTCTTATTTAAAGAAAGATTTAATGGCAACTGAGGCAGTCCAGAGAAGGTTCACTTGGTTGATTCCAAGTATGGAGGTGATTTTCTTATGAGGAGGATTGGGCAGTTTGGGTTTCTGCTTATTGGAGAGGAAACATTGCTGAAACGTATAAGATTCTTAGGGTGCTTAACAGGGTAGATGTGGAAAGTTGTTTCCCTTTGTGGGAACGTCCAGGACCAGAGGAAGGAATTGCCCATTTAAGACAAATACGAGGAGAATATTCTTCTCATTGGATAGCGAATCTGCGGAATTCTTTACAACAGATGGCTGTCAAGGTTGAGTCATTAAATATATTCAAGGATGAATAGACAGATTTGTAATTAATAAGGGAATCAAGGTTTATGGAGAAAAGGTAGGAAAATAGAGGCAAGGATTATCAGATCAGCCATGATCTCACTGAATTGAGAAGCAGACCTGATGGCCCAAGTGGCCTACTTCTGCTTTTACACATTGTGATCTTATGGACTAGGTTGATAAATATGGGAAGTAAAAGATTCTACAGGTTTTGTAGAAGTACAAAAAGAACAAAATAGTTTTAAAACAATATCATTGGTCAGACCATAATTCGAACATTATGTCTTGTTTCATGTATTACAAAGCTGAAGGAAAACAAGCAACTGATGATAAGATGTAGATACTAGGCATGATAGTCTTTAAGTCTGATAAGATTGGAGAAACTAGGACTCTCTTCCTTAGAACAGAGAAAATTGAGACATCAGAGGTGGTCAGAATAGAGAGTAGCTATAATGATACGAATAGGTAAATGTAAACCGATCTATTATCCTTAACCAAGTGCTATTTTCTCATTACTCTTCATGGTCCTACTTTAGCTTGATTTCTCCTAATGGCAAAGATTTAGATTATTGTCCTTATGTTTAAATTTTCAATTGTGGGTTTGTTCAACTTCCTCCAGATTGATAAAACCCATCCAGGCACCCTCTGTTCATCTGTTGGGCTGTCCAGCTCCAACTGCTCCCCATCCGCTATTAGTGGTTGAACTGTCAGTTGCACAAATCTTAGTCAATCTCAGTGCTCTAAATACCTTCACTTCTCTCTGTTGACCATACCAAAAATGCATTAACTTTGGAAAAAAAGACTTGCATTTATAAAGCACCTTTCACATTCCTGGGATACCCAAAGAGTCTTACAGCCAATTAAGTACTTTTGACACTCAGTGGCTGCTCTCCTGTCTTATGTCCCTACCTTTGAGCTGGCAGTGAATACCTTTGATTGAGCCCCCCCCCCCCCCCTCCAATGGAAGGCAATGGACCTTCCAACTGAATTTCCCAAAGGAGATGGGAAATGGTGGAGATCGGGTACGCCACCACCCTGCCTAATTACTGTCCCCCACCCTCCCCCTGCCTTGCTTCCTCCTGGATCAGAGGATACCGCCATCCTCTACATTTGGCCCAATGTAGAGGTGTCTCTCTGTAGAGCTTCCAGTTGTCCCATTTCACTGCTGTATCCTCGTAGTTGTACACATTATATTCCCCCAAATGGCGATTCAATTAATGTTTGGAATTATTGATCATGTCAGATTTCACCTGCCTCGGGGCAGCAAGTTCCATCTGAATACCATCTCTTGATATAGGGGAACACGAGAGGGACAGAACTTCTTCCAAGGGAACAGCATTGTTATCATGGGCCAAATGGCCTTCATTGGTGCAATAAGACTCTAAATAGTCGATTCTGTAAATTGTAGCATGTATCATGATGTTGTCAAAAACATCCTCACACATCATGTTTACATCAGCAGGAGAAGGTTGCCAGCAATCTGGAGGTCTTTATGAAAAGAAACGGTTCTATGAAAAGTCCAACAGCTCTATTTTATTGTCATCGGTTACATTAAATCTGGGTTACATGAGCTGGTGTTCAAAGACTGACATGAAAAACAGCTTACAGATGTATTTTGGCAGCAGTTACTAGCCTGAGATTGGTAGCAGAAGTAACAGTTTCAGCCAAGCAGTCCTGTTTGTTTTGTCTGGCACCAATTTGCATGGTCCTGTCTACGCAATTAAACATGAAATATTTTGTGTATGTGGGTGCTGCTTCCACACACTTTGACATTTAAATCAACTCTGGCTAAGTACACTTTCAAATTAACACATTTTAAAATGGGATTGGACAGCCCATTGGATTTATTTTCTTCTTTTGAATACAAAATACAAATTCTTGTTGTAGCCTCTAACAATATTGGGACTTTGTTAGTCGGTGGCTGGGGTCTCGTAACACTGCCTTCTAAAGTCAGGCTAGGTTTAACAAATTGCTTCATTGCAACATCCAAGTTGCACTATAAACATAATCTAATGATTCTGATGTAAACATTACTTTGGTAATAAAAGCAAATAACTGCGGATGCTGGAATCTGAAACCAAAAGAGACAACGCTGGAAAATCTCAGCAAGTCTGGCAGCATCTGTAAGGAGAGAAAAGAGCTGACATTTCGAGTCTAACTGACCAACACAGCTTTGACAAAGGGTCAGTTCGACTTCAAATATTAGCTCTTTTCTCTCCATACAGATGCTGCCAGACCTGCTGAGATTTTCCAGCATTTTCTCTTTTGATTAGTTTAGTAATATTCACTTTCCAATGCGACAGTTAACAAGATGATAGATAATCCAGTATAAAGACTTGGTTTATATATTGTGTACATATCAGGAATTTTGCATTGTGTACATACTCAAGCAATCTATCCTTCTCCTGGTTTATAAAATCTGATAACAATCATGTCTGTACAAAATTACAGATAATTAATAATTACTGAATACATAAAATCAATACAGAGAAGACATTTTGATTAGAACTTATCATTCCATATATCCTTAATATTTTGCTAAGATCACTTCCCTCGGTGGTGTTTAAACTGACTGAGTTCTTGCATTTATGGTAAGTTTTGTAGGAGATAGAATCTTTATGGTGTGGAAGCAGGCCAGTCAGCCCATCAAGTCCACACTGGCCTTTCGAAGAGCATTCTACCCAGACCCACCCCCTTCCCTATATGCCTGCATTTACTATGGCCAACCCACCTAATCTGCACATCTTTGGACCGTGGGAGAAAACTTGGAGGAGAATGTGCCAACTCCACACAGACAGTTGCCTGAGGATGGAATTAGAACAGGCTCCCTGGCACTGTGAGGCAGCAGTGGTAACCACACAGCCACCGCATCTCCCATAAAAGATGATATTCCATAGATTTGTATTAATGAATGCAAGACATTAGTGTTTGCAGAGCCATGTTTCTTTCATCTTAAAGCAAAGTCGATACAATTTCTTGCATTGAATTATGAAAATAATTTGTTGTGGTGTGCTTATTGTGATTTATTCCACTCTTAAAGAGGAGATGTATTACAAATCAAGTACTTTAGAAAGACAGTAATCAAAACAAAATATACAGAGTGGATACCAGCTCCAATTTCTGAAGCCAGCCCAACTGACGAGCTGGTCAGTAAATACATTTCAATCACTATGGCTTTTACAGTTTTTATGAAATTAACTAATGTTTATTTTTGTGTTGATGATGATTTTGCTATTTTCAATGCAATGCCACCAGAACCACCTATTATTTCTTTACTTGCATTGTAGTCCAATTATAATGTCTTTTTACCTTAAAGCTTCTTTTTCCCATTTGTTTCATATAAGCTATGGCTTATTCTCAACCGTTCATCACAATGTTCAAGTCCAACACTGCGGCCTGAGCACAAAATTCATGGCTGCACCTCCAAGGGTTTGCTACGTTGTCAGCTGTGCCGTCTGTTGGCTGAGATGTTAAAGAGAAGCCCTGTCTATCCTCTCAGGTGGCTGTAAAGGAATACAGATGCCCTAGCCAATATTTATCCATGAATGAACATCATCAAACAGATTATCTGGTCTATATCACACTCCTTTAGTAGGAGCTTGATGTGTGCAAATTTGCTGCTGATTTCCCACAGTTCAATCGTGATCACACTTCAAAAGTATATCATTAGCTGTAAAATATTTGAAACGTCCAGTGGTCACAAGTGCAAGGTTTTATTTTTCCTTCTTGTTTAATCATTTCTGCCTTCCACCCCACAGAAGTTCTTTTCTTTGATTCATTCCTCCTGCATTTCTCTGTCACTGTATTTACTTAAAATATATTGCATTTATAATTATTTCCAGCTATGAAATAAGGTCATTGAACTGAAATGAGATGCCTGTTTCTTTTTCCACAGACACTGCTGGAAATGTTGATTATTTCCAGCATCTAAAGTATTTTACTTTTGTGTGGCAGTTCTTCCAATTGGTTTCAAAGTACATTGTTTCTAATGAAGAATCATATCAGCCTCAAAACATTAACTCTGTTTCTCTCTCCACAGATGCTGCCAGAGCTGCTGAGTTTCTTGAATAGTTTCTGTTTATATTTCAGATTTCCAGCATTTGCAGTATTTCACTTTTATTTGGTTGAAAAACCGCTATTACAATGCTCTTTAACCTCAATTTTAACACATAGATCACGACCAAAAAGAGAAAGTGTTGAAGTATTTTGAAATGAACTCGTTTTGAGTCAATCAATTTTGATACACATCCCAGACAGATGGGACTTGAACCTGGATCTTTCTGGTCTATGAGAGAGGGACATTACCACTGCACCAGATGAACCCAAATTGTTGTGCACAAGCATTCTCATAATCTATCTACTTATTAAAATATCTTTAATTCATTTTAGGGAAATCATGGATCACATTTAAGTGGGGTTTTAATCCACTCCTCATTCACAGGTGTAATGTTCAAATTAAACCATAACTATTAATCTCTAGGTTAGATGCTTTTATTGTTCACTGTTAAATTCTGACTAATCATCGTGATTTGTGCACAATAAGGTCACAAGTGGCTGATCTGAACTTCTACTATTCTACTATTAACAGAACCATCAGATTTTAAAACAGACATACCAGAGGATGTAGTAATCAGTTTTCAACTTCCAGCATGCTTTTCTCTGACACAAGTCTTGGTCATCATGAAGTACAAGGGTTTTTCAACAAGTAATTTACTTTTTCATAGTAAATTAAATTAGAAATTCAGAATTAAGGAAACATTGCTGTCTAACCAGATAAGCAAAGGAACTGATCTACAGTTTGTCACAATCAATTGTTAATCATTCTAATGTCATGCAATGAAAATTAACAGAATTATAAATGCTATTCTGTGTTATCCTGTGGGATTTTAAACTCGAGGTCAGTTGACCTGTGTAGCATGTTGTCTTTTCTTTTCACCCATAATTAGACATTGTATCCCTTGCTAATATAAAAAAAACTCTTTAAAAAAATCGAGTGACAGTACCCCAATTTTAAGAGGGCAATGAGTAATAGGAACACTTAAATGAGACAATGGTTGATCTGCTACCTTACATCATGTACCTGCATTTGTTCCTTATCCCTTTTGATATCTTCAATTCACAAAAATCATTCAATCTGTGATTAAAGATTAAGACTGGACCAGGCAAAAACTGCCAAATTTGCAGAACATTTCAGACTTTAGTTTGGAGCATCCATGTCTGTCCACCATCTACCAGGCACAAGTCAGGAGTGTAATGGGATACTCCCCACATATCTGGATGAGTGCAGCTCCAACAACCCCCAGGGAGCTTTATACAATTCAGGCTGCTTGATTGGCACCACATCCAAAAACATTCACTCCCTCCTCCAATAAAACGCAGTTGCAGCAATATTTCAATCTACAAGATGCATTACAGAAATTCAGCACACAAACCCAAGACCACCACTCCTCAGAAGGACAAGGGCAACTGATAAATGGGAACACCACCACCCACAAGTTTTTTTTCTAAGACAGGTACCATCCAGATTTGGAAAGTTTTCACCATTCCTTTAGTGTTACTGGGTCAAAATCTTGGAACTTCCTCCCTAACAGCACAGTGTGTCAATCTACACCAAATGAACTATAGCAATTCAAGAAAGTGACCTGTTACCTTTTTGAAGGCATCTAGAGACAGGAAATTTTAAGCACTGTCCTAGCCAGTAAAGTTCACACGTTATGAATGAATAAAAAAATGTATATTCCGTTATGAGTGCCATAGCCACATTTCTAGTAGGCAACTGCTCATGTAAACTTGTCAGACTGCAAACTGGATTCTCAAGTAATAGTGCTACTACAGGTGAAGTAACCACCAACTACCTGAGTGACAGTTCAGTGAAATTGTAGAATTGAAAATGGGAATTTTACTTTCCAAGCCAGGACTTTTCTCTTTGGGTCAACAGCTGGACCTCAGGGTCACATGAGAGTTATAGCCTAGCATTGCATGGGAAACAGTCACCTGGCTGTGATTTTCCTTCAATTGATTCTGAATGGACAGTGGATGGGCTCACTAATGACAAGGGTGGATGGGCTCACTAATCTCAAAGCTGGATGGCCACTGTGGAGCATGGAAAGGGCAGCAAATTAGGTAGAAGAGACAGAAGGTGCTGCCATTTTCAGGTGCTCTGCCTCCATCTTCAATTTTGAAATTTAAGAATGTCTTCAGCAGCTGAACTCCAAGGCCAGTCAAAACCAAGCAGGGTGATGAGGTGGGAGAGGTTCTCCAAATCTACCTGAACTGTTGGGCCCCAATCCATCATCAGTAGCCAATCCCAGTTTCCAATGCCTCAGGAGCCTAGGCCATAGATCTGAATGGACCCTTAACCATTCCTTATCTTGTCCTGTTGTCCCGGGAGTGGGACAAAGCCAGAAACCTGACATACCAGATAGTGGTGTGAATTTCTGGGTCCACCCACTCCCATACTTACCCACCACAGGGGCTTGAAAATCCTGTCAAAAGGGCCCATGAGAACGTTATGAATACAACAAAGTCTAGAAACTTAATGTGAAACTTCCCTCCTCTGTATATCTTGTATGAAACTTATTTTCAAGAGTGTTGTTGAAATTCTGCTCAACAATTACATGATAAATTAAATTAAAGAATTGCAGATACTGGAAATTTGTAACAAAAACAGAAATTGATGGAGAAACTCGGTAGGTCTGATGGCATCAGGGGAGAGAGAAGCAGAGTTAACATTTCAAGTCACTCTGTTTTTCTCTCTACAGATGCTGCTAGACCTGTTGAGTTTCTCCGACATTTTCTATTTTTGAAGTAAGTGATAAATGTTGCAACATTTTATTCCTACACATTTATAGTTATTGTAAGTCGGCTTAAAAGATCTCCAGGTAGAAAGTGAGGACTGCAGATACTGGAGATCAGAGTCGAGAGTGTGTTGCTGGAAAAGCACAGCAGGTCAGGCAGCATCCAAGGAGCAGGAGAATTGACATTTAGGGCGTAAGCCCTTCATCAGGAATGAAGGCTCATTCCTGATGAAGGGCTTATGCTTGAAATGTCGATTCTCCTGCTCCTCAGAAGCTGTCTGACTTGCTGTGGTTTTGAAAGATCTCCAGAAAGTTTGATGACTTTCCCAGATAAACCTGATGGCATGTTTGCCAAAAGTCTGGATTTGTAGTCTACACAGTTTCACATGGATATTGTGTAAAGCTCCCTATTTTAGGAAACTCTGCATTTTTCAGAGTCCTATGTTAATTGTATGTTAATTAAGCATTTAATTCGATTTGGGTAGTGGGTATTAACTGGGGATGCAATTTTATTCATACGTATTGGAACATATATTGGAATGCAAAGGAAGATAGGTAGGTCGGAAAAACTCATTGTGGGCCTACTCCTGGTCCTAACCAAGGCGGCCATTAACAGGTTGAGACAATAGACTGTGGAGAGGATTGCTAGATCTGACTGCTTGCCTCTTGTCTGCAGTAATATTTATGCTGAAGTATTCCTGGAGTTGGATCATATGGTGCCCACTAGCAGGCTTAAGGCCTTACCCAACCTGCAAGTGACAAGGAGGTTGTAATGCATTATTCCCACATCATTGACATTTTAATTTAATTTAAATATTCCTTTGAACATTTGTTTTTGTTAATGCCTCTTTAATATATTACTTTTAAAAATGTGGTTGAATTTGTTTATTTTAAATCTGTTTTTCAAAAGAATATATATGAGCAGACTGAATCTGTATTTGTTGGATTGGAGGAGAATTATATGCAATATCTGTCAAACAAATTTAGAACTATATGAACATTAGGCTTCATCGGTCGATCTAATACTAAAGGTGTAATATAAATTCACATATGAAGAAAAGCAATTCTTCCTTACCATGTATCTTTGAAGAGTGAAGCCCAGTCTTAACTGTGGTACTAATTTCAAAGTGAAGCACATGAAATAAAACAGAGAACATATTAACACAGCCATAAGTTCAATTATCTTACAAATATATTTGTCAGACAACAGACTGAAATACTAAAATACTAAAACTTATCTAACAATGAGTACACAGATTCCCAGTGGACAATTCAATTCATGATTCTGTTTACGAAAATGCTACTTGGTCTAACTACTCCTGTGTGCAATTTGTAACAGAGACTGGGCCACTTAAAGGCTCTGTGTTAATTTACTGATAATATTTTGGATTAGATCTGAGCCTTCAAACTCAATGATGGTGAGAGGGGTGTAACTAACAACCAACTCTCCCATCAGTGTCAACCTTAAGTTGAAGTAGTTTCACTCCTTCTGATACAATCAGAACTGCATTCTCCCGTAAGACACAGAGAAGAGCTGTAGCCCTAAATGAAGTTCAGCTAGCTCATTGTGGGAAGTTACTGCTACCATGAGCTGAGTCGACATACCTGTGAGGAGCCATACACAAAGTCGTCAAAGACATGAAACTTCAATCTATTCTGTCCAGCTGATCACCAACTTCACAAACTAGATTGCTGCGCAATCAGCAAATCTCATTTGTCAGATGCCAACAACACCTGGCATTTATACACTGCCTTTAGCATAGTAAACTCTCCCAGGGTACTCCAGAGGAATGTTATCAGACTAAATTTGACACTGAGCAGCCTGTAACTTGACAACTGGTTTCAGAGTTAAAAAGTTAAAAAAGGTATACTATTAGTGGGAGAACCTTGGGAAAGTGCAAGTCCTCTAATCTCTGACCAGTGACAATAAGCGGCTGCTAATCTTGTGAATGATCTGCAGGTGAAACAGGACTGACAAGGACAGGAACTTGTTTACTAAACAGAAAACAGGAAAAAAAGTACAGTTTCTGATCATCTGGTATTGAAATGGCACACCTATAACCTTCAACTGTCCTATAGTCTCCTCCTCTCATGCAGCATATCTGAAATATAAACGTACCTGTTCTAGTAATTTTACATGACTGATCGTATAAGGAAAATCTCACTATCAGGCCTCACTGAAAAAATTCTGATTAGTATCAACCCATTTCTATCGCACTTTTAGAAAAGTAAATTTGTTAGTGATTATTATTGACACACTGTTGGCACTCTGCTTGGAAGATTTATTATGCTGGACAGTGAAAGGAAACTCAGTTAAATAATCTGGAGAAGAGATAATCATTTACCCTGGGATTCTTTCTGCCAGGCTCTTAATTTCTGAATGTTGTCAGAAGATCAAACCTCATATGTTTGCTCACTTTCCTCACATTTTTGTTGTTAATTAATTTCTTCAAATGTGTTACCTACATTTAATTATTATAGAAATTACTGTTTTCTCCAAAAAAAGCAACCAAAATTGAAAACAAAGTAATACATCAAACCTAATTCATAGCAATGGTTCAACGGCAAGCAATTACAACAAGCAATCTGCAAGTGATTTCATATCAGGAGACACAGGTTTTTGAAAAAACATTATGACTTCCGATGTTTATTTCACTTACACGTCTAAAATAAAATCTACATCAATTAACAAAATGAGAATAAAGGTGCAATGTAATGCAATATAGAATACAATACAATATCCTTTTTCCATCACGTGTACATCATTGTAGGAGTACAGTGAAAAGCTTTTACAGTGTTTATCTTCTCATGGTGACATCTTAGGTACAAAAACCTAGGTACGATTCTCGGATACAGCAGAGGAATAAAAATAGTTGCATTACTGACAGAGTTGAAAGTTGATATCCATATATTGAGTTAGGCAGCAGAAGAGTTTCAGAGGTTACAGGTGTTAGTGTAAATCTGTAGTTTAGCACAGACACAAGTTTCCACCTTTCCTTTCCGGATCTTTTCCTTATCCAGAAATCAACTACTTCATTTGGGAAAAGCCCAAGTCTTTGTTTTAAACAGATCAAAATAAAAACAAAAATGCCAGCGACACTAGGATCATTGTAACATTAACCAACAATCAAACAAAAAGCTATGAAGCTAAGTCAAAATGGCATTTAAGGCGGGATATAATACAGCCCAACCCTGTGAACATCCTCTCCAATGCTACTCAACACAAAGGTGACCATGATAGAGAGGCAAATTGTCGGATCACAATCCCTCCATGGCCTGCTGCTTAGACCTATTGATAGCCATTTTGATTCTGTCTGGAGCAGGCCCACAAGGAAGTCCTCTATTTGCCTGTCCTCCTTTGCACTAGGTGCCCAAAGATCAGGAACATGGGGCTGAAGTGAAAGCAAAAGTGCAAGAAAGTAAATGAATAGGAGATTCAGCCTCCCACAGCCTATATACATATGATCCATGGATACTACTGCACCATTCAAAACTCAATTGGCCTTGGAAAAACCTGACTCCTACTCCTTTAAATAAAAGGAAAGGTAAAGTTGTCATTGTCTTACAAAACCATGGGGTTGCTCTCTCATTAGAGAAAGAAGACTGGTGGTGGCTTAACCTGCAGATCACCAGGCCTCAGGCAAGGGGAGAGGTTGAGAGGGAAAATCCTTCATGATAACTTCAACTGGTGTGGGAATTAAACCCATGTTGTTGGTGTCACTCTGCATTGCAAGCCAGAAAACTGAGATATTTAAATGGAATATATTCACCAAATGAAAATAAATTAAGAATAGCACACCAGGGGCACTGTTACATGAATCTACATCTCAAAGCAAACACAGAAAATTTCAAATTGGGATGTAATTTGGTGAGGTTAGTGATGCATCCCAGCCCTGGTGGTAACCACTTTTCATGAAAAGCTCACAATCTGCCAGTGGACTTGGTCTGCTCCCTTACAAGGACCCCTGGGCATAGAGAAAACCATATTAGAGAGGCAGGCAGTCCCCTTGCACAGTCCACTTCCAGGACCTACTGACAGCTACTTTGGCTAGGCCTAGATGTAGACCCATGAGGAGATCTTCCAATGTCCCGGACCTCATCCACACCAAATGCTTAAACATCAGGAGCTTGAGGCTGAAGAGCAACCAAAAGGACAATAAAGGTTTCTTTTAATAAATGAAAAGGGGATGCAACCTCCTATAATCTTTATTTATCTGACTGACAGACTCCACAGTACTACAGAAAAACAGTTAGCCTGGGAAGAACACTGGCTTTTTAAAAAAGGGCCAGACTGCCACATGCAACAGCTGACTTGGATGCGCCTATAGTCTCAGAACTTGGCTTGCCTCATGTATCCTACAAAATGTCTTGGAGGTATGGTACAGAGTATAGCTACGTCATATATTCTGGAATGGCTTTTCTAGGCGGGTCATCCTTGGTGACTGAGCACTGTGCTTTATAGAGATGCATAAGTAGCTGTGAGGGAAGAAAGGACACCTGCCTAACTAGTCGGATCAACCAAATCAACCCAATGGGGTGAAAGATATCACAGCGAAATGAAACCTACACCAAAGAACCCAACTTGTTTATTTTAAATAAATAAAACAAAATCACAAACAGAAATAAATCAAGAGCTCCCAGGAACGCTATAACTTAACCCCAGAAAGCAAAAACAAAAGGAGAAATTAATCAAAATGTCACGGGGAGGGTGCAAATAATGCACCCAGATCCTGTGATGTTGAATTCAGTTCTTTCCTGAAACAAAATTAACCAACTTGTTCGGATGGGTTATGAGAAACCTTTGAAGTAGGTAGGAACGTGGGCTTTTTTCCGTCAATCTAGGGATACTACTACTGTACCACATGACCCCCAAAGCACCCTACTGTATTTTTCATTTTGATAAACTTATCACCAAATCACTCATCAGGGACAGTACAACAACAACAAAAAAATAGAGGCATGTTGGAAGACAGGTGGGAACTCAATTAAAATGAACTGTTTTTATTCACTTGGAAGGTTCATGGGCCTCACTGGCTGGACAGCATTTAATGCCTATCCTTAGTTGCCCTTTATAAAGTGGTGGTGTGTTGCCTTTTTGAACTGCTGTAATCCATTTGCTGTAGGTAGACCCCCAATACTATTAGGAAGGAATGCTGGAAGAGACGATAATACCCTCCAGGCCCTGTAGTACTCACCTCTCTCTCAAGGCTTTGAGGGTTAACACTCAGTTCCTTTTTTTAAAACCACCAAACCACCTATGTATCTAACTAAATAAATGAAGTACAAGCAACAGCAGCGAAACAATAATAAAGTGAGGGAAACATAGAGAGAGAGTGAGGAGACTAAACTTGAAGAGGGTTGGAGGGATAATAAGGTACTCTACCCCCTCTGATGTCCACCTCCCTCTGAAATGTGCTCTTTCTCTTCTATATCTGGAAGTGTAATCACATACAACTGAACGGCTTTTCTTTTGTACCATCAAATCACCAAATTTTAATATATTTACCATCATCAATAAATCACCCATGTTTCCAATGACTCAAATTATATGCGTTGCCCAGCAAGTGCAATGCAATACCATGAAATGAGAGGGAGAGAGAGAGCAGGATAAATGAGGCAGTTTCGCCCTGGAGTGCCCACCTCTTTCTAAAAACATTTATAGTATTGGTGGACATTGTGTGCTCCCTCTCCAATGACAACTGGGCATGAACATAGCCATGGAACAGGGACAGACATTCGACAAACATGACACTCTTCACTGCACTCAGCTCTTTTCTTTTATAAACCGACATTTTCCTAGCCCACTTCAGTTCTGAGGAAGGGTCACTTGACTGGAAACGTTAACTCTGATTTCTCTCCACAGATGCTGCCAAACCTGCTGAGCTTGTCCAGAGGTTTGTGTTTTAATTTCTTTTATACCCAGAAGTGCTATCGCACACAGCTGAATTTTTTTTTCCCCATATCACCTGTGGTATATTTTTCATATGTTAACCACTATCTGTAAAGCATCTGTTTTCCAATTGATTACTGTACATGCAAAGCCAGTTAAAAGAAATGCAGTATACCAAAGATGATGGAAAGCTCAGGAGAGAGGGAAGAGAGATCGAGCAATGTATTCCGTATGGTTCCTATCTCTCTCTCTCTCAAAACATAAAGGCTATCATTACAATACAGGGGCATGAACATAGCCATGGAAATCAACAAACTATGACCCCCCTCTCTACTGCCTGCCAAGCATCCAATTCCTTTTATTTGAAAATTTAAAATCAGCTTTTTCAGAAATATTATCACACACCTCTGGAGCAGGTGGGACCTGAACATGGATCTCCTGGTCCAAGCTAGGAACTTTACTGCCACACCACAAGACCCATTTTATTGAGCTTGTTACTCTTAGTTGCCCACCTGTTTCCTGTTCCAAGATGAAATCAATCTCAGATCCATCCCATATTTTCAAACAGATCTTTTGTAGGAACAAGGGTGGCGTCACAATATCATTCCCTTATGGAAATCATAGAATTCGTATGGTGTGGAAGCAGGCCATTCAGCCCATCGAGTCCACACTGACCCTCCAAAGATAATCCCACCCATATCTACCCTGCCTCCTTTATCCTTGGAACACTGTATTTCTCATGATTAATCCATCTAGCACATCCCTGGACACTATGAACGATTTAGCATGGCCAATCCACATAATGTGCACATCTTTGGACTGTGGGAAGAAACCAGAGCACCCGGAGGAAACCAACACAGACATGGGGAGAATGTGCAAACTCCACATAGGCAGTTGCCTTGTAGACCTATATTTAATCCTGTGTTTCTAATGCGGTCCCTATTCTGTTTTGAGTGCTATAAATAGGCAGCATCAAGTTACACTGTGAGGTCTTATCTGCTCTTCCTTTGAACAACAGTGGAACATTGTGTATGTGACACTCAAACTTTGCTGATTATTAATATTAGCAAATAGCTAATTGATCTGTTGGATCACTAATATTAAGAATGCACTGGTCACTTAGAAACTTTATTCATTAAACTTAGAAAGGGATTGGATTCCATGTTTCAGCTGCACAAAGGTCTGGATAGAGCACACCTGGTATAGTGACAACAGTTCTGGACACCACCACTAGGAAAGATATATTGGCCTGACAGGAATTGTTATGTAGATCTACTAGAATGATACCTGGACTGCAAGGGCTAAATTATGAGGAGAGATTACACAAAACTAGGGCTGAATTGCCCAGAATTTAGAAATTTGGGATAATTCAAATGAAGTTTTTAACATGTAAAACAGTACAGAACAAGTTAATACAGGGTTGGTACAACATAAAAATAAACATCGGCTCCAGATTTTCAATATTTTAAATGTCTGAATAGTTGGATTTCTTTGATTTAGGAGTCTCGGACCAGGGAGTGGAGTTGAAAATTAAAGTCAGATCTGCCAGGCATGAAATTAAGGGAACACTTCTGAATGGAAAGAATATAAGATGTTTGCACCTCTCTTCTACATTGAGCAGTTGAAGCTAGTTTATTTGTTCATCCTAAATCTGTGATTTTTCTTGTAAACCAATGTTTTTGGGAAATTTGGAAATATGGAATGTGGTGGTTTCTGTGGGTTTTAAAAATTTTGTTCACAGGATATGGGTGTCGTTGGTCAGGCCAGTATTGATTGCCCATCCTAATTACCCACAGGGCAGTTCATATTGCTTGCGTCTGGAGTTACATGTAGGCCAGACTGGGGTAAAGTCAGTTGACAGTCAAGCCTGAGAGATGAAATGGCCGAGCCCTGTGTTCCTACAATTTGAGTTTAAAAATGATTTCTTCACCTTGTTTTTAGAACTTGTTTTTCATTGCAATACCCCATTAAATAAAAATACCCAAGTTATACATATTGTGACAGGTGCCATCCAGCTATTAAGAGATTTGCAAAGGAGTAGCTGACATGGTGTTCAGACAGTTTTTTCTTTGCAGTTAACCTCAACAAAATATGTTGCCTGTGCAGGTCTTAAACCAAAGTGTTTCAGAAGTTCAAGTTTCCGCTTGTTCTTGCCTGCTTGAAAGACATTAAGTGTTCTCATATGACCTGTACACACATTGTTCTTTTTAATGTCTGTTATTACAACTGAGTTCAACATAATCGGAAAATGTTGGTACTCACGTGCCTCGGCCAGCTGCCTCTGGAGAATAATTGTTTAAACCAGTCTCTGTTACAGTAAAAGCATGGAAACAGGACTTGGCCAGTTCACTCCCCAAACCTGCTTTGTCACCCAAAGTGATCTGTGACTGAACTTACACAACTACCTTTGGCTACATATCCTTTAATATCTTATGTCAACAGAAATCTATCCATCTCAAATGTAAAAGTCACAGTTATCTCACATCGAGTGGTATTTCCATAGGAAAGGTTGAAACATTTTGTCATCTTCTCCATATCACTCCTGGGAAGCCTCGCTATAATTTTAAGCTGTGTCCCTTTATCCTAGATACCTGAACCAGCAGAATTTGTTTCATCAACCCTTTCCATTTCCCTTAGTTTCTTGAAATCCTCATCCTTTAATCTTCTAATCTCTAGAGAAACCCCATGCAGGGTTATGGTATAAACTTGATGGACTGACTGGCCTCTTTCTGCACCATAGGGATTCTATGATTCTATATAAACTACTTTGTGTAATTTTTGCTTGTCATTTAACTCTTGAATCTCAGACACCATTCTAGAAAATCCTTCGTTGCCAAGTGGTTCTTCCTGAGCTGGGACCCAGAACTGCTCTTTGTATCCCATGTGTGATTTATCTGGGGCTTGTTCAAGCTGCAGCATTTCCAACGTTTTGTATTTTCTTCCTTTGAGAATTAAAGGCTCACATTTCACGAATCATTTTGATTTGTTTTTATGCTTATTCATAGCATTTTAATAATATACAATATGGAGCCCTAAGCCGTGTAATTTCAACTCAGATCCATGCAGGACACCACAAATTGTAACCTGTCCATTTGAGTACCTGCCCTCCTATTCTTTCTCTGTCCTAGCTGCTGAATTGGTTCCTTAACCAGATCAACGTTCTGTTTTAGCTAACAGTTTCTTAGGATGGCCTTGTAGAAGTCCATTTAAATAACATTCCCTTGTATATAATTTTATTCATCTCCTCATTGAATTCAGTCAAAATTCAGCAAGGAACCACTCATGCTGACTCTCTCTGACCAGCTGAAAATTGTCAAAGTGTTAATTGCTTGATGTCTAATTATATAGAAATTTCCTAATAATAGATGCTAAACTAATGAAGTTATAACTTCTTGATTTCCCTCTGCCACAGCTCTTGAATAGCATAGTGATTTTTCAATTTTCCAATCTGCAGGACAGGTTCCCAACTGACAGAACTTTGGAAAATTATCATTAGGAACATCTGAAATGGTGGAAGAAAGTGAGCACTGCAGATGCTGGAGATCAGAGTCGAAGAGTGTGGTACTGGAAAAGCAGAACCGGTCAGGCAGCACCCAAGGAGCAGGAGAATCAACGTTTTGAGCATAAGCTCTTCATCAGGAATTCTGTCTGTGCTTTTCCAGCACCACACTCTTTGACCTCTGAAATAATCCCTATTTTGAAACACTGCGATGGAAAGCATTCAATGTTAGGATTTGCCATTCCTTTTCTCCATTAGCTTCTTCATTATTGTATTTTTTAATGTTAATTTTATTTAGTCCTTGACTTTTGCCCTTTTGGGACATAACCGATTTCCATATTTTTTTTGAACACCTACATTGGTCTTATTTCCTCTGAACAGATTTGCCAGGTTTACATGAGACAATCTCTGTGCAATCTCATTGACATCAACGTCTCCTAAATAAAAGACTGCAGAGCCAGTCTTGGGGCCTAACATGGATCAAACAACTGAATTCCAAAGATGAAGTAAGAATGACTCCCTGTGGCATCAAGACAGCCACTGACTGACTGTGGCACCAAGGAATCTGAGCTGAAAATGTGTTGCTGGAAAAGCACAGCAGGTCAGGCAGCATCCAAAGAGCAGGAGAATCGACGTTTTGGGCATGAACCCTTCTTCAAAAATAGCTCTGATCTCCAGCATCTGCAGTCCTCACTTTCACCAAGGAATCTGAGCAAAGTTGAAGTTAATATGAATTGGAGGCTTATTCTCTGCTGGTTAGAGTCACATCTAGCTTAAAGGAAGATGGCTGTGAACCTAGCCATGCTATTCCAGTACAGCTAAAAAAATGTCATCTACCAGGCAATGCAGAAAATTGTCCACATATGTTCTGTGCACTAAAAGGTGAAATTCAACCATCAAGGCCAATTATGGTCTTTTCAGTCTACTTTTGATCATCAGTAAAATCATGGATGAAATCATCAGCAATGCTATCAAGCAGTACTTTCTCAGCAATAACTTGCACACTGACACCCAGTTTGGATTGTCATAGTGTTGTCTGATAGGGTAAACCCCAGGATGTTATAATGGAGGAGATTCAATTATGGAATGCCATTGAATGTCAAGAGGCAGTGGTCAGATTCTCTCTTGTTAGAGATGGTCAATGCCGGGTTGTTGAGTGGTGTGAATGTTATAATTAGCTCAGTTGGCTGGATGACTAGTTTGCAATGCTAAGTAACATCAACAGTGTGGGTTTAATTCTTACACTGGCTGAGGTTACTATGGAGAACTCTCCTTCTCTCAACCTATCTCCTTGCTTGAGATATGGTGACCCTCAGGTTAAACCACCACCAAGCATTGCACTCTGTAATGAAGACCTGCCAAATTGTTTGATCGGACTATGGTGACGTTACCTTATTGTATTTGGTAGTATGGTGGACTGTCAGGTTAAGAGTCCGATCATGTGATGTCATGGTTGATGTTATCATGTGATCAGAATCTTAAAGTGACAGCCCATCATACTACCAAACACACAAGCTACTGTTAACTCGGCATGCAATTCTGTGATTTTTCTATGTTTCACACTCTGCACGGTAGCAAATTCTGTTTACTTGCACTCAGAACCTCTACGCTGCTTCAAAGGGAGATGTATTGCTGAAGCTGTCTTGTCACTAATCAACATTGCTTGTGCTCTGTAATATAAATTAATGTGATTGTTTGAAATTTGGCATTCTTGCATTTGTCCTGACAAGTGCAGGTTGAAAGGTTTAACATCATGTCTCCCTTTTCAGGAAAATGCTATTAACTTAGACAGAACTAATAACAGACACTTAAGTTACAACCATGAATTCAGCCTCCTGCTCATAGTAATTAACACCTATTTGCGTTAAAGCACTGTGAATGATTACTAGTTAACTAAGATTGATAAGCAGTTACTGATCACCACATAGCTTACCTAGCTTGCAATTTCTTTCACTGTCTTTGAAAGTTCCGAGTCAAATTTTAAATGTTAAACTAAATTTTAGCTTGAAAAATAAATACCAGAGAAATCTCACTTGTGCCAAGTTCCCGACTTTATCAATTTGCTAACGCTGTGCTCAATTCAACGACGATTCTGTGCTCCACTCATACTGTGGGACATGCACCAAGTACCTGTGAGGTATGGCTGTTTTATACTAACTTACTCTCGGAAATATCACAAAGCAGTTTACAGAAAATGAATCACAGTGAAACTCAATAACTGTTATTATGTAGGTAAGCAGCCTAGTCATTGTGTACAGTGCAATGCCACACAAGGTGCAAGGAGTGGCCTGTTAGTCTGTTGTTCTGTTGAGGTACAACTTGTTGCCCAAGGAACCCAAGGGGAACTCAATATTCTTTGAATAACGTCATGAAATCTTTAATATTAATCAAAACTAGCCTAATAGATAAACAAAGCTTTAGATTTAAGGACCCATTTCAGGTTCTGCTACGATATTTCTTGAAAAGCAATGGGATTGAGGAGCAGATGAGTGTGGAGACTGGCAGTAGTGGAGGTTGCTCATAAAGCACCTTGATATACATTGCCAAAATTAATTCCCAGTGTGCAATAGAAAATCCTTGCGGTGTACAGTGAATTAACTTTAACATGCAGAAGGAAGAGGGGCTCTTTAGAACTGCATAATAAACAATACTTTAAGAGTTCATTTTATTTCAGAAGATCAGTTTCAGTTACAAAAGAAGGATTTACTCTTGGGATTTTTAAAAAAAGACATTAAAATCGAAATGCAAGTTGTTATTCTTGTATCTTTTGGCACAAGCAGTGTACTGCAGTTACAGCTCTGGCTCTATTCTGACAGAATCTGCCCTTTATAGTTTTTCAGCCGAGGAAACACCCATCAGTACTTCAATGCAGTGTATCATGAGCATCGCTCCGTGTAGGAGCTGCATAAGGACACTAACAATACTCATCGGGATGTGAGGGAAGCAACACATTCACCCAGACCATGCCTCGTAGAGCAGCCACATCTATAACAATGTAAAATGCTCATTTTCTGACCTGGTATTACTTTGTACTCATTATCATGATTTTGTCTTCAACGAGGCTCTTTTGCAGCTGTCCTGTTCTTTGTTCTTGAAGGGAGGAAATTTTTGATCTTCCTCAGTTTTTATACGCTGAAGGAAAAAAAATAGAAAGGATAAGATTTGCAGATTCATGTCAATTTATTGCATTGAACTTGTAGGGGGTGTACTTTTATTTCAAAACATTGCAAAGATCAAATTCAAAGCTGGTTAAAATATAATTCTATTTAACTCTTGCAAGACCAAAATACTTAAAGTATTTTCAGGCTCAGATCAAATAATTTATAGGTGCAAATATTTAGATCAAATGCAACATGCTCTTTAGTTCTTTCCTGGAGTTAAGAGATTGTGGGTTGCATTCCACAGACTTGAGTGTGTTATCTAGAATCCAGTCCTAGTGCTGATACTGAAAGAGTGCTGAACTGTCAGACACACCATCTTGCAGATGACATGTTAAACCCCATCTATCGTCTCACGCAAATGTAAATATTCCAGGTACTGGGTCAAAAACTGCAGAAATATTATCCCTATGTCCCTCAGCCAAAATCATAAAGGCAGATAATTTGATGATTAGCATGTTGCTGCTTGCTGCTTACAAATTGGTTGCTACAATATCCAGAATTACACTTCAAAAATGTATTAATTGTCTGCGAAATGCTTTGGAAGGTTCAGAGGTTGTGAAAGGTGCTATGTAAATGTAATATTTTCTTACATTATATTTATAGAGAAACAATAGTGTTACATTTAAGTAGTAAAGTTATCATTGATGTGAGCTTGCCTTCTGCAAAGTGATTTACTTGAAGTGGAAATGCTTATGTTATTCATCATAAGAAATTAAGCATGGATGATATGGTATTGAAAAATCCTACAGACACTTATTACAGCTATCTATTCTAAGCAAACATTATGTTCACAGCAGAAAAGTATCTGGACTAATATTAAACTAATAGATTAAAACAGAGCAGCTTGCTTACAATACCATGTAATGCTTCAAGTGATCCTGGACTAAATGGAATATGAGGCTTTGTACCCTCAGGACACATGCTGGGACACAATGATGATATCATCAGCACATCTCTTTAAAGTACAGTATCATATTCACCATGAGAAATAACACAGCATTCCCCATTTTCCAAAAATAAAAAAATCTCCAAAGCAGATACATATGGTTGTATATAGACATATGTTGTTGTTTTGATTATTATACAAACAGGTAAAACAAAGTTTACAAAACTAATATTTCAAACCTTACTGTAATGCTTTGGAAGTCTGACAACTCATCCCGATCTGATGTTTGTATACCCATCTGGATGAGTACACATTGTTCCTGTTCGAACGGTTTTGACAACTTGGTAGAAGTGGGGCATTCCCCACTTAGGGTACATGCCTTGAAATAACTTGCCAATGTATTACTATCTATTGTCAGATATGGAATAAACTGAAAACATTGTGGCAGTGACGTTGTACTGATTGCCATTGAACAATTGGAGATTTAGAAAAGTAATCTCTCACAAGGATGTAATCTTCTCCTTGTGTTGTGATTAGATCTTATATTATTTCTGTCCGAGGAATTGATGGGGCATTGCGTAGAGGCTTCCCCAGCTGCTGGGGTTGATATGTTTAGCATGCCTCACATGCATTCGTGGAGTATTGACAAACCTCATTCATCTCTAGTTGGAGTACAGATTCAGGTGCTAGCCATCTTACATATTCAATACATGTATACTTTCTTTTATTACTCAGAGTATTGAGTACAGGAGTTGGGAGGTCATGTTGCGACTCTACAGGACATTGCTTAGACCATTATTGGAATATTGCATGCAATTCTGGTCTCCTTCCTATCACAAAGATGTTGTGAAACTTGAAAGGGTTCAGAAAAGGTTTACAAGGATGTTGCCAAGGTTGGAGGATTTGAGCTATGGAGAGAGCCTGAACAGGCTGGGGCTGTTTTCCCTGGAGTGTCGGAGGCTGAGGGGTGACCTTATAGAGCTTTACAAAATTATGAGGTACATGGATAGGGTGAATAGGCAAAGACTTTTCTGTGGGGTGGGGGAGTCCAGAACTAGAGGGCATGGGTTTAGGGTGAGAGGGGAAATATATAAAAGGGACCCAAGGGGCAACTTTTTCATGCAGAGGGTAGTACATGTATGGAATGAGCTGCCAGAGGAAGTGGTGGAGGCTGGTAAAATTGCAACATTTAAGAGGCATTTGGATGGGTATATGAATAGGAAGGGTTTGGGGGATATGGGCCGGGTGCTGGCAGGTGGGACTCGATTGGGTTGGGATATCTGGTCGGCATGGACAGGTTGGACCGATGGGTATATTTCCATGCTGTACATCTCTATGACTCTATGTCCCTGGTATAACACAGACACGTTAACCATGATAATCGACATATTTGGTATTAGGACATGTTTGCCCTTGAGTATGGCCTGTTGCAATATACCAAGTTCATCTGTTATGGCCAAAATGAATAAAAGCTTATGAAGAACTTCTTTAATCCTGTCAGGCATTCATGGGTAATGATCTTTTGTTACTCTTGCAGGCGATCATCTTGGCCATTGCCAACTGCAATTGTTCACAGTGGCCCTGGCCAATGTGTAAGAGAGCAGCCAAGAGATGTTTTCAAACTTTGTAGTCAACAGTATCAATGTGTAGATCAAAAGGGATATCTTGAACTTTGGCAGGGTTGGGTAATCTGCTCAACATATCAGATGTAAGCATCCTGGTACCTGCCTTACATCTCACTTAAAGTCATATCCTTAGAATTATTTGACTAATTTAATTATATCATGTGTGGTCTGTTGCTGCACCGCAGGTGTACATTTGAATGTCATGGGTTGTGACTACACCAAGATCTGGGCGCATTGTTGTCCTGCCACTGCTGGACCATTGGTATCTGCCAGGTAGAAGAATTCAGGAAGGTAAGGTGAGCTTGTGTATTTCCAGTGCAGTGTGATTCTGCCAATGCAAGGAAATGAAGATTTGATACACATTGTGAATGGTCTCTCATATTTAGAGTCACAGTCATAGGAGTTGCACAGCACAGAAACAGACCCTTCGTTCCAACTTGTCCGTACCAACCAGATATCCTAAAATAATCCAGTCCCATTTGTCAGCATTAGGTGCATAAACCTTTACACCCTTCCTATTCATATACCCACCCAGATGCCTTTTAAATGTTGTAATTGTACCGGCCTCTACCACTTCCTCTGGCAGCTCATTCCATACACACACCACCCTCTGCATGAAAATGTTGCCCCTTAAGTCCTTTTTATATCTTTCCCCTCACACCTTGAATCTATGCCCTCTAATTTTGGAGTCCCTTACCTGTGGAAAAGACCTTATCTATTTACTCTATCCATGCTTCACATGATTTTTTAAACCTCTATAGGGTTACCCGTCAGCCTCCAACACTCCAGGAAAAGCAGCCCCAGTCTATTCAACCTCTCCCAGTAGCTCAAACCCTTCAACCCTGGGAACATCCGTGTATATCTTTACTGCACCTTTTCAAGTTTAACAACATCTTTCCTGTAGCAGAGAGATCAGAACTGGATGCAATATCCCAATGTTCTGTACAGCCACAACATGACATCCCAAATTCTAACTTCAGTCCACTCACCAATAAAGGCATATGTTGTACTGTGATCTGCTTGTACTGCTCGTAAACAAAGCTTTTCACTGTACTTAGGCACACATGACAATAAATCAATCAAATCAAATCAAATGTAGCGCCACTTGCTGAGGTAGATGTCCTTCAGAATACAGGTTGTTCTGCTATAATGTGCGTTTTGTTAACACAAATTCACTGTAACATGACTGATGAATTGGGGACACTGTTTCTAAAGCGCGAAGTTTTAAAGCATGTACTGTATTGGTTAGAACACCACTCTGGCCCCATTAGTTTAAATGGTGCTGCTATTACACAATTTTCTTATAACACGGGATTGCATGACAATGAAACTACCACATAATAGTAGAACTGACTGTACGTATTGGTAATATGTTGACACCAACGCCCATATCAGTTTGAGTTTTTAGTATGTGTTGTCCTCCCTTTCAGGACATATATTAATGGTTGTTTATTATAGCTTCTGATCATCTTATACCATTGACACTGTATGTGAGTTAATTATATAGAAAGCCTGGCTATCTTCTGAAATTTGTCTTTTGCTTAATTCTGAACTTCACCCACGTGTTTGCTTTTGTGCATCTTCTTAAGACTTTCCCTGTTGCCAGTGTTGTGATTATACCATCTTGTTGGTCACCTGTGTTTTATTCTGAGGTCTGATCTGTCCTTTGAAGCCAAATTCCCTGCTCCTTGGTGCTTAATTCCCTACGTGCAGATCGTGTGAGTCTGTACTCATGGAAACTGATACTGCAGACTGTTCAAATTTCTGCAGATGTCCAAAGCTGCTGTCTGGTTAATCTTCAATTCGGAGAAAGTGAGGACTGGAGATGCTGGAGAGTCAGAGTCAAGAAGTGTGGCACTGGAAAAGCACAGCAGGTCAGGCAGCATCTGAGGAGTAGGAGACTCAAATGTTTCAGGCATAAGCTCTTCATCAGGATTGGGGAGGGATGAGTGATAAATAGGAGGGTAGTGTGGGGTTGGGGGGAAGGTAGCGGGGAAGGCATCGGTAGATGCAGGTGGAACGTGACGCTGATAAGTCAGTGGGGAGGGTGGAGCCCATTCCTGATGAAGGGCTTATGCCCGAAACGTCGAATTTCCTATTCCTTGGATGCTGCCTAACCTGCTGTGCTTTAACCAGCAACACATTTTCAGCTGGAGCCCATCCACTCCACCCTCCCCACTGACCTATCACCATTACCACCCACCTACATCTACCTATGCCTTCCCTGCTACCTTCCCCCCAACCCCACACCACCCTCCTATTTATCTCTCCGTCCCCTTCCACCCCCCATATTCCTAATAAAGAGCTTATGCCCGAAACATGACTCTCCTGCTGCTTGGATGCTGCCTGACTGGCTGAGCTTTTCCAGAACCACACTTTTCAACATTGGTCTTGAGATTAATTTTCCACCCATTTACCCCAAGATAGTGGAGTAATTTATAGATGGCCCACATTGCCATGATGATATATTTTGCCTGCAGTAGTGGTTTTTATAAGGAACAAAGCATGTATATTGTGATATTGAAGAATCAACAGGTGTTTATTACAGCTAACAATGTATTGCATTTATTATCTTACATATATTGACATTTATTACAGCTAAAGTGAACATTATACATCAGATGTCTGGTCTAAAAGATCACAATGGTGCAGTATGCTTACAATAACATGTCATGCTCTAGTGATGCTGGGGTAAGATGGAATATGAGGTCTTTATACCTATCATAAGCATGTCATGAAGGACATATTAATACAGCTATAGTTACATTGAACCTGGAAATGAACAGGATAGTGCAAATGCAAATCAACATCTCTTGGTCAGGGAGAAAAAAAACTGAATACCCATTCCTCAAGGCAGTAGATTGTTTTCTTCATAATTCTCTTTTATCTTCTCTCTGCCTTACTCGTTCTCTTTTTTCCCCCTCATTGCCTTTCCTGTGCGTCGAACCTAATTCACTCTCTTTCTCCCTCGTTGCGGCTTCTTTCCCCTTAGCTTTCATCGGTTATGAAAAGACTGTTTTCAGTATCACTAAGTACCACACATGTCGTTATCAGATTGCACTTCCTTGAACTAAATTGTTAGTCTTTATTGCATGTTCAGCTATTGCGTCAACACTCAAATCCATTGGTTATAATTTCCTCACCACACGGCCTATTTGCAGTTTAATAACAGTATAATTTTTGACATCATTTCCAATTCAGTCATGGGATGGATGCAAAGCAACCAGTTCTGCAGAAAACAGTTCCGCCACAAGTTCACCTGTACCTCCACACACATCATCTATTGCATCCGCTGCACCCGATGTGGCCGCCTCTATATTGGTGAGACAGGCCGCTTACTTGCGGAACGCTTCAGAGAACACCTCTGGGCCGCCTGGACCAACCAACCCAACCACCCCGTGGTTCAACACTTTAACTCTCCCTCCCACTCCACCGAGGACATGCAGGTCCTTGGACTCCTCCACCGGCAGAACATAACAACACGACGGCTGGAGGAGGAGCGCCTCGTCTTCCGCCTGGGAACCCTCCAACCACAAGGTATGAATTCAGATTTCTCCAGTTTCCTCATTTTCCCTCCCCCCACCTTGTCTCAGTCGGTTCCCTCAACTCAGCACCGCCCTCCTAACCTGCAATCCTCTTCCTGACCTCTCCGCCCCCACCCCACTCCGGCCTATCACCCTCACCTTGACCTCCTTCTACCTTTCCCACCTCCATCGCCCCTCCCCCAAGTCCCTCCTCCCTACCTTTTATCTTAGCCTGCTTGGCTACTCTCTCTCATTCCTGATGAAGGGCTTATGCTCGAAACGTCGAATTCCCTATTCCTGAGATGCTGCCTGGCCTGCTGTGCTTTGACCAGCAACACATTTTCAGCTGTGATCTCCAGCATCTGCAGACCTCATTTTTTACTTGCAGAAAACAGTTGAAATGTTACCTCTATTTCTCTCTCTAAAGATGCTTCCCTCTCTATCGATGCTGCCAGAACCTGTTATTTCCAGCCCTTGATGGGTTTTTCTCTGTCCCATCCCAGATTTCCTACACATTCAGTACTGAGCTTCTATTAAACAATTTTGATCAAAATCTGTTGGCTGTCGGTAGTAAATGTTGGAGTCTGCCGCTCTCTGGCGGTCACTTCGCATAGCGACGCTAACATCTCATTAACTCGTTAGTTGTAGTTTAAATTGTCTGCCACGTCGACTTCGGGACGTCGAAACTACATTCCAAAAGGCTGAAACTCGGCAAAATGTAACGGTATCCCTTTTCCCGTAATGCATTCGAAAATGTTCTCTCCGCTTGTTTGTTTTGACTACAGGCGAAAGTAGCTAGCTCTGGGAGAAAGTTGTAATTGTCCGAAATGTTAACGGAACGGTAATAGAGAGAGAGAGAGAATGCTCAAAGAAAATACATTTAGGCCATGATTTGTAACGAACCGAATAATGTTTAGCAAAGAAAGACAGATCTATTTGTCCTTTCGCAGCACGTGGCGTGTTGCAACAGAGTGAGATTTCCGTCTGATTTGATGCAATACGGTATTCCAGTAATTTTGAAGCTTTGGGTAATTTGTAATTTAGAGCAAAGCAAAAATATGGGGAGTATTGTTTTAACACTTGGGAGTATAATCGTGCAAGGATGGGATGATGAAAGTTGTACAAAAATATATTTGTTGCAAACTTTACTGTTTAAATAATGCAGCGAAGATGAAGGTTTGTACCTTTGTGTGTTTTTGGCAATGTATCCATGCCTCTCCCTTTTAGTTTTTACTATTTTAGGAAGTGGAATCCAGCTTGTTGCCTTTGCTGATACCGCTGTAATTTGGAAATGGGATTTTGGTTTGCATTGAAGGCTTATGTAAACGACACATAGTTCTGATCCATTCGTTCCCCAAGTCTGTCCAGACAGTGGTTCTACATCAGGCTGCTGTTGCATGGACGTCCGCTTCTCGAGCATCTCGGCTTGGTACCTGTCCCCCTGCCTCCTGACCCCTGACCCTGCGCTGGGAGCAAGTGGAACAGGGAGCGTGTTATATCTCAGGCGAATTGCCGTGGCGGAAATTTCTTTTAACTGCAGCCGTCTGTACACTAGCAACAAAGATAGAACTGGACGATAACTCCGTGCACCGCTTGATTTTAAAGGAAGTAGCTGCAGAAATAGCGCATCCACAAATTGTAATCTTCCAAAAATCCTTAGAGTTGGGAAAAGTTCCAAAGAAATAGAAAACTGCCAATGTAAAACACTTTACAACCTTCAGGACTTAATATTGAGCTCAGCACCTTCAAATTGTGAACCAACTCCCATTCCTTTCTTTTAGCTTGTAGCGTTCTCTGAAACCATGCCCTCCACCCCAGTGTGGCAGTTGGATACACTATTGTTCAGCCATTCTCACGTTCCAATCACTTTAATCTGCACCATCAGCACCCTGCCCCCCCCACCACCACCACCACCACACTCCACAAACCCACATTCCACTTTTCTATAAATGCTGTCCCCTCTACACTTCACATCAGCTCTGATGAGGAGTCATCTAGACTTGAAATTGATCACAGTGCCAGGACCCAGGTTCAATTCCTGCCTTGGGTAACTATCTGTGTGGAATTTGCACATTCTCCCCGTGCCTGCATGGGTTTCCTCTGGGTAATCCGGTTTCCTCCCACAGTCCAAAGATGTGCAAGTTAGGTCAATTGGCCATGCTAAATTGCCCATAGTATTAGGTGCATTAGTCAGGGGTAAATGTAGGGAAATGGATATGGGTGGGTTGCTCTTTGGAGGGTCGGTGTGGACTTGTTGGGCCGAAGGGCCTGTTTCCACACTGTAAGGAATCTAATCTAACCCACTGTCATACCTGAAACATTGACTTCTCCACCTCCTGATGCTGCCTGGCTTTTTGTGTTTTACTGGTCTTCTGCTAGTCCACTATGATTTTCGGCATTTTTTTTCTGTGCAATACACCCTATTCAAAAAGGAATAAGACCAAAAAATTTAATATATGTTAATTTAATTTAATATCTGTTGGTGGGAAAATGTTCAAGTCCATTGTAATGGATGCAATAGCAGAATGCAAGGGCCAGTCCGAGGAAGTGATGTATTGAGTGAGAGTACTGAGGGAATGCCATACTGTCCAAGTGTCAGTGGAATGACTGATGTTAAGCTAACTCACTGTTTGTTGTTGGTACATTTGTCTGCTTCCCTTTTGAATAGAGTGTTACATTGGCAGTTTTCTGCTTCTCTGGGACTTTTCCCAACTCTAAGGATTCCTGGAAGATTACTACCAGTGCATCCATTATCTCTGTAGCTACTTCCTTTCATATCCCAGAATGCATCCGTGCATGTCCAGTGGACTCATTAGCCTTTAGCCCCCAATAGTTTTCCTATTGTATTTATTTCCTCTCCTGTTTTTGGCCTTTAATTATTTAGTAATTTTGGGATGCTGTTAGTGAAGGTTGAAGTGAAGTATTTCTTCAATTCCTCTGCAATTTCCTGGTTCCTGATTATTTGTTCCCCAGCCTCATTCTTTAAATGGCCTATGTTCTTTGGCATCTCTTGCTTATATTTTTACATTAGGTGCTGGTTTACCCTCAAAGGTTATTTTTCTCCCATTTTTGGTCATCTTTTGTTGGCCAAAACTTTCTGAATCCTTTGGTTTTACCACTAACCTTCCTCATTTTTTGTTTCTTTAAGTTGAATGCTATCCTTAAATTCTTTACAAATCACACAACACCAGGTTATAGTCCAACAGGTTTAATTGGAAGCACACTAGTCTTCGGAGTGACGCTCCTTCATCAGGTGATAGTGGAGGGCTTGATTGTTACACAGAATTTATAGCAAAAATTTGCAGTGTGATGTAACTGAAATTATACATTGAAAAATTGATTGTCTGTTAAACCTTTCATCTGTTAGAATACAGTGATAGTTTCACTTCTTTCATGTGTAAATCACAAAACCCTTCTTTTTAAAGTTGCATTCTCGGGTTAGCTGCTAACAATGGTGATAGCTAGACAATATGTTGAAGCTGTTAGCCCCCGTGTTCTCTGTCTGTGACCTGATGTTCAGATTGATTTTAATCTAATAAGTGAGATAACAGAGTTTTACATAAATTCCTGCAGTTTTTGAGCTCAGAGTTCTACATGAATATATGCAGTTTGAGCAAAGTGTAATGTACCTCTGCAATACAAATTCACCACACAAAATATATGTGTGCATGTGGGTCTTTGCCTGTCTGTGTCTGTCTGTCTGTCTGGGGTTGGGGTTGTGTGTGTGTGTGTGTGTGTGTAGTGTGTAGTCTTAAATCTGCGAGCGGGTGCATGTGTGAGCGTAGGAGTGTGTGTGTCTATAAGGGTGTGTGTGGGTGTGTGCGCGTCTGTGTGTACCTGTGTCCGTGTCTATGTGAGAGTGTGTGTGTGTATGAATATCTGTGTGTGTGTGTAGTGCAATGGTGATCACCTGTAATGTGACATGAATCCAAGGTCCCGGTTGAGGCCCTCCCTATGGGTACCGAACTTAACTATCAGCTTCTGCTCGGCCACTTTCCTCTGCTGCCTGTCCCGAAGCCCACCTTGGAGGATGGTCACCCGAAGGTCCGAGGCTGAATGTCCTGGAACACTAAAGTGTTCCCCAACTGGGAGGGAACCCTCCTGTCTGTTGACTGTTGTGCGGTGCCCATTCATCTGATGTCGTAACCGAGCAACCGAGCAATAAATATCTAGAATTAGGAATCTCATGATGACTATGAATTATCAGAAAAACCCATCTGGATCATTAATGACCGTTAAGGAAGGAAACTGCCATCCTTAGCTGGCCTACATGTGACTCCAGGCCCACAGCAAAGTGGTTGCCCTCTGGCAGTTAGGGATGGGCAATAAACACTGCCCAGCCAGCGACACCCTCATCCTATGAATGAATAAAGTAAAAAAGAATCTGTCTCATTATGCATAACCGTATCCAAAATAGCCTTATCTCTGGTTGGATACACAGCATATTGTTCTGTGGGACTGTCCCGAAATCACTGTATAAATTCTTCCTCAGACTTTCTCTACTCTGACTCTCCCAACCTACGTGAAGGTTAATGTAGCTTGTGAATCATATACTGACTTTTTTATATGCCCTCATTATCTCCTGCTTTATTCTTTGTCTTACTGAATAGCTACTGTTAGGGGATGTGTAGACTACTTCCCCTTTTTATGCCATGCCTTCACCCAGATGGAACCTGCATCATCTATCCTAGAACATTTCTTGCTTTTGTACTTATTCCATCCCATGCTAACAATGCTATCCCACAACCTTTCCTTCCTGACTGTCTTTTTTGAAAAGTCACATACCTCTGAATATTAATTCCCACTTGATCTCCTTGTAACCATGTCTTTGTAATAGCTATAAGACCATGTCTGTTAACCTGTATTTGTGCGGTTAATTCATTTCTTTTGTTCTGAATGCTACATGCATTTAAATAAAAAAACAATTAATTCTGCCTTTTCACCATTTTTGATCCACTGGCCCCATTTCCTGGTTTTTTTCTATGTTTGTTAATTGATTTCTGTCATATTCTGGGTAGCTTTATCCAAAACTTCTGCCCTATAATGCCGCCATTTCCTAATGTTCTGTAAGCCTACATTTCCCCTTTCCCAACCTCCCCTTTTATTAAATTAAAGCCTTCTCTACACTCTTAGTTATCCCACTTAAGTCACACTGGTTCAAGAGATGCCCGTTCCACCAGAGCAGCTGCCATCTACTCTAGTATTGATGCTAGTATCCTCTGAACTGAAGTCCATTCTACCTGCACCAATCTTTGAACTAGGCATTTAACTCATTGGCTTTATTTATCCTTTGCAATTTTACCCATGGCTTAGATAATGATCCTGAGATTATTTCCTTGGAATTTATATTAGCTTTTCATGGTTCAAATTGTTTCAACAGAGTCTCCTGTTTAGACCTACTAGTGGTCTTAGTGCCAGCATGAATGATCCCTCCCCATGTTCCTCTCCAGCCTGAGGATCTGCCCTTAATTCTTGTACCAGTAAGGCAACACAGCCTTTGGCACTTGCACACAGGGATGCAGAGAATACTATCTCTCCCCCTAATTATACTTCCACCCACCACTACTATGGTCCTGTGTCCTCCTCTCATTTGAATGGCTCACTGTGCCTTGGTGCTATGGTCAGTTCACTCGTCTTCCCTGTAGTCCCCAATCTCCTCCCTGACCACAGACCTGGGCTGGCGGGTGTGACTGCCTCCTGGACTAAAACATCCTGGTAACTTCCCCTTCACTGATGTGGTCCAGTGTTTTCAGCTTGGACTCCAGTTCCTCATCTGAGATCCAAATTCCTTATGCCACAAACACTACAGATATGTTTACCCTCAATAACCTTAATGTCCAATAGTGCCCATATACTGCAGCAACTTGTGGATAATTCATTCACAAGAAGCATTTTGATTGTCTATTGTAGGAGTTCTAATGCGATCCTTTGACAAAGTGAACATCTGGGGCTTTCAGTCCACCTCAGTACAAAATAAGTTTCAGTCCTTTTGTTCCAGCAATACCTGTAGTGGGCTGATCTCAGCCCCAGAGAGCGTTCAAAGTCCGATTGTGAGCAATACATTCCAGATGATGAAGATCAATGTCCAGGTGATTACCTCTCGGATAGCCCATTCAGTATGTGAGTCTCAGCCATCCTATTTAAACATTCCTTTGATAAATTCCAGTTGAGCTTGCCTCCTTCAAGTCGGGTAACCTTGGCTGCTATTTTATAGTGTCCCAGCTCATAGTTAACTATTAAGAGTCCAAGGCTTAAGTTAGTCAATGAGATTTCAAAGATTAGTGGCCTGTATTTTATCATCATGTATATTGTGGATCTGAAGTTACATGAAGACCAGTCCAAGTAAAGATGACCAATTTTTTCCCTATAGGGCATCAGTGAACCAGTTGGGCTTTTACAATGACCAATGATGGTCTCACGGTCTTTATGATGGAGACTAGCTTTCATTTCCAGATTCTTTTTGTTTCTTCAGTTTAATTCCCCAAGCTCCCTTTTGTAGTTTATGGTATACTGTATTATTTATGAACGAATGTATTATTTCTGGTTTACTGCGCTCTTTTTAGTCAAAAATGATATTTATATGTACTTCTTTAAAAATAGCAACTTAAGCTTCAGCAATCAGATGTTTGCATGTGGTAAAAATTACAGTCATTAATCATCAAATTGAAGTGACTAAATCAATCAATCCTTCATGCTGAATTACTCATGTATCACTGTGCCAATTAGTGCACTTAAATGGGTTTCTATAGAAACTATAACCTCGCTATTCAGCAAAGCAGGATGATGGCCATCATGTCATATTAATATGTATTGATTCCACTGCCAATAATGAATTTATTTATTTTAATTATGCACTGTGTCTCTTTGTTTTGTCCACTGTAGGTCTTGATGCAACTCTGGCTATCAAATCCACCAGTTACCTTGACTACAAATCTCTTTGATGTACCTCAAGAGGTTTCTAGTGTTCATAACACGTCACTTACCAACCTTCATTTTCCCTTGTGTTCAATTGCTGTCAGCACAGAGCAGCTGAAGGTAAAGAGGAATAAGTTACAGTACCGCAGCTCAATAAAGTGGATATACAATAGGAAATTACACTTTTGACTCAGAGTATTAATATTGTGTATTGCTGATCCTTTCCCAGGGAAAGAGTGTATGCTCTACAGGACACGAGGCTGCTGATGTATTTTGAAGAATTATGTGGCTTTGCTGTCATGGGGACATGGGTGAGTGGTGAAGTTGAACATCTCTTGGGCTTCTTTCACTGTGTCTGAATTTGTTAAATTCCACCATGCAGCATATCATTGTCAATAATAGTAAAATTATACAATATTTTCCCCTCAAATCTTGTTAAATGCTTTATTGTATAAGCTGAACATTTTCGCATCAGAATGCTAGTATCATTATTTTTGGGCTTTGTTAAAGCTGACACTGAGTAGGATAGCACAGTTCGGATATTGGCATAGTAGCCTTGAGACTTGGACTAATAACTTGTTGACTGCATTCAAATCCTCCTGTGAGAGCTGGAAAAGCTATATACAGTTAATTAAAATAAATCAAAAATGAAACATTAGTAATGGTGACCATGATGCTTTTTTAATCATTCATGGGATGTGAGCATCACTGACTAGAGTCTAGATTAGAGTAGTGCTGGAAAAGCACAGCAGGTCAGGCAGCATCTGAGGAGCAGGAAAATCGATGTTTCAGGCAAAAGCCCTTCATCAGGAATTAGAGACAGGGTACCTGCAGAGTGGAGAGATAAATGAGAGGAGGTGGGGGTGGGGAGACAGTAGCATAGAATACAATAGGTGAATGGCGGTGGGGATGGAGTTGATAGGTCAGAGAGGAGGGTGGAGGAAGTTAGCAAAGTGTACAATGACTGAATGGGGGTGAAGGTGATAGGTCAGAGAGAAGGGTGGAGTGGGTAGTTGGAAAGGAAGATAGGCAGGTAGGACAGGTCATGAGGGCGGTGCTGAGCTGGAAGGTTGGAGCTGGGGTGAGGTGGGAGAAGAGGAAATGAGGAAACTGGTGAAATCTATGTTGATGCCACGGGGTTGAAGTGTTTCGAGGTGGGAGATGAGGCATTCTTCCTCCAGGCGTTGGGTGGTGGGGGAGTGGCGGTGGAGGAGGCCCAGGACCTGCATGTCCTTGGCAGAGTGGTAGGGGGAGATGAAACGTTGGGCCACAGGGCGGTGGAGTTGATTGGTGCGGGTGTCCCGGAGATGTTCCCTAAACCAGTCTGCTAGGAAGCGTCCAGTCTCCCAATGTGGAGGAGACCGCATCGGGAGCAACGGATACAATATTGGTGGATGTGCAGGTAAAACTTTGATGGAAGTGGAAGGCTCCTTTGGGGCCTTGGATGGAGGTGACCGAGGAGGTGTGGGCGCAGGTTTTACAATTCCTGCGGTGGCAGAGGAGGGTGACAGGAAGGGAGGGTGGGTTGTTGGGGGCGTGGACCTGACCAGGTAGTCATTGCACATCCATAATTGCCCAGGGAGCAGCTAAGAATTAAAATAAAAGTCATATCTAGACTAGAACAGGTAAGAACAGCACATTCCTTCCCAACCGGACATTATCGAATCAGATGGCTTTTTCCCCTGATGATCAACAACAGTTTCACAGTCATCATTACAATCTTAACTCCAGCTTTTTATTCAGTTGAAACTTCACCATCAGCCATGATTGGATTCAAATCTGGGTCCCGAGAACATTACATGTCTCTGGATTAATAGACTTGTGATAATATCACTAGGTTATCATCTCCCCTGTTAGATGCTACCAGATTGTCATGTTTCTGATTGACTGTAGTAATAAATCCACTGTCCTTACTTAGTTAGGCCCACACATGACTTCAAACCAACAACAATGTCATGAACTCTATTGGAAATGAGTGACCATGCCATGCAGTTGCATTAGAAAAGAAGCTTATCAGCAACTTGTTGCGAGAGGTTAGTAATGTTAAATGAATGCTGGCCTGGTCAACAATGCACACATCATCATAAGGGAACAAAAAAATATTCTGGTGAAAATACTGCATGTATTGTGCTGGGAGCAATAGATAAGATCTGTCCTTTTTGAAAGGAAGATGGATTATATTGGGAAAAGGTATGTGCAAAACACTATCGTTCATCTACGTTTGAATAGTGGCAAATGAGTTGATGCTTTGCCTTTCTGATGTTGCGGAACAGGTCTTTGACAATGTCAAACAAAACTCCTGCCTGTAATTTGGGTCGGTAAAGTAGCTGCATTTGGAATTATATTATTCAATTGGGTTGCATTATTTAACGTTTCCTGTCAGAATCATAGGGAGGACTGTCCAAAGAATGCTTCTGGAAAAGGTTCTGGTTTGGATTTAATAGTTTGGTGAGGAATAGAAACACTAATGCCAGCCTGCTGTACTTTCCCTTGTTCTTGGGAGGTACCGGTGACGATTGGCTCGCTCACTTTTGGAAAGTTTCCTGGAGAATTATTAAAACATATCAATTGACCTGTGAGACTTGTCCAGTGGAGGTTGTTGACTTCAGAGTGGTCTTTCCCTTTTAGGAGCCTGAGATGTGGGACCTGTACATCGAATGTGCTTTATTTAGCAGATACTATATTATAGCAATGAAGAAAGACATGCTGCAAACCATCGCAATGATTGTGCAGATAGTACTTTGCAATGTTCTAGTTTATTTGTTGGATATTCCAAAAATGCCTGATGAGACACTAGCAGCAGCAGCTGGATAGGATGTTTGCACTGTCTATAGGTAAAGTCACCAATGTCCCAAAGGACCACTCTCTCATTGTAGAGAGACAATTGGTGGTATGTCATCATATCTCCGATGAGGGGAATGGTTGACGAGGCAAACCCTTCATGATAACCTCAGCTGGTGTGGTAATTTAACCCACTATCTTGATGTCACTGTCTTGCAAACTAGCCATCCAGGCGACTGAGCTGACATCTTGTGAGTACTTGCTCTGCTGAAGTGTGAGTTGACACATCATCCTTCTCTTTGATACAAAGATAAAGCCTGTCAACAATGACAATGGAACACATCTTGGATATGGGAGGTATTGACAGCCTTTTGAAGAGCTCCTCATGGTTTTAGACATTGAAGGTTTTGTGATCTTGCTGTAACAGGAAGGAGCCATTCCCCAATCATGATCCACTTCAGAAACCAAAGCATGTGGAGCTAGATGAGGGCTCATAGACTTGTAAGACAGCAGCAGAACTGTGAGATCACAGTACAATTCATTTCCTTTATTCATTGGTGATACCCAATTCCAGTATATCACCCATCCAGCTTCACACATTAATATTAATTGTCACACAGATTTCTGTCTAACCCTGTTAAAGGCATGGCAGTACTTCTGACACATGGAGGATTCTGCATAATAATCAGTTTGAATATCATAGAGTCCTTGCAGTATAGAAGCAGGCCATTCAGCCCATCAATTCCACACTGACCCTCCAAAAAGCATCCCACCCAAACCCACCCCCTTCTCCCATAGCCACCATGGCCAATCCACCTAGCCTACACACTATGGACAATTTTGCTTGGCTAATCCTCCTAACCTGCACATCTTTGAACTGTGGGAGGAAACCAGACAAATCCACACAGACACAGGGAGAAAGTGCAAAGTCCACACTGACAATCCCCTGTGGGTGGAATCAAACCTGGGCCCCTAGTGCTGTGAGGCAGCAGTGCCAACCACTAAGCCACCATGCTGCCAAAGGGGACTATGTTAATAAGTTCATTAATTAAAGCTTACTACTATTTCTGCACAGCTTTCCTGGTGGTCTAATGGTTAGAATTGGATGCTGTCACCACCATGCCCTGGGTTTAATTGCTGGTAAGTGAGCAACTATTAAAGAGTGTTGTGGCACAGTGGTAGTGTCCTGGTCTGCAGACAAGAAAGACTGGGTTCATGAGCTACCTTTTCTGGAGCTGTGTCATAACATACTTTTAAAGAGTTTTATATTTTATGTTATCCGAGATTTTTACTAAAATAAAGGGTGAGGAAGGATGGGTAGGTGGGGCAGACACCACTGCAACTGATGCAGAAAATACATCCCAGTTCAATGAAGAAAGTAGTCAGTTGTGTCATTGATCTCTCTGTCCCATTTGATCTTTGTTGCTTCTCCTTCAGTTTGTATTGCAATAATATCTGCTTCTTCACAATGAGCTATTTGTTGATATCTCCATTGGTGCCTTGCAGAAAGTTCTCACTATTTCAGCTGATTCCCTCAGAGGCGGACATGAAGAAGTACCTAAGCAGCCCAGCTACCTGATGTACCATTTGATCTTGACACAGAACTGATTGATCACTGGCCTAGTCTAACCTTGATTTCTGCCAGCCTCTCTGTGTAGGTTATGCAAAAACATGATGAGTTGCAATTTCAAAGTGTAGCATAATTGTCCAGCAACCAGCTTTTGTATCATGCCTGCATTTGGAAAAATCAGGTAATGTTAAATCAGGCTTAATGAAGCATAATGCTCCTGGGGGAGAAGGCATTGCTGTACAGAAACTGACAATTGCATTTTATCCACACTTACATGAAACTCCTTTTGATGTTGTTTGTGGTACTGATGCAATAGAGGTGCTCTATTAAGGGGTACAGCAAAACAGTACTCTAGTGTCTAGTTATCTGGCTTTGTGACTCTCTGGCAATACTGAGCCAAGGATTGGTTTAGAAATCTGTTGCTCCCATGAATGTTGTCGGTGTCTAAAGACTATTTTTAGCCTTGACAGGAAGAGGTAAAAGTGTCTCTTTGACATGTTTCAGTTGTTTGGTCTGCTAAGGGTGAACATCTGATGGAGTCATTCCGTTTTTATCACATCTTTTACCCTTGGCAGTATTGTAAGAAGTGTGTAGTGCAGAAATGGTTACATGTATTTACCTGACTTTATGACGCAGTAATTTAGCCTTGTGGAACATTTACAGGATCCAATTCTCCATTAAGGCTTAACAAAGGGTGCTTAACCAATCCTTACTCATGCAGTTTATTAGATAATTGGCAAATTACTGATGCAAATAAAATTGTTTATCCAGGGCAGAGAATTTTGTTGGTGCCTTTTTGTCACTTATTTGTCACACAAATCCCCACGGACTCTCGCAATGGAGGAACAACATAGCTCAAAGCAGTCACCAGATAATTGTATTGGTGTCAATGACTTCAGACAAACATTTTAGATCCCGTTTCCCTCTGTGGTATGGTTTGTAGTTTAAGTTCTCTGATAATTCAAATTTCTAACATTCAATTCATCGTAATTCATATTCCTCCCACAGTCCAAAGATGTGCGGGTCAGGTGAATTGGCCATGCTAAATTGCCCGTAGTGTTAGGTAAGGGGTAAATGTAGGGGTATGGGTGGGTTGTGCTTCGGTGTGGACTTGTTGGGCTGAAGGGCCTGTTTCCACACTGTAAGTCTAATCTAATCTAATCTAATCATCTCTAGATAAAGTTATTGTTTTTAATAGTTTGACTAAGAGAGAGGGGGAAACACAGTTGCAGTGAGTTGAGTTAAGAGAAGAGTGCATATCACTAAGGATCAGTGTATTCAGCCTCTAAACTGAATATGACCAAAACAGTACTCCAGGATCCAGCCTTGAACTGAATTTTTAATGAAATGAATAATATTCTATGGACACAGTGAAAAGCTTCTGCAAGTATGTGGTCAATTTTCATATTTTGAAAGTTGTTTGTGAGTGCACAGTATTACCTTATAATCTCTTCTTCATGATTGAATAACACTTACCTTTCAAACTTCCTTGTATTTGTTTTCCTGATAAATGAGTTACTCTTTTCATGAACTATATCTCAATAGGTTTGATATTGCCGAGTCATTCCCCTCACTCAGGTCATAATTGTAAGTAGCTCTTCATTTTCAACTTTCAAATCCCCCCATAGTCTCTTCTTACCTCTAATTCCACAGACCTCATGGATGTCAGTGCTCATCTAAATTTCGCTTCCAGCACTTGTGTTTGTGCCTTCAGCTGAGAAGGCCCTAAATCCTGCAATTTCCTCGTTATCCGCCCTAGCCTTCTCAAACTTTTCCACCTTAACGTACTCTTCATCTAATTGTATGTTTATTTGGACTAATCTAATTTTTTATGGTACAGTGTTAAATTTTGTTTCGTAAATATCATATGTTTTACTATGTAAATACAAATTATTGTTCATGTTATTCAATATTTACTTTGAGGACCTTTAGAGAAGTCACTTAAAAGAATATAGTGATCTGGTGCAAGAAGTAGGTGGGGCATTAACTGGGGATTTACTTGTGCCTCTATAAATAGGCATAGTTTAAAACTTTAGTGGTTGGGTTTGGAAGTGTATGCTGTAACGTGTTTCTCTGTTATAAATGTTTTTAGAAGTGTGTAAAGGTTGGTTCCAGCTTTACCTTTCCACCAACTGGCTTTCTGGCATCACAAGGTTTAAAACTGTTATTCAGTTCAGCTAATTTGCCTTAGGTGAAGCCTGATAATGGATGTTTTTTGAATGTTTGCTTTCAATTTCAGGTCGACTTTCACATGTCCTACTGCTGTCATCAATGGTGGCCCTTCTTGGCGGACTGATCTTTGGATATGAATTAGGAATCATCTCAGGTGCTTTACTGCAGCTCAAGGAGGTCTTCAACCTTAGCTGTTTGCAGCAAGAAATATTGGTCAGCGCTCTTTTGATCGGAGCTTTTTTTGCTTCATTGATTGGAGGGATAGCTGTTGATTATCATGGACGAAGAAACTCAATCATTCTGAGTGCGGTATTACTATGTGTTGGAAGCACCATTCTCTTACTGTCCTCCTCATTCGTGTTGCTAGTGGGTGGCCGGATGACTGTTGGATTTGCCATGTCTATCTCCTCCACAGCTTGTTGCATCTATGTTTCTGAAATCGTCAGCCCTCATCATCGAGGCAAGTTGGTGTCTCTTTATGAAGTTGGTGTCACACTTGGCATCTTGAGTGCCTATGCATTAAATTACATTTGGGCGGATATAAGAAATGGATGGAAGTACATGTTTGGTCTGGCCATTGGCCCAGCATCATTCCAAGGCATCAGTGTTTTCCTCCTTCCTTCAACTATTGAGAGAGTCAGAAGTCAAGGTGATGATTCACAGAAAATTCTGCTGCAGTTACACAATGGAGACCATGATGACCCAGACTCAGAGGATTTTAATCCAACACAAGGAATCAGCCAAAATTACAGTTACCTTGACTTATTTCGATCCAAAGACAACATGAGAGGCAGATTGCTGGTGGCACTGGGTTTAGTGTTGTCGCAACAGCTCACTGGCCAGCCTAATGTGCTCTACTACGCTTCAACCATCTTTAGATCGGTAGGATTTCAGAGCAATGCTTCAGCAGTACTAGCGTCAGTTGGACTGGGAATAATCAAAGTTGTTACAACTGTAGTAGCCATGATATGTACAGATAAAGTTGGAAGACGAACATTACTAATTGCTGGCTCTGTTGTAATGTCCATATCAGTCACTGTGATTGCATTCTCAAGCCAGAAAATTACAATGGAATCCCACACAAGCTGCAGAGTAAACGCCAGGGTTAATGGCTCACACCAGATGTTAAATCCTAGTACAGCTTCCTCCAAACCAATTCTTTGGAAACCAAATCCAACATTCACCAATGAAAGTTCACAGATTATGAATCAAACTTTGGCTTTATCTGTCCAGGGCAAACAACAAACAGCAAATAATGAGAGAATGAACAGCAGTTCACTCAGTGAGCCAGCAATCCGATTTGTCAGCACTGCAGACTCTTTAAATAACACTTCACATGAAGATTTCCATTTGAGGAAAATAAGGAGTCACCTGAGACAGTCGGCAGTAAGCTCCACTCACACCTCCAAATATTTAGCCTTAAATTGGATTACACTGCTTTGTATGATGGCCTTTGTCAGTGCGTATTCAATTGGGTTCGGTCCAAGTAAGTGCACTGCTGTTTCATCTGTTTCAATAGTTGGAGGAAGGTGTTGCTAAATAACAGAATAAATAAATGTAGAACTTGTGGGAAATGACACAGCAGAGGCAGTTTGTAAAATAGACTGGAGACTGGAAAGTCCGGTACTATTTACAAGGGACATTAGCTCAGATGGTCAGGCAGCATCCAAGGAGCAGGAGAATTGACGTTTTGGGCATGAGCCCTTCTTCAGGAAGTTTCTCCTGCTCCTTGGATGCTGCCTGACCTGCTGCGCTTTTCCAGCAACACATTTTCAGCTCTCATCTCCAGCATCTGCAGTCCTCACTTTCTCCTCACATTAGCTCAGATAGCTACATCAAATTGCAATATCTCAGTATCATTGCTGACTTGTAGGAATTGTTGAAGCTCATACCTTTTTACTGACATGACTACATAATGTGTGAAACATCAATGCTACTTTAGCTGTCAGCCCAAAGGCAGATCTGACCCACAGCACCATTTCCCAACCCTGAATGGGGCAAGGGGTCAGGACCTGACTATAGCCCAATTGAAATAGGGATTGAACCTCATGCTGTACCTTTAATTTATCCACAGTGGCCCTTCTAGTCAACTGGTGCCCAAAGTGTTGATATTTCTTTGGCTACTAGTTTGGGATAATGGTTGGCATAGACTGGTTGAACTTTAGGGGCGGCACGGTGGCACAGTGGTTAGCACTGCTGCCTCACAGCGCCAGGGACCTGGGTTCAATTCCCGCCTCAGGCGACTGACTGTGTGGAGTTTGCACGTTCTCCCCGTGTCTGCGTGGGTTTCCTCCGGGTGCTCAGGTTTCCTCCCACAGTCCAAAGATGTGCTGGTCAGGTGAATTGGCCATGCTAAATTGCCCGTAGTGTTAGGTAAGGGGTATATGTAAGGGTATGGGTGGGTTGCGCTTCGGCGGGTCGGTGTGGACTTGTTGGGCCGAAGGGCCTGTTTCCACACTGTAAGTAATCTAATCTTAAGAGTCTGTTTCCACGCTATTTGACTCTATGCTCTGTCTGGAACTCTGGCTATGGATTGTGATGTTAGCCCCTCCAATTCCTTTTTACTACAGTGCTGACCAGGAACCTTTCTCACTTTTAACCTCTACTATTGACATACGTTGGAAATTTTGCTAATTTGATTGTCTGTTTGGCCATGTTATAAACGCAGCCTGCTTGGCCATCATGTCCAGGTTGCAACTTAAACCCAGAGCTTTTGGCTCAGAGGGAGGGACTAACCCAAATGCCACACACTGAGCCAAAAGACTTGTGAAACATTTTAGAAATTGAAATAACAGTTTAGCTTGATATTGATTAATCGTCTTCTTTTTCCCTTCTGCAGTGAGGAATTTTGAAAGGCTTGCATTTTTATAAAGGTTTTCATAACCATTGGACATCTCAAAGCACTCTGCGCCAAAAGTAATTCATTGGTCGCAAGTGGTTCCCCATAATAGAAAGAGATGAAGAGGAAACTTCTTTGCTTAGAGCATAGTAAATCTGTGAAATCTTTTGCCAAAGAGGCTGATTAATTAAATATATTCAAGGTTTCAAAAAATTATAGTCAATAAAGGAATCACTGATTATGGCAATAAGGCAGGGTGGCAGAGCTGAGGATTATCAGAGCAGCCATGATTGCACTTAATTACAGAGCAGACTGATTGGGCCGAATGGCCTTGTTTTGCTCCTGCCTTATGGAGGCAATTCTTTGAAGGTCTTTAGATGATTCTCACCACTAACTTTTTCCCTTTGCTACTCCTCATTTCCTCCCCAAACCGATTCTTATCACAAACTATTCTATTTATATCACCACTTACCACAGCAAAGTGACAACACAACCTTTTCCTTTCTGCCTATTCTTCCAACATTTTGAAAACCCTTGAATGTTGACTTTCCAGTCGTGGTCACCCTGTAATCCATAATAGCTATCAAGTCATGTTAATTTAGTTGCATTTATGCTGTCAACGAATCTACCTTGTTACATGTGTGCTGTATGCATTTATATAAAGTTTTGACTTTTTTGCTATTATTACTTCCTCTGGTTCCAATTTCTGTTGCATTGTTCTGTGTATGTTTTTACCCATTCCTGTCACACTGATTCTCATTCAGCTCTTCAGTACCCTGACCCCCTGCTCCCTCATTTCTTTTTGATTTTTTTAAAATACCCTGCAATTGAACCTTGCCTCCAACCAGTTAGACACTGGTCTCAGCATGGTTCAAATGAAGTCACCCAATCGCAACAGCTCTCTCTTTCCATAGTGCCCCTTGAGTTGGAACCTGTTTCTTTCACACCAATCCTTGACCCAACCATTTACCTCTAATTTTATTTACATATATCAAATTGCACAAGGCAGTAATCTGGAGATTATTAATTTAATGATTCTACTTTTCAGTTTATCTCTGAGGTGCTCATCAATATTCGGCAGACCTTCTTAACCAGTTCTTCCTATTGTCCTAACATGGATCACAATGCCAGATCTCTCTTCCACACCCCACCTCTCCCCCAACCACCACTACCACTCAAAGTTCTTTTTCCAACCAGAAGAGACATCTTGACCAGGTTGGAATGGTCACCCTTGGGACTCTCTGTATTTGTAGCAGAGAACGGTTTCTATTCCCCTGACTATACTATCTTGTGTTACTAATGCATTTCTCTTTTCTCCACACCACACCCCCCCCAACCCTGACCAACTTGAATGGAGCTATGCACCACAGTACTCTCTGCAGTCTAAACCCTCATCCACAAAGCAAGAACCTTGCCCCGATTGAAAAAGGGCGCTAACTGAGTCTTCTCCAATGCGTAGTTCTGAATCCCCTCACCTGCCTCAGAAAGCAGCCCTAGGATTATGGTAACTTTGTCCTTATCTACTGTCTCACTTACAGTCACACCTTCTGCCCCTACCATAGATAAAAATTTGATATGACTAATCTAAGGGGTATGACTGGCTCTTGAAATACAGTGTTTGGGTAGCTTTCCCATCTCCAATGTGTTGCCATGTCTGAAACTCAGTGTCCAGCTCATCAACTCCGAGACTAATTTCCTCAAATAGCCAACTCTTTCTATTGATGTAGTTGTCATGGATCACATTGGTGTCTATCAGATCCCATATACTACAGTTACAACACATCACTTCCCCAGCCATTTCTATTCTATTTAATTCTTAGATTTGGATGTTAAAAATTTTTAAGTGAATTGTTTAACTATGCTGTTTCACTGTAGTAATGTCTCCTGACTTAAACCACTTGACCTATCAAAAGAGACCTACTAATCTTTGAAATCAGACTTTGGCTCTGCCAGGTGGAAGCAAGATAAAGGGGTTCTTTGTTCCTGGTTCTTATTTCCTGTCAATGTTGCCCTTCTGCTGCGGGTCTACTCTTCTCTTTGTGAAGTTGCTGTCTTCATTTCCTCAGATTGTTTGAGAAGCCGTTGACCTCACTCTCTCTCTCGCTCCTTGTGAAGCTGCTGTCTTTGTGCTGTCTCATGCTCTTTATGAAGCTGATGTCCCCACACTCTGTCACACTATTTCTGAACACCAGGGTCCTCACTGCTCTTGCTGTTTTAGGTGCTGGTGACGGAGGAGAGAAAGGAGAAAAGTATTTGCGATTCAATCAATAAATGAGTTTGTTTAAACCTGCCTTTGCTATTTTTGTTTCCTCATTGTCTGATCTATCCATGATAGATTCAACACTAAGCTACAATAGCTGCAACAGTACCACAAACTTGACAGAAATTGCTCTTATTTTTGTTTTAGTGACTTGGTTGGTTCTGAGCGAGATATTCCCTGCTGGGATCAGAGGTCGGGCATTTGCGTTCTCCAGCAGCTTCAACTGGGCGGCAAATATAATTGTTACTGTCACGTTCCTGGATGTAATTGGTGAGTGAGGGATGAATCCTTGGGTTTATTTTGGGCCTTATTGTGTCAGAATATATCCACAGAATTTGTGCAGACTGAAGGACTGCATTTGGAGTGTACTGGCTGCTGCTACCTGGGCAAATGCACCAGCTTTCTGCTGCAACAAATGTCCCCACATAGCAGTTGTGAATGACTGGTCATTCTGATTGAGGGAGGAATGTCAGGTCTGGTCAGAAATTTCATCCATTGAGAATATACGTACTTCTTATTAAATAATTTGGTATGCAAAGATTTAAGTTCCTCGAATCTTGCTAACAGACAGCGAACCAATGTCTATTGGCGGGAATGGGAAGGAAATGTAGATGGATGTCTTTTATTTTCAAATAAAAATATAATAAGATTGAGTCCTGACCTATTCAAGATACAAGTGTGTCATGTGTGTATTGAGCAAAAAGATTATCTATTGAGGTGACTAAATGCATTGTTTTATAATAGTGGAATGACCCCAATAGAAACTTATTATTGATTGCAAGTTGCTGAAGTGGAAACCCATTTCCTGGATGAAGGCCAATATTAACATTGAAAAAAATTTAAGAGTCCACACCTGAAAAATGAATGTTATCTTATTTTTTATACAGATACTATTGGACTGTCTGGGACATTCCTATTCTATGGACTAGTGGGATTTATTTCGGTCGGTTTTATATGTCTGTACCTGCCTGAGACCATGGGAAAGTCACTGGAAGAGATCAACAGATACTTCATGGCTAGAAAGTAAATCTATTCTTCAAATTTTAAAAAAAGGCAGGAGTTGAAAAAAAGATTCAGCATTAAGTTGTGATATTAATGGCATTGGGTTGTAAGTAGAAGGAAGCAGGCCTGTTAAGAAAAAGCATATCTTATTAATACATTCAATGGTAGAATGCATTGCTTTAGAATATCTGCTGTCTGTAAAGACAAGACCTCTGAATCACTCACCAGATCACATGGGTTCTCTCTCTGTCTCTCAGTGGCATCCCTCCTGTCTATGAGTTGCTAAACCTGACTTGTATATGATATTACTATGGCCTCAGGAACTACTTCAGCGTGTGTTATGATTAAAAGCATACTGTAGACATTATTGTATACCGTTCACCAACCAATTAAGGTAATGGACCTCCACAGGACTTCAATCTAGCTTAAAACTATAACATTCAGTTATATTCAGTCATGGGGCCTGAGGCTGTGGGTTTATATCCCAGTACACAATGACTCTTATTTAATGCTGCTGCTTGCTATTTCATCACCTTAAACTCTATATCCTATACAGGGGCTGAGTCTAAGACACCTTTTTACTTTTCCATTTAATGGTGTTCAAACCATCATGACTTCACTCGTTCCCAATGTACAGGTCCCACAAAATTTATCACCAACCAGAAGTTTGCTGAGAGTGTTAACTGGAAAGATATGTTCTTGCTGCCTGGCTGCAGGAAACCATAGCACTTTTGAAAACATTTTACATTTCTTTTACATTGTGGATGTAGCTGTTTGTTATGAGATCAATGTAATACATACAAGGGGACAAACACAAAGAATCCTGGAAAAGCTCAGCTGTTCTGGCAGCATCTGTTGAGAGAGAAACCGAGTTAATTTTTTGAATTCAGTTTGATTTTTCTTCAAAGCTGGCAGTAATGATATAACTTCCTACAGCAACAACCAGATAAGAGTGATAATGTTAATTCTTCAGTCATGTTTCAAATGTGTTCCAATTATGTGCTAGCTGGCTGTTGGGGCACCAAAGGACAATCCTTATTAATTAAAAGGTTTGAATCTTCCATTGTCAAAGCCATCGAGTTACCATTGAAACAGGCAGCAAGTTCTCAGCACTCCTTCATTTATAATGGGATTTGTTCTCTGGTGGTTTCAGTATTAGATTAGATTACACAGTGTGGAAACAGGCCCTTCGGCCCAACAAGTCCACACCGACCCGCCGAAACGTAACCCACCCATACCCCTACATTTACCCCCTTACCTAACACTACAGGCAATTTAGCATGGCCAATTCACCTGACCTGCACATCTTTGGACTGTGGGAGGAAACCGGAGCACCCGGAGGAAAGCCACGCAGACATGGGAAGAATGTGCAAACTCCACACAGTCAGTCACCTGAGTCGGGAATTGAACCCGGGCCTCTGGCGCTGTGAGGCAGCAGTGCTAACCGCTGTGCCACCGTGCCACCCTAAGTAGTCAAGATATTTGTTGATTTTTTGTCCTTAGATTTTTTTCAGAGGCTTTCAACAATGGCAGAAGTAAAGTCCTGCAGGGAATTGTCCAGTCATGTCTGCCTTTTCAGAGGTTTCTCAAAACTTAGTGACTTTGCTAAGTCATGAGACTTCTGCAGCCATTTCAAAACAATATCCTGGGTAAATTAAAGTTGATTTCCTTTGAATAAAAGTCCGAAGTAGTAAATCAGTCGATAGAATTAAAGATTAATAGCCCATATGTTATACCTTTGTGACAAACTCCATGACATTTGGTCAGCATGCAGTAGGCTATAAACTGGGCTAAATCATTAACTCCAGTGCTTGCCAAGTCTGCAGCCTTTGGTTAAAGCTTTATAATCCCATTACATTTCGTTCTTCACAGATGGGGCAAAGCTGCAGTGAAACATTACAAGCTCATTACATGGTATTCTCCATGCAGGATAAATTTATCCTACCATATCGTCTCATGTAGAAATCCACAAATAGATCCAGTAATGCCATGTCCATAAAATTGGACAGGCTCAACTTTACTTTAGGATACAGATTTTCAGGACTGAGCTGTGAAGTGACAATGTGGGGCCAATTGAAGTGTTTTCCTTCGCAGTTCATATCTCTTAAGTTTGGAACAGAACTGAAGGCCAGGTGTGATGTATAAAAGTGAGGGTTGATAACAATTGAAGGGGGAGATGACATTTACTTTAACACCTGCCAGTTGCTGAATGCCTTGAAGCGGAAGTCAGTATGATTTTCCTGAAGATAAGGAGCAAGAGGGTTTGAAGAGATTTAAGGAGTTTTTTTTTTACCCAGTGGGTTGCAGGTATCTGGAACTTACTACCTGAATGGGTGGAGAAGGCAGAAACCCTCAAGACATTTAAGACTACTTAGATAAACACTCAAAACACTGTCACATACAAGGCTATGAGCTATGTGCTGGAAAATGGGATTAGAATAGATGTTTGTTTGATGACTGGCATTATGACAATGGGATGAAGGGCCTTTTTTCTGTGATGCCAAGACTCTGACTCTTTCAATAAATGAAAGGTATATGATTTACAAATTTTAGTCTTAAAATTTTAAAGCTAGATTTCAAACTAGTAAGGTATGGGTATTTGTCTACTTTTCTGTGAAGGGATTTAATAATTACTCAGGTCAGTCTTTTCAGAATCCTAATTTGAAACCAGTATGCCACCAGAGAGCAGCCAGCCGATGGCCTCCTGGAAAGTAATGGAAGTTTGCTTATGTTGTGACATTGTACAATAGGAGAGAGAGAAAATTGAAATACATTAGCTTGCTTTTGTGTTTAAAATAATGTGTCCTTTTCTGTATGTTAAATAAAAAAGACAAACATATGATCTATCCAGCCAGATTTCATTTTTGGAGCTGATTTCTAGCTGATCAGCTAGAATCATAACAATTATGATTAACTTTTCTCATTGCTAAATTGTTTCACTTAAGGACTGGTAGGTAGTGTCTGAACTCAGGGTTGGGCTTCAACATTTGGAACATCAAGCTGACCATTCTCTATAGGTCCTTATATCATATTGAAGACAGATGTCTATCTGCTAGTTGATAAGACTTTGCAGTGAAAGGCATTGTTTCAGGGTTGAAATGAGTCAAAGGTCTTATCTATCCAGTACTTGTTCAAAGAATTATCAAATTATTATGGTACAGAAGGCCATTCAGCCCATCATGTCTGAATTTCCTCTCATCATGAGCTTCATGACTCAGTGCTGAAAATGTGTTGCTGGTTAAAGCGCAGCAGGTCAGGCAGCATCCAAGAAACAGGAAATTCGACGTTTCGGGCACAAGCCCTTCATCACTACTTCATGATTCAGTGCCATCACCCTGCCCTCTCCCCATAATACTGACGATTAGATGATTATCTAAAGAGATATAATGCCCTCTTGAATGCCTCAATTGAACCTACATTACCAGGCAGAGCATTTCCAGTTCTGAACTACTCCTGTGAAAAAGTTTTTTCTCATATCACATTTATCTCTTTTTCAATATCACTTTAATCTCAGCCTTCTCATTATTGATCCATTTATGAATGGGAACAGGTTAATTTCTGTCTATTCTGTCCAGACCTCTACTGTTTTTGAAAACTTGAATCAAATCTCCTCTGAGTCTTCTCCCCTCCAAGAAAAACAATTCAACTTCTACACTGTATTCACTTGATAATAAACCATTGCCACTGATACAATTATACTTGCTTGAAAATTTCTTATTATAAACTATGGCGTAAAAATCTGAGTGTACCTAAGGTATTATAGGGTCACTTACTTGAAAGTAACTCAACACCTTTTATTCCAAATGAAAACCTAAATGCATGGGCTCCTTCAATGACATATTGGATAAGGTCAGCCGCTTCGTCGGGTGAACTAAAGAGAAAACTGAACAGACACAATTTATAGGCAGATAGATCAAGGGCAGAGAGATCAAAAGATCATACAACTAGTGTGAGTGGAGTCTCTGCAGGTGACCAAGTGTGTTAGACAGTGAGTAAAGTGTCAACAGCTGAATAACAAGCAAAGGGATGACCTGTAATCTGATTAAATGAGGCAGAGGGATAATTACAAAAATTAAAAAGAAGGTGGTGCTGGAGACAAACTAAATGACTGGAATAACATGCTCAGTATAAGAGTTGCATGCTGAGGATCTAACCAAAGTAATAAGTAATCCAAAACTGTACAAACTAATTAAGGTGGAGAGAGCCAACCACTATATCAAGATGATGGGATCAAAACAGGTCAGTAAGGAAGACTTTACAGATACAGAGCAGTATGGTGGGGTCACATGTAGTGTGACATGAACTCAAGATCACAGTTGTGGCCATCTTCATGTATATGGAACTTGGCCATCAGTTTCTGCTTGGCGAATCTGCGTTGTTGTGTATCTCAAAGTCTGCCTTAGAGGACACAATTAACCAAGGATCGGGGGGAGATCCAAGATGGCGGCGACTCAGCAAGTCTGAGTTTACAGAGCTCTTCCCAAAACCTGGGTAAAGTGAGTTACTCACCCCCACCACACTTACCAAACCACCCAAAAAAAATTTCTAACCTTAATTAGCGTTTACTATTATATTTAAGCAGTTTAATATTAAGTGGATAATGAGTAAACCAAAGGGATCCCGCAGCTCTCAGAAAACAAAGACCCCTCCCCCACCCTCCCCTCCTCCTCCGGCTGCAGCTGATGTAAAAACAGGCCTTGAAGAGATGATTGCCAGGCTGGAAACGACACTCGTCAATTTCATCGCAGAATCCAGACAGAGATGGAATTCATTCGAAGAAAAGTTACAAAAGTACAGCCAGGCTCTCGAGGAATTACAGGGCCGAGTGGAGGGGGCGGAGCTAAAGGCCACGACCTCCGAGGCTGCAGCACAAACAGCTGCAGAACAGGTGCGAGCTCTGGAGCAGAGAGTCCGGGCCTTTGAAATCTACATGGATGACCTGGATAATAGAAATCGGAGAAAGAATATCCGTCTTCTGGGCCTCCCTGAACAAGAAGAGAAGGGACAGTTAGTAGTATTTCTGGAGCGATGGTTGCCCCAGCTTTTAAACCTGGGGGCTGAAACTGACCGGGTAAGGGTGGAGTGGGCCTACCGGGTCGCAGCACGCGGATCTGGCCCAAACCAGCGCCCACGCCCGGTCCTGTTCCGGCTGCAGAGTTATAGGGAGAGGCAGATACTCCTGGATGCCTCCAGAAATCTTGGAAAGGATCCTAAAGCTATGATTCATGAAGGATCCAAGATTATGTTATTTCAGGACTTCTCCCCGGCTTTAGCACGAAGGAGGAAGGTGTTTGATGAGGTGAAGAAATGTCTAAGGAACTTAAATATTCAATACACCTTACGCTACCCAGCGACGTTATGCTTTACCCACGAAGGATCCGAGTATAATTTTAGATCACCAGAAGAGGCTAAGGAACTTTTAGACTCGTTTAAATAAATCGTAAGAGACAATTTATGTTGGCTTGCCTCTTCCACACTCCGTGGGGAGAAATGGATACTTTACTCTACTTTACTTTTGCTTCTGGGAGCAGGGTTGTCTTCTCTTGCTATTTTATGTTATTATACTTAACTGTAATTTGTTGGAGTTGTAATTTTATAGTTATGTGTGTTTGTACGTGGCATTGATGCTATCAGATATACTCAGGTATGGGTGGGGAGGGGTGGGGGTGGGGCACTCACTGTCAACTCTAGCTCGGTATTATATCTAAATCCTATTAAGGAGCGCCCGGGTTAAGGGTGGGACACTGTTTGGGAGAGGATATGGTGGACCTTTAGAAAGGAAGTAAGGCCCCCTGAGAACAAGGGGGAGGATCTCCATTCAAACATGTTTTATTTTTTTTGTTCTTATTGTTTGGAAATAGTTTCCTTTTTATTATACTGTTACGAGTGTATTAGAGAACATTTTCTCTTGTTTGAAGGATGTAAGTGACTCAACTATACACTCTGGATAATTGTGGATTAGATTAGTAGTTAACTGAGTTTCATTGTTTTTCTTTCTTCTTTAGTATCATTCCTTTGAATTTTGATGATTATATATTTAAGATCTATTTTTATATTAATGTTTGTGCTTGAAAGTTCTGTTTATTTTTGTAAATCTGTCAAAATATTAAATTTCTAATAAAAATATCTTTAAAAAAAAAACCAAGGATCGGAAGCTGAATGTCCTTGACCATTGAAGTGTTCCCTGATTGGGAGGGGACATTCCTGTTGTGCGATGTCCATTCTGTCAGTACTCATCACCAACAATTGCCAATTTCCAGGTGCCATCCTACAATTCATCCGGTTCTTCCTCGATCACAACATCTTCACCTTTGACAACCAGTTCTTCATCCATACACACAGAACAGCCATAGGGACAAAATTTGTACCTCAATACACCAACGTGTTGATGCACAAGTTCGAGCAAGGTGTCTTTGTTGTGCAGGACCTCTGACCAACGCTGTACACCAGATACATTGATGACATTCTCCTCCTTTGGACTCATGGCGAGGAATCACTGAAATGACTGTGCAGTGATATCAACATGTTTCATCCCATCAGCAGACTTAACATGACTACTCTTCAGAATCAGTCTCATTCTTGGACACACACATCTGCATCAAGAATGGACACCTCCGTGCCTCACTCTACTGCAAACCCACAAATAACCTCACGATGCTGCACTTCTCTAGCTTCCACACTAGACATATTAAAGAAGCTGTCCTCTATGGACAAGCCCTGCACATACACAAGATCTGCTCAGATGAGGCAGAACGTGATGGACACCTTTGAAGAGCACCCTCAAGAACAGAATACGATGCTCAGCTCATCAATCACCAATTCTGATGTGCTACAACATGCAACAACGTCCCCATAAGACAGACGACTGATTGCATACCCTGTGTTGTCCAGTACTTCTCCAGAGCAGAGAAACTGCGCCATGTTCTTTGCAGCCTTCAACATGTTATCAATGAGGATAAGCATCTCGTCAAGATCTTCCCTACGCCTGTAAAACCTTAAACAGACCATTGTTCATAGCAAACTGCCCAGTCTTCAGGACAACATCAACCACACAACCTTATATTGACAACCTCTGCAAGACATGTCAGATCATCAACATTCTTACTACCATCACATGTGGAAAACCATCCACCATATACACAGCAGATACTCATGTGACGTGGCTATGTTATCTCCCTCATGCACTGCAGGCAAGGATGCCCTGAGGCATGGTATATTGGTGAGACCATACAGACGCTATGACGGATGAATGGATATCATGCAAAAATCGCCAGACAGGCAATTGGGGAACACTTCAGCAATCAAGGACATACAGCCTCTGATCTTTGGGCAAGCATGCAACAAGGCGGACTTTGAGATACACAACAATGCAGAATCACTGAGCAGAAGCTGATAGCCAAGTTCTGTATTCACAAAGACGGCCCCAAGTGTGATCTTGGGTTCATGTCGCGCTACATGTGACCCCACCATACTGTTATAAAACATTTTCCTTTTTGTCCTGTTTGATACCATCACCTTGATAAATTGTTATGATCTCTCCACCTTAATTAGTTTGTACAGTTTTGGATTACTTATTACTTTGGTTAGACCCTCGTTATGCAACTCTTATACCGAGCGTGTTATTCCAGTCATTTAGTTTGTCTCCAGCATCACCTTATTTTTAATTTTTTGTAATTATCTCCCTGTCTCATTTAATCGGATTGCAGGTCATCTCTTTGCTTGTTATTCAGCTATTGACACCTTACTCACACCGACAAACCCTCTTGGCTACCTGTAGAGACTTATTATTTGACAATCCACTCACACCAGTTGTACGATCTTTTGATCTCTCTGCCTATAAATTTTGTGACTGTGTGCTCTTCTCTTCATTTCACCTGACAAAGGGGATACGCTCTGAAAGCTTGTGATTTCAAATAAACCTGCTGGACTATAACATGGTGTCATGTGACTTCTGAGTTTGTTCACCCAGTCTAACACCGGCACTGCCACAATCATATAGGATAAGGACAATATCTGATTTTGTACTAAACAATGCAGAACAGGTAGTCCCATTTTTGGTTCCTGACCTATATTGAGTTTACCGCTGTCAACTAGCACAGCAGTGAGGTATTGCAGTCAATCTCAATGCTCCTGGACTAGAGAAAGGAATTCCTGCACCAGGTCACTAATCTAATGAACTTGACCTCTAAGCATAATCCGTAGAAGTTGGGTGAGAACAAGATCAAGCTTAGCTGTGGTGGCTTTTGTAAAGACATTGCCCACAGAGACCTTCTGTCGCTTCTCATCCATGCTGAGAAGGTTAAAAATCACACAACACCAGGTTATAGTCCAACAGGTCTACTTGGAAGCACAAGCTTTCGGAGTGCTGCTCCTTCATGATGAGAAGGTGTTGGGTGAGGTGCTACGCTCCAGTTGGCATCATCATGAACTAATGTTGGGAGAGAGAGAAGCAATGTTCAACAATCCTGGAGAAATATTTGCAATGGGTTCATGGGGTATTAAAGTCAGAAACTTTAATTTTCTCAATTCCTGCTTGTGATATTGCTTGCTATGCAAAAGAGGTTGGAGCTGAGAATATAAAACTGCAATAAAATGCTGAATTATTCCACAGAAATTACATTTCACATCTTTGCTGTACTTACTTTGTAGAGTCTCAGAAGTGAGGTGCTGCTGTCCGAATAGCAACAGAAGAGGAACATAAATTAATCGTCACAAAAGAGCTGATGGTTTCTTAATTTAGACTACAGATTTTCTTTTTTCAACCTAACTGTGATGACACAAATTGGAGTGATTTTTTAAAAAAAAAATTGAAACCTGGCGTCAAAACTTTTATCATATATTGGAAGTAATAACCCAGCAGCATTAGAAGGAGAGTCTCCTGATATTTGACACCAGTTGTCTTCATTCTTCATTGTTCATAAGGCATTCCCATCAGACCCAGCAGTATACTGGCAATACTAACAGATTACCTTCTGAATCAACTGGAAAGTAGCAGAGGGCAATGGAGGTAGAAACACTGGAAGGGTTGATTACTCAGAGGCACTCCTATTATACTCACAGCTTTCTCACTGTCAACGTATGAGCAAAATTAGCAGAGGCCTTGTGAGATTGTGATTTACTGTTGTTGCTTTAGTGTGCTGTTTCTTTAAAGCATTATTTTGTCACACGGAGACCTGACAAAAGGGATTAACCAAGATGAAACAAAACAGGGGGTTCTGAAGAAGGGTCACTGGAACCGAAACATTGACCCTACTTTCTCTCCACAGATGCTGCCAGCTTGACTGCATTTCTCCAGCTATTTCTGTTTTTATTTTAGATTTCCAGCACCTGCAGTTCTTTGCTTTTTTTTAAGCTAATTTTTTTTAAGTATTAGTTTTTATTTTTAGGTTTTAACTTGAGGTTTCCATACAGTGTTGTTCTCAGGGCTGCCAAGCTCTGATAGCTGAGAATGCTGGAAGATGGCCTTTTGATTTATTACTGTAATTTTTTTCCCCAAAGTCCCCTCTTAGTGACGTTATCACACTGTGTAACATGGTTGAGAGGACATGTATCACACAACTTTCACGTCTTTCCAAAGTTGACATTTTGTGGGATGTGAAAGTGTAACTCTAAAATGATGGCCACTTAATGCTACCATGTGATAGTCAGTTTTAGCTCATCTTGAGGGGAATTTCAATTGTCACGTGCAACCTCGTGTTCAGTGTCAGTGCTAGTGCTTCAGTCAGTTTGTGCTATTCCTCCAGGTCACAGAAGCTGCGTTTTAAAATTGCTACAAAATTTTGAAACAATATAAGTATTACAAAGAAATATCTATTGACTCCTGGCACTTTGGGCATTGCTTGAAGCAACAGATGGATGTGACATTGAACCCATGGTTAATTTGGCCATTTTTTTGACTTTTCAGGAACTAAGCTATTGCTCTCATGTGACAGAAGGTAGAAAGCATTTAGCATTGTGCAATAATAATTATCTATTTGGATCTTTACCAGAATGAGTGTTTAGTTTAGATTTAATGTTTTTTTTATCAACCTGTGCACAGACTAGTGCAAGTTACATGGATGTGGAGATTGCCTTTCCACTGTACTTTGCTCCAAATTTTACTGTTCTACTGATTCTTACTGTTTGTATATGTTGATTGCCCCCACAATCTTTGATCCATAACTACTGACCCATTTCTTCCCTGAGCAACAGTCTGAGGCTGAAACAGACTGTTTGCAACCTTTCTGTTGTATTCTGGATTTCCTTCCAAATATTCATGTTAACAGTAAGACTGTTTATTTCCTCCTCTGTAATGTGGTCTAACTCATCATTGCCTTGGCTTAGCTGCTCCTGAACTTCATGTCCATACTTTTAATAATTTCTAGATTTGACTATTTGCAATGCATTCCTGGCCAGCTGCCTACATTCTAGCCTCAGTAAACTTAACAATTAACAAATCAACTGCCTGTGTTCTTATTCACACTAAGTTTTGATCTTGTATCAAGTGTGTGTTTGCAGACCTATATTGTGTGCTAATTTTAAAATGGTCAGCCTCCCTAAATCTGCAATCACCTGCAGCCACAATCCTCTGAGATATCTGTGCTGCTCTAATCTTGGCTCTTCGTCAACACTGTTTTTAATTGTACCACCATTGAAGGCCACACCTTCAGTTACCAAGGCACTAAGCTCTGGGATTTCCTCACTAAACCTCTCCTCCTCTCTGTTGCACCTACCTCTTTCAAGACTGTTATTTAAAATTTCTCTCTTTGACCAAGCTTTGGCTCACTCACCCTAATCTTGCCTTATGTGGCTTAATGCCAAATCTTATTTACATGGTTCCTGTGAAGTGAGTTAGGACATCTTGTGATATTCAAGGTGTTCTGTAAATACTTCTTTTTGCTGTATTATCTTAAGGTAATGTTCACTTATCAGCTGCAAAACGTCAAGTTATTTATAACTGGCATTGTTTCAAGATTGTTCTTCTCTAAATTTAACCCTTGCTTCTCCTTTGGACCAGAAATGGCGGTGTTTCTACCTATGACTTTGCATAATCAGGGTTTTAAATTAGATGCAATAATGTTACTCTGGTAGCTATTGTTCTGGGAGGAATTTGAGATAATCAGAACCAAGATGAGAAATGGTTCATCTATACCATAGAGTTTATCAATAACATATTGTTGATGGTAATGGACCGGGATTTTATTACATTTCGTGGTGTTTATTATGTAAATGCTCTGAAGGAACTGAGTTATGGAAGGGTTGTGTTTCCTTTCATTCCACTTCCATTCCGATCTAAGTGTGACAGAAATTAGTGAGCGCTGCTAAACTGTTGGGGAACAGTTATGGAGGAACATCATACCTAGATCTGCTGGTGGCCTCACCTGATATTCATGCCTTTCAATGATGTTACAGATTTGAGTACATCATTCACATGAGCATGTTTAATGTGGGCCTATGTACAGAGGAATCTCAATTATCCAAAGGCCATGGGGGAGAGGAGGGGGAGGGGTGAATAGTATTTCATTCGGTTAATCAAATTCCGGATAATTGAATGCCGGATAACACAGTTTAGCCATGTATTGGGACGTTGCGATCTTGCCGGATAATCCAATATTCGGATAATCAAATGCCGGATAATCAAGGTTTCTCTGTCTATTGTCCACTAGAAAAACAAAATGATGATGTAAAAGCACAGCTGGTTGTACAGCCTGAGAGACAGTTATGGCTTTTGTAAGCTTTCACCAGAGTTCTGCTGAAAGCCCATGACTGAAATTTTGAGTATTTGATTTCAGATGCTGATCAAGCTGTGGGGCATTTCCAGAGTTGCAGATTTTTATCTGTTTTTCTTTAATCACGTTTTCCCTCTTAGTCAAATTATGTTATGCACTGTCCAAATCAGTGAACAATTGAGGGAATTGCACCTATTCTTTGCAGCTCATCCAGCCTGCCATTGATCTGTGTAAGTCTGTTACTGAGGGATGTGAAATGTTTTAAATTTCTCTCATAACTTCACTGAATTTCTTCTGGAGGTATTGGCAATTTGAAATAAGAGCAATATTCATTTAAAAAATGCTTGGTAAATAAATGTTGCACACAGTAGCAGAAACAAATGCTTAGCATAACTTCTATTCTCTTGTTGGCCCAATGTAAAGGGGGGCATTTTACATTTCCAGGGATCCACATTCCAGTACATAGGACCCAGACATAAATACGTATACTGCTCACAATAACTGAAGAATTTTACTGTCCTGTAGGTTCAGCCTAAAAAACTTCTGAGCTTCAGCATAGAGTGGTGGACCAGCTTGATAAAAATTATGAACCTGAATCACTTGAGTGGGATCAGACTCAGCCCACCATTACATTTTTAAATGCATCACGTCCTGCTTGACAGATGGCACCTCCATTAGTTTCAGATTATGTTTAATTGGAACATCTGTTCAAAGCAGTTGGCTGCATATTTTCGATGATTTCTTATGGGTGGTCTCCTGATGGGGGAAGGGAATTGTTGCGGGTGGGAGGGGACAATGGGGGAGGTGAGGGAACATAAAAAGCCACGATAACACTGCTCAATTTCATATTATAAAGCGCTTGCTGACTGTATTTTCCAAGGATATATTTTGTTAGACAATAAAAAAATGAAAATCTGAGTCCTATTGTGTTATTTTATATATGATATTTCACCTCTTTGGCTGTGCAGAATAGAAGGTGTGTTGTAATCATTTCAAGATCTTTTTCCGTTTTCTTTTGGCTGACCTGCCGCTCTCCTGCAAATCTCTGATCTACTCCAAAAACAGTCACTTGATAGTTCACAGTCGAAGTAATGCTGAAAAAAGACACATTCTAAAGATATATTCCAAAACATTCCCAATTTACTACAATTAGATGCCAATTATTGATCATTGTTTTTGAAAGGCATATTAAGTTATACAAAAGAATGTTAACTCTCCATAATTTCAGTGTTGCCTCCTCCTCATTTTTCGATACTATTTTCTGATGTAATGCATCCATGTTGGTTGTAATTTTGCCTTGCTTTTCAATGTCCTTCCTTAGCTCTGCACTCTTAGCCTACAATCATCTGTGGAAAGATGGAAAATGTCTTAAGTGGAGCATGTTTGTCACATGGACTACTTGGGCTGAATAACCTGTTTCTGTACCACACAGTGATAGGGCCCCAGTTTCGATTCTAGCCTCGGCAACTGTGTGTGGAGTTTGTACTCTTTCCCTTTATTTACATATGTTTCCTCTGGTTTCCAACCACCGTCCAAAGATGTGCAGGTTAGGTGGATTGGCCATGGGAAATTGCCCATACTGTCCAGGGATGTACAGGCTAAGTAGATTAGCTCTGGGAAATGCAAGGTTACAAGGATAGGGTAGTGGATGGGTCTGGGTGGGTTGCTCTTCAGAGAGCCAGTGTGGACCTGATGAGCTGAATGGCTGCTTCCACACTGTCGGGACTCTGTGATTCTATGGAACATCCCATGTGAGTCCCAGATGATCGTTTCCCTCCTTCAGTAGCATTCACCTGATCATCTCCTATTTTAATTATTCCATCATTGATGGCCATGCTTTTTAATACCTAGGCCCTAAACTCTTCATTTTGGGAGGTGGTGGTATCTATTATATGCCCTTTAAGGAAGAAAATCTGTACTCTTTACGTGATCTGGCCTACAAAGCAGTTGGTTCTTAACTGCCCTCTGAAATGGTCAAGCAAGCTACTCAGTTCAAGGGCAATTAAGATGGATAACAAATGCTGGCCTCGCCATTGATGTTCGTGTTTCATGGGAGAAAAAAGAGAAAAGATGTTTTCTGTGATTTTCCCCTTGACATTTCTTAATATCTGCCATTTTGAGCTTTTGGTCATTTGTGCTAATACTTCCTTATGTGGCTCAGAGACAAAAGCGACACGGGATGTTTTACTATGTCAAGTGCACAACATAAATATGCTTATTGCTGTCAGTTGGCCTTTATCTCCTGATTTGAGGAGAAGGTGAGTAGAAGCCAAGCCTCTTCACTGCAGTGGGAGAAAAAGATTAGAGTATCCATGACTATGATGTGCATCATTTAATATTATGGATTAAGAACACCAAAAGCACGTATTTGTCTAATCGATAAGAAATGAAAAACTGAAAGAAGGAAGGCCAATAAACCTATTGAGCCCAATTCTTCCATAAAATCTTTTGAATGTACTTTATCTTAATCCAGTTAGGTTGCAAGTGTGCCCCCATTCCCCAAAAGGCAAATCTATTGAAAAATTGGAATATAATTATCTAATCATTATCCTGCATTAATTGCCCCTGCACAGTTATTTTCTGCTTGTGAAATTTGCATGGATCCAGCATCTTGCTCACTGAAAAGCATTGATGGGAGGACGTTCGGTCCATTGTGCTCGTGTCGATGCTTTGAAAACTGTCAAATTGGTCCCATGCTTTCATCATAGTCCTGCATGTTTTCATTTGAATGTTTATCCAATTCATGCTTCACTGAATCTGTGCCACTGCCCTTTCCAACGATACATTTCTGGTCAGAACAGCTTTGTATAATAGTTACATTGTCCCTTGGGTATTTTAGCCAATTATTTTAAATCTCTGCCCTGCAACAGTGGAAGCAATTTCCTTTCACTTTATCAAAACCCTCATAATTTTGAACATCTCTGTTAAATCTTCCCCATAACCTTTTTGTTCTTATCAGAATAATCGTAGCATCTCCATGTAACTTAAAACTGTTCAAACCGGATAAGCCGTATTTATGTTGTTTTGCACAGTTAAAACAAAGAACTCCAAAATTCCCCTGAGTTAGAATCCAAGAAAAACCTGACAGAAAAATACTACGAAAGTATATAATACCTGGCTGTCTTGACATGTGAAAACAATGTATTTGGATTAATGTCAGTCTGTGAATATGATGTGCAGTGTCCAATAAATGGAGACTGCTATCTACTATGACACGATTAGATTAGATTCCCCACAGTGTGGAAACAGGCTAGTCAGCCCAACAAGTCCACACCAACCCTCTGAAGAGTAACCCACCCAGACCCATTTCCCTCTGACTAATGCATCTAACACAACAGGCAATTTAACTTGGCTAATTCACCTGATCTGCACATATTTGGACTATGGGAGGAAACGAGAGGGAACCCAAGCAGACACAGGGAGAATGTGCAAGCTCCATACAACAGTCACCTGAGGCTGGAATTGGACCTGAGTGCCTGGTGTTGTGAGGCAGCAGTGGTAATCACTGAGCCACCGTGCCACCAGTGTATATCTGATCACTGTTGTGTATATTTCATATTCTGGTGGTGCAGTGTTGGTATATATGGTGCATCTGATTCTTGATGGTTTTAATGTTTTTTTATGTTTGGGGTCTAATAGAACTGACACGGTGAGTAAACTTGGACACTGAAATCATCAGTGAGTTTTCTTATCACAAACCAGCATCATTGACTTGTTCAAAATAGAACTCAAGAAAATGACCCTAGATTAAACATTTATAGTCATTTGAGGCAATAATCCTTAGCATGTCTTAAAAACATTCCTCCACCTGAATTCATAATTAAATGTGTGGAGATCATTCAAATATAGCTCAGATTGCTAAGAACTTTGAGCAACTTATGTTTATTTTTCCTAGGTTTTGCAGTCATATTTCAACCGATGAATTATTTCTGGTGTCTGTTCAAGATTGTAGGGAGTTTGCAGTAATGATTGAATAAATGTGCTATTTAAGTAATCACAATTCAGAATGATTTTGACCATTGGAAGCAGCAGAAGACTTTTATAGCACTACTTCCTCAACTACAGAGATACTACAAATCAGTAGTCTGTGATTTCCAAGTAACTTTATTTATTTTTCCAGCAACTCCATGCCCAGACTAATTAACTTTTGGGCTACAGCCTCACTAGTTTGAAGTGCGGACTCAGGAATAATATTATGATACGATGTTGGAACTCTGAAATAATATTTTTTTGTTATTTACGTCAATAAACTTAGATTGGGGCTAGTAGTTCTATGATTGGCATAAAAGCTGAAATGCTGTCTCCTAGATTTGTGTGAGAGCCTGTTTTTTTTGGTGCATGTCTGATTTATGTGTTTCATGAGGCCTAATATGCTGACCCGTAGGACTGTGGGTTTATTTAGGCTGTTTCTTAGTAAGGGAGGCTTCCTCTCTCTTCTAATCTTTCCCTAAGGAGAGATGAATGAGGAAAGACTCAGATACTCATGTGGTGAAAAAAGAAACACTCACTCCAAATGTTGGTGCAGCGGGTCAAACCCAAGGAACATCTGTGTTAAATGAAGCCCTGAGAGAAAAATAAGGCCATACAGCCATTGTAAACAGCACACTGCAAAACCCACTTGTGATTTACAACACAGCAAACTACAAAAGCACATACTGATCTATTGCATAGCAAGTAGTATAAATTCACACTGATCCACTGTAGATATCACAGTATTCGTCACTGAATTCTCTGACTGATCAAAGATGGATGGTACTATAGAACTCATAATAATTTAGTGCAAAATATAAATTGAACATTGCAATATTTTGCAAAATCCTCACTGTTCTGCTACTGGCCAGGCTGCAAAGGTTTGTCTAGTCCACAAGAGAGCACACTTAACAAACTCAGTCAGTTACGTGTGAGCAATGTAGATCAACCAGAGTAGGTTTACAATAATGTGTCTGTTCCAGACAAACTTAAATAATTAAGCTGATAACTATATATAGTTTTGAAGTGAATTAAATAGTGAGTTAACTCACATGTTGTACTGTCAGTTTTGATTGACATAACATTATGTTAGATTAGTTGTATTTGATATGTATTGAGGGGACACTTGGGACTTAGGCTGGTAGTCAGACTCTCAGGCATGCCCACATGAAAGCTGTGCTGCTACTGCCAGAAGATTGGAATTTTAAAGATGCTCAGTTAGTCTATTGGACCTCTTGGAAACCTCATAAGTTAAAAATTCATTTTACAGATAGGAGGAGATGAGTGCTCTTGCTGTGTCATGATAGCACAAAGTAAACAGCTGCTAGAGGGGCACAGCACTGCACATATGTCCAAATTTATGTACTCAATCCTCCTCAGTCAAATCAACTCACCATAGTCTTACCAGATGATAGGGCTGCTCTCTCATTAGGGAAGGATGACTGGTGGTGATTTAACCTAAGGGTCACCACACTTCAGGTGAGGGGTGAGGTTAAGAAGGAGAGTCCTTCAAGCAAGGTATTCTCAGCTAGTATGGGGATTGAGCCCATACTGTTGGCATCACACTGCTTTACAAACCAACTGTCCAGGCAACTGAGCTAAACTGACCCACACTTCCACCAACCCCCGCCCCCCATCCTCCTCAATATGTCATGTAGCAATGTATCCAAAGATTAGATTTTGTCCTTGCCTCGCTGAGGGAAATACTGCAAACATTAATCTGACAACATAGGATAGAAATGATCATTGATTAAATAAGCAAGCAAACAATAAAAGACTTCTAATAACATACTTCTTTCTTTTATTTTAATGAAGCATTCACCCATTTACAACAACTAGTTTGACAACTCCATTAAAACAGACTGAGGAGTGCTTTCAGGTGGGCCAAATGCAGACAGATGGGACTAGTTCAGTTTAGGAAACCTGGATAGCATGGACATGTTGAACCGAACGGTCTGTTTCCATGCTGTATGACTTTGAAAAAGTCAAAGTATTTTCAGTAGATATTTCCAATAGTAATTCTAGCCTTATATATGTAGTATTACTGCAGCCTTCTAATCAGACAGTAAGCAACAACAAAAAAAATCATGGACTTTGTAATTTTTTCTAGTTGTAACACATCTCTAAATTACTATTAACTTATTACCCACAGGCTATTTTTAAAAATGCTATTCTTTTTCTAGCCAGTTACGAGATAATATTGTTGAAAACTAGCTGTTCCAGTTATTTAGGAATAGCACTGTGAATAATATTGAGATCTTGGGATCTGAAACTCCTAATGAATTCATACTGAACATTACCCCAAGCAGAATTCATGTGTGAAAAGTTAAATCAGCATATACAAGTTACTAATGCACTTAAGTGTTAAAGCAATTATGTTTGCAGAATGTTTAGAGGGGATATCATGCACAAATAACATCTGAATTGTCTGCTGAAGTTGTTGAATACAACTGCAAAGGATACTGTGCACTGGACCTGGTTTGTTCATTATGGGTTTAATGCAGTTTAATCTGTTTAATCAATGAGGGTCTGAGCAATACCGTGCTATAGACTTATATGTTTTCAGCAAGCACTCTTTGTTTTATTCAACACTGAATTTAAAAGGTTACTTTCTGTCTTGAAATCTGCTTTTTCAGTCCTTTTAACTTTTCTAAATCTCTCCTTGTCACTCAGAATGATTCCACAGCAAAATAACATGTTTGGAAGTACCACCATCTCCAACCCAACACGTATAAAAATGTAAAAGAGTTTGAATCAAGTAAAGGCCATTTACTTGATTCAAATCTGCAAATATCAATGGACCTTCATATAATTTACAAAGAGATTAACTTTCCTCAACTTTTCTTGAGTGAGTTGAATACTGCTAGAGAAATCTTGCAGCAAGATAAAACTTAAGATTTCTTTATATCCCAAAGGCAGTTGATTAAATAAACACTTGAATATTAAGCTAACCAAGGCTGTATGCATTTTGCCAGTGTGTCAGCAGTCCATTGGATTGGTACTGATGTTACATTGAGGCAAACACTAAAAAAGGTCAGAATGGGTTAGCCATACAGATTGATATTTTAAACATGATAAATACAAATTAAAAAACAACAAAAATGAAATCCAACAGAAAATCAGGGGACATTGCGCAAAGTATACCATGTGATAGTCAGGATGTAATATAGAATTCTACAACACACAAAGTCAATCAGACTATAGAGACTGTGCTGGCTCTTTGAAAGAATCCCACTCCCCTGTCTTTTCTTATACCTCTACACATTATTTTGCTTTCAAATATTTATCCAATTTCAATTTGGAAGTTTTTATTTTTTCTGCTTTAAACAACGAATTCCAGATCAACTTGCTGAATAAAATGATATTTCCTCAGGTTGTCTCTGGTTATCTAACCTACGTTCAGAAAAAGACCACAGGGTTTGGACATGGCCTCAAAGCAGCATGAAGAGTTATTGGAGAACATGTACTGAAGTTTTCCAGCAGTTCTATAAGGTAAGTTTCTCTATGGAAACAGTTAATCTCTCAGGATGCTAACACCCCTGCTAAGAAATGTCATGCTGGAAGATGATGTCTAAAAGTTTGGTGTATGGTCCCTTTTTCACATGGACCGTCAGATTACTTAAAGCCCAGCTCTATAAAGATATTTCACATGTCTTCCATAAAATGCAACAATAACAACAATATCAGGAAATAGAAAGAAATTAACAAAAAAAACAAATCAAAACGTAACAACTGTATCAAATTAAACAGAAATTGCTGACAGTGTGCAATAGTCAAAGTAGACATCCAAGGACTGGGATCTGGGCGTTTAGGAGCTACCAGACAATAATAGATGCCAGTACTCAAATTGGGCAGAGACTAACCTGAATCACAGGAAAGGAGGCAAAACTTGAATCTGTGAATTGCAATGTTAGCTAGGGCCAGTAGAAATCTCTGAATTATTTGACCTATCCATCATAAAAGAAATTAGAAAAACCTAATTATATAAAAGTAACACTCACAATAAATGATAGATGATTGCAGAATCTGGCATGAACGTTGAGATCGAACATTGTATTAGCACAGACACTAGGAAGGGGCTCCGGTATATGGGATCTTCGAGCAGGACAGGGGAATGTATGAAGAGAAAGTATCACATTATTAATTAAGGAGTCAGTTACTGAAATAAGGAAGGATGATATCTTGGAAGGGTCTTCAAATGAGGGTTTGCAGTAGAGTTTAGGAAATAAAAAGATTGCAGTCATTTTGCTGGGAGCGTACTATGCCCCTGAAATAGTCAGAGAACAGTTGAGGAGCAGATATGTAGATAATTCAGTGAGATGTATAAAAACAGTAGTAAGGTAATTATATTAGGGGATTTCAATTTCTCCAACATTATCTGAATTAGATAAAAGGTTTAGGGCAGACAGATGTCTTGAAATGTATTCAGGAGAGAGCTTTTTATATCAAATGCAGAAGATCCAACAAGGGACGGTGTAATGTTGGACCTAATTCTGGGGTCAAAGCCACACAAGTGCTTGAGGTGGAAGTGGGGCAACATTTGAATGATAGTAACCACAAAACTGTATTTCTTAAGTTTGTTATGGAAAAGAGAAACATGGTTTGTTAAAAAGGGTATTGAATTGGGAGAAGACAGACTTTATTAAAATAAGGCAAGGTCTGGTAAACTAGACTGGGAACAGTTAGTTGAAGGTAAATCTACAGCAGAATAATGGGAGGTGTTCGTATAGGAACTAGATAGAGTCCTAGGCCCATGATGTTTCCTTTAGGGTGAAATGTAGGAACAACAAGCCCAGAGAATCCTGAATGGCTTGGAATATATTCAGAACTGGATAAAAAAGAAAAGTGAAAAGTATAACAGGTACAAAAGGAACAAATCAGTGGAGACCTTAGTGGAGTATAGAAAGTGCAGGAAGAAACTTAAGAAAGCAATTAGGAGAGCTAATTAAAGAGGGGTCACAAAAAATCACTGGCCTGTAAAATTAGGGAGAATCATAAGATAGTCTACAAGTATATTAAGGTGAAGAGAATAACCAGGGGAAAGAGTAGGCCCTGCTAGGGTCCTAGTGAAAACTCTGTGGAGTGGGAGGGTATTGGTACAGTGTTAACGAGTACTTCTCTTCTGTATTTACTCTGAAGAAATAGGAAATAGGTACAGAATCCAGGAAATGGACTGAGGTTCTTGAACCAATTGATATAGGGAGTGAGGAGCTTTTGGAGATTTTGGCAGGCTTAAGAGTAGACAAATCCTCAACTCCAGATGAACTATATTACAGGCTGATGTGGGAGACAAGGGTGGAACCTGGCCCTGATTCAATTTTTTATTTCCTCTCTGCCCACAGAGGAGGTGCGGGATAACACGGCAGCATGGTGGCACAGTGGTTAGCACTGCTGCCTCACAGCTCCAGAGACCCGGGTTCAATTCCCGCCTCAGGCGACTGACTGTGTGGAGTTTGCACATTCTCCCCGTGTCTGCGTGGGTTTCCTCCGGGTGCTCTGGTTTCCTCCCACAGTCCAAAGATGTGCGGGTCAGGTGAATTGGCCATGCTAAATTGCCCGTAGTGTTAGGTAAGGGGTAAATGTAAATGTAGGGGTAGGGATATGGGTGGGTTGCGCTTCGGCTGGTCGGTGTGGACTTGTTGGGCCGGAGGGCCTGTTTCCACACTGTAAGTAATCTAAACTGAAGGACAGCTAATGTGGCTCCACTTTTCAAGAAGGGTGATGGTGATAAACCAGGAATTACAGACCTCACATCAGTAGTAGAGAAACGATTGGAGAACATTCTGAAGGAGAGAATTAATCTCCATTTAGAGAGGTAAGGTTTGATCAGGGATAGCAACTTGGTTTTGCCAGTGGGAGGTCATGCCTAACAAATCTAGGCAATTTTTTTGATGAGCTGATCAAGTAAGTAGATGAGGGTAGTGCAGTTGATGTTGTTTATGTGGACTTCAGCTTTCCTTGACAAGGTTCTGCATGGGAGACCGACAGACAGTAAAAGCACATGGGATCCAAGTTAACTTGGATCTAAAATTGGTTTAGTGGCAGGAGACAGAGGGTGGTGGTTGGAGGCTGTTTGTGTGACTGCAGGTCAGTGCCCAGTGGTGATGTACAGGAATTAGTGCGTGTTCCTTATGGTTTATGATATATGCAAACAATATAGATGAGAATGTTGGATTGATGATAAGTTAGTTTGTGGATGACAAGAACATTGGCCGGCTGTTTGATGGTGAGGAGGAAAGTGTTACATTTCATGAAGATATGAATGGATTGTCAAATGGGCAAATCAGTGGGAAATAGAATTTACCCATGATAAATGTGAGATGATGCACTTTGGAAGAAGTAACAGAGCAAAGGAGGACTCAATGAAAGATAGGACACTAGGAAGCTCAGAGGAATAGAATGATCTTAAGTTGCCTGCGTAAATCACTGAAGGTGGCAGGACAGGTTAATAGGATAGTTATAAAGGCACTTGAGACACTTACCTTTTCTGGTTCTGGTATAGATTATAAGAGCAGGGAGTGTATGGTGTAGCTGTACATGACTTTAGTTAGGCCACAACTAGAGTACTGTACACAGTTGTGTTCACCAAATGTTTGGAAACAAGTGATTGTACTTGAGGGGATACAAAGGAGATTCACCAGGATGTTGCCTGGATTGGAGTATTTTAGCTATGAAGAGAGGCAGTTTTCTTTTGAACAGATAAGGTTGGGAGGGAACCTGGTGGAAGTGTTATAAGATTATAAGGGCATGGACAGGGTAGATCGAAAGTAGGTGTTTCCATTAGTTGAAGGGTCAATACCAATGGGACACATGTTTAAGGTGAAAGGCAGGAAGTTTAGAGGAAATTTGAAGAAACAAATTTTAACCCAGAGGTGGTGGGAGTCTAGAATGCATTGCTTAGGAGGGTAGCTGAGGCGGGAAACATCACAATCTTTAAAAGTACTTGATGATCTCTTGAAATATCAAAGCATTCAAGGTTATGGGCCTAATGATGGAAAATGGGATTAGTGAAGATTCACTGTATTTTAGCATAGATATTTTAGATTTAGTATTTTAGTTTTGAAGGGCTGTAGGTCCTTTTCAGTGTGTTATGATTCTATGATCCTTTGGTCCAGGTGGAAACACAAACTAGGCATCAGAGAACAGGTTATTGCTTAGCATGAGCCATTTGATAGTACCATTGAAGACACCTTCCATCATTTTGTTGATGATTGAGAATACACTGTTGGGCAACAATTGGTTGGATTGAATTTAGTTTGTTCCTTGTGTACGGGACATAGCTGGGCAATCTTCTACATTATCCTGTTCTTGGTATACCCATCTGCACTTTTCATTGAATCTGGTCTGATCCCTAGCTTGATAATAATGGTTGGCTGTGGGATATATCCAGAGATGAGGTTGCAGATTGTGGTGGTGTGCAATTCTGCTGCTATTAATGGCATACCATACCTCATGGATAACTAGTCTTGAGTTGCTAGATTGGTTCAAAGTCTGTCTCATTTAGCACGGTGATAGTGTCACACAAAACGATATAAGATATTTTTAATGCGAAGTCAGATCTTTGTGGTCACTCTTGCCACTGCTGTTGTGAACAAATTCATCTATGGCAGGCAGGTTTGAGTCATAGAGTCACAGAGTCATAGAGCTTTATATCATAAAATAAGGCCTTCAGTCTATCACATCTGCACCATTCAAAAACAGCTATTCAGAATAGTTCTGAGTGTGAAACTGACTTGACCAAATTCATTCTGAGTGTGAACCTGATGAGTCCGGAGTCATTGATATTATTATTTTTGTTCATTTCTTTCTATCTCCTGATATTGTTATCATTGTTGCATTTTATGGAAGGCATTTAAAGTATCCTTATAACACTGGGCTTTAACTAATCTTGCTTGTCCTACCCAAATGTATCACCTCACATTCATCTGTAATCAAACCAGAAGACACAGTTTAAAAATAAGAGGTAGGCCATTTAGAACAAAGTTGAGGAGAAACTTCTTCACCCAGAGAGTGGTGAGTGTGTGGAATGCTGTGCCCCAGAAGGCTGTGGAGGCCAAGTCTCTGGATACTTTCAAGAAAGAGTTGGATAGAGCTGTTAAGGATAGTGGAATCAAGACTTATGGGGATAAGGCAGGATTAGGATACTGATTGAGGATGATCAGTCATGATCATAATGAATGGTGGTGCTGGCTCAAAAGGCAGAATGGCCTACTCCTGCACCTATTGTCTATTGTCATATTGTCTAGTGTCTATTGTAATGAATTCCATTTGCCACTAATGAGCCCATCTAACCAGTCTGTTTATATCCTGTAATCTAAGGCTATCTTCCTCACTATTTGCCACCCCACAATTTTTATATCATCTCCATACATATTGATCAACCCTCCTGCATTCAAGTCTGAACCATTTATGTAAACCACTATTGGCAGGGGGCCCCAACACTGACCCCTGTGTGACCCACTAGACACAGACTTCCAGTCACAAAATACCACTCAACCATTACCCTCTACTTCTTGTCACTCAACCAAAGGTAGATCCAATTTGCCAAATTTCCTTGGATCCTATGGGCTCTTACCTTGGCTATCAGTCTCCCATACAGGGCATTGTCAGAAGCCTTACTGAGGTCCAAATTGATTACATCAAAAACATTGCCCTTATTAGACACCTGGTCAACTGTTTGAAAACTTCAATCAAATTGGTCAGACATGACCTCCCATTAACAAAACCATTCTAATTGTCCTTGATTAATCCCTGCCTTTCCAACTACAGTTTATTCTGTCCCTCAGAATTTCTTCCAATAGTTTTTCTTTCATTGATGCTGGGCCAACAGGCCTGTAGTTTCCTTGGTTATCCCTTGGTCCCTTCTTGAATAATGGTACCACATTGACTGTCCTCCAGCCCTCTATCCTCCAGCCCTCTACTACCCTCTCCTATAGCCACAGAGGAATTGAAAATGTTTGCAATTGCCTCTGATATTTCCTCCCTTGCCTCACTCAACAATCTAAGATACATTTTATCCGATCCTGGAGAATTATCTACTTTTAAGCCTGCTAGACCACTCAAAACATACTCACTGTCTATATGAGCTTCTTTAGGGTCAAGTGAAGATGAAGTCAAATATATTTTCCCCACTTGTTGATTCCCTCACCATCTGCTGCAGACCCAGTCTAGTATATATATGTCTTTTGGGTTTTGACCAGCTTGATTAGTACTGCTGCTGCTGACTCTCTCTTGGTGGTGAGCATTGAAATCCCCCACCTAGAGGACATTCTATGTCCTTGCAACCTTCAGTGCTTCCTCCAAGTTTTGTTCAACATGAAGGAGTACTGATTTATGAGCTGAGGGAGGATGGTATGTGGTAATCAGCAGGATGTTTCCTTGCCCGTGCTTGACCTGATGCCGTGAGACTTCATGATTTCCGGAGTCAATGTTGATGAATTCCAGGGCAACTCTCTCCCAACTGTATGCAACTGTGTTGTCACCTCTGTTGGGTCTGTCCTACCGATGGGACAGGACATATCCAAGGTTGGTGATAGTAATGTCTGAGACATTGTCTGTAAGGTATGAATCCATGAGTATGATTATATCAGGCTGTTCCTTGACTAATCTGTGATTCAGCTCTCCTGATTTTGGCACAGGTCCCTAGATATTATTAAGGAGCACTTTACAAGGTTGACAGACTGTTCTAGTCATTGTCATTTCCAGTGCCTAGATCACTCCCAGATAGTCTGTCCAGTTTCATTTCTTTTTTTGAGACTTTGGAACAAAATGATACAACTGAGTGGCTTGCTAGGCCATTTCAGAAGGCAGTTAAGAGTCAACCACATTGCTGTGGGTCTGGAGTCACATGTAGGCCAGACCAGGTAAAGGTGACAGATTTCCTTCCCAAAGGAAATTAGTGAAACAGGTATTATCGTAAAGGCTAATCAAGTACTTGAATATATGTGAAAGGATATATACTGAAGGTGATTTTTAACCCAATATTTTTCATTAATAATGTTACATTTGGAATAATGCGCAAAATGTTGGGATCTTATCTTCAAAAGGAAATTGATACATTGGAATGGCAAAAGGGAAAAAGCACAAAGGCCATTTCTGGATTGGAACTTCTAATTGAAAAAATATGCACCATCGAGATAATTATTGCTCTCATTACTGTCTGAATTTGTACTGAAATTGATGTTGATAGTGACTGAATTCAGCGTTTATAGAAGATCTGTATTGCACCACAAACAGTGTGATTTGTATCAAATAAGTGCCATTGAAAGAAGCTTTTGCATTCATTGCTTCTTAATTGAGATGTTAGGAATACAATGCCTACATGCCAGTTGTCTATTTTCACATTGATAAGGCTTTATTCTTAGCTTGAGAGCAAATTCATTGACTCACAAAGACAATTATTGTTCTGCACTTGAAGAGAGTTTTAACTGTGTCCATATGCATTAATTTCACTGCGTGGCAATCTAAACTGCAGAAGCGCTACTTGTACGAAATGTTTTTATAGGTGTGCTAGAGATTACACTCTCACCTTCATTTTAACAAAGGGAGTTCTAATATTGCCTCAGAAGTCAATTCACATCATTGGACCAATTCACTTATGAGAGTTAATCTGACTCTCTTTAGTCTGATGGGCATCTACCAATACAATGTGTAGCTGTGAACACTCAGCAATCTGGCTTCCTACCAACTTGGAATGATGCTTTGTCGCTGTAAGTGCAGAAATGTAATGTTAACCATCATGTCAGAATACTTTCAGGAAGAAATCAGAATATACTGACTACTGACTTCTTTAGTCCATCGGATTAAGGTAGGATGATGCTTAATATGCTTTTGTCAATGTTAAGCTGGCTACATCAGGGTTCTGCACCTGAAAATTTTCAGTCATGCCTAAAGCTTGATAACAAATAAACATAGATATTCATGGCTGCAAGATTGCAACAAAAAATAATCTTAATTCATTTTTTCCACTTACCTGTTCGAGCATCCAACAGAAAACGGAACACTTTGGAAGGCAACAAACAGGAAAGAATTTTGATAATTATAACAATTTAAAACTCCAAATGAGTCAATTTGCTTTAATTACAGTGATTGTTCCAGTGAGTTTCCAATATTTTCACTGTAAGTGTATAGTTAAATTAAAAATTTCCACTAAATTATTTTGGCATGATGCTTTGATATCACTTTGATTCACTTCTTGTGCTTTTTTCATCAAGGTGACAGGAGCTCATTAAAAGAATGAATAGGTTTCTTCTTCTGTTAGCTTATTGCAATCACTAGTCAAGCATTTCAAAATTATGATTACAGATATATTTCAGATTGTAATTGCCCTATTTTGTACTTAAAATGGCTTTTGTACAAGATCTTTTGGATTTGTTTATAAATGACTGTTTCTACTCACACTGGAATGTCATGAACACACTGGGTCATATTGGAAACAGCGATGGGCACAAGGAAGGAAATAAGGTCAGCTATGTACCAATATGACTTTGCCTGAATGTGACGCATTCTCAGATTCAATCTAAAGTAACTAAAAGCAGTCACAGAAAAGGATGAAACCACAACTTCTCCAATCAGTCCAAATTTACTTTAAGTTCAATTTTTTTGTGTTATTAATGTCTAATTCTCTGTCAAATAATTACTTACTTTCTGATTCACAAACTTTTAATTCCTTGGGACCCGTGTTTGTGACTTTGTTCACCGTGCTTCTATTAAAATATTCTGCAGAACCTTTTATGTTTTCTTCTTGAAATTCTCTGATATATGAGGTTTGAGATTTGGTAACTAAAATCTTGCATCTTTTAAACCTAACCATGAAATGGTCTAAGCCAAGTCAATGTTTAAATTATGGTAATAGGTTTCTGGAGAAACTGGACAAACAATCATTATTATTAAATGGCAATGAATAGATGTTTTGGTTCATTATTATTATTAACTTCTTCAGTATAGTTCGTGAACAGCAATTAGGATTGTCACCAGTTTCTGTGATAAAGACAAGTTCCCATATTCCTACCAGGCTATATAGGATTGCTCTCTCATTAGAGAGAGATGACAGGTGGTGGTTTAATTTGAGATTGCCACACCTCAGGTGAGGAGAGAGATTGAGAAAGAGAGTCCCTCATGGTAGCCTCAGTCAGTGCAAGATTGCTTTGCTAACTGAATGAATTGACTTAATAGGGCAATGAAGGACAAACAAGGTCAGTAAAAATGCACTTTCACTCATGCAATGACTTTTACATCCTCAGGATGGTGCAACACACTACTGAGGCAGTTAAGACTTGAACTGAGGTCTCTTGGCTCAGAGGTAGGAACGCTGCCACTACTCCAAGAGCCCTCCATGCCCTTTAGATCCATTTTCAGTTCATAGATGTTATCACACGTTTCTGTAACAGGTGGGACTTGATCACAGGTCTCCTGGCTCAGAGATAGGGAAAGTACCACTGCGCCTAAGAGCCCTCCAGACTCATTCTATAACATGTTGAAGTACAATGCACACAGGTGACATATTGACCACGTGGATATATGGTAGTACCCTCAAATGTAAGAAGCAAGTATCTTGCCTTTTTGGAAGATCTCATCCAATAACAACAGGTTTTCCGTAACCGGTTTTCTGGTGTTTTATTGAAAATATTAAACACGTTTTTTTGTTAGGAAGAAATGATCCGCGCTATAGAAGATGCCAGAAAAACTTCCCATATTTTCTATTTCTTTTAATGTATTTATATTATATATATACACGTTGTATTGGAAGTTGAAAAGTTTCCCGGCAGGGAAGTTCCCAATCATGTCTGTTGTATCTAAATAGTGGTTACGTGATTCGAAATTTATAATCAGTCTTTCTAAAGAAAGAATATACGACATGAATTCAGCACATCCTTTAAGCACCAACTGTTTATGCGGATTTCTGTTCATTTATATGTAGTTAGTTTGAGGCTTATTCTAACCAAATTGGAAGTCAACATCACACTGGCAAAATGGGCGCAAACATTGGAGGGCATTTTTAAGCCGAACTCCGATGCATGAACCACCAGCACAAACTTAGACTGAATTACCGGGAGGGAACTTATGCTTCCCAATGCTGACTGCAATCCATTTGAATAGAAATAAAATGCTGAAAATCGGGACAATAGAGAGATATCTCCTCCCCGCTTTTACTGTCTTCTCACTTGCTTAAATTCTGTTAGTCCGCGTAACTGTTTCCAACTCTTCATGAATACTCCTCCACTTCAAACGTAAAGTTCCTCCCCTGCCTCCACACGTGCAGAGCATTTGTAACATTTTCTGTTTGTATTCTCTCATTCTGGTGGCTGTGTACCCGAGACTGTCCCACATTAATCCAAAACAGGAGGACCTTAAGTAAAATAAAACAAAGTACCACGGCTGCTAGAGATCTGTGGCGCGTTTCAATTAACTCATCTTGATCTTTCGCGCGCTGTGACATATCGAGATTTAAACTTCTCCTGTTGAGATAAAATTCGTGTCTGTGAATTTCCAGCAGCTTTAAACTCACACGAATTTCTCAAATCCGAATTATCCGTTTGTTATCCTGAATTAGCTACCCTGATTTTGAAATAAATCGGTGCAACTCGTTGGGGTATGGGTGGGTTGCGCTTCGGTGGGTCGGTGTGGACTTGTTGGGCCGAAGGGCTTGTTTCCACACTGTAAGTAATCTAATCTAAACTCGATGATTGATTGCTTTTGGTCAGGTTTCTCTTTAAATGAGTGAGTACTTGTCCTACGTCCTTAAAACGGTGTTGATCCCCCAGTTATCAAAATGATACATATATTGTTTCTTTTTCTGAATTACAATTGCACAGCTTTTTCGTTTCTTATGCAAGTGAACCAGAATGTGTATGCGTATATCCAAGTATCAGGCAGCAGCTTTAATTTAATTAGGACAGCAATTCCTCATCTCACTCAGGAGCTGACTCAGGTTGAAACACACTCGTATGTTTTTTTTCGCGTTCTGTCAATTTACTTTTAGAACATGGTCAACCAGTACACACACACAGACACTGCAAAGGTGCATTTTGTAGTCATTTCTCCGCGGTTTAAAATTCGTGATCTGGAGCTTTGAACTGTCCTTAACAAAGTAGATTAAAAGGGCGTCTATATGTTAATTTCATTGAGCCTGACCCTCCCGCAGAAGAAGGGAGCAGGTTTCCAGATGCTGCTCCTATATTATTTGTCCTGTAGGTGTCGCAGAGTTAACACAAGCTGGTCTGAACAGCAGCTTCCCCCCTCCCCAACTCCTCAAAGCTCCCAAAACATACAAAGGAAGTCAGATCTTTGAGGCTTCTGATGCTCAAGTTAAGTACAGCGCCAAACTACAACCTGTTACATACAGATTTACAACGTTACACGTCCGAAAGAGTTGATCCGACCGAATGAAATATTTAAGATCCCAACCTCTCGTTTCCGAGGCGAGTTTTTTTTTTCGCGCAGTTTGGGGTCTTAGCATTGTGATTTTGTTTTGGTTAAGCAGTACGTAAAATTAGCGCAAGAAGCGAAGCGCTGTGAATGTTTTTGCTTGGCTTGTCCATGTGACGGCAATTCATGCAGACGGAATCTTTTCTACTTTTAAAAGAAAAGGTGGAAAAAGTAACATTGCAATCTGACGAAATCACTGCCTGATTGTGAAATCCCAACGGAATCCAATTTCTCCCAAAGCAAGTAAATCAAGTTAGAAACGCAGTAAACGTTTAGTTGCGGAAATCGATTATAGAATACAGTAAATAGAAAAAATGTTTTGCGGATCTTGAAAGTCAGGCAATAAGGTGACACTCTGTCAGACTGCTTTGAAAAGCAACATGAGGCCAATGTTTAAAATGTCCATGAAGGGCCTAAAACCTGGCTTTCTCAGTGTGGGCCGTGTCGTCGGATTGTGGTGTTTAAATGTTGTTCCGGTCTATTGACTATAACCTTGTAAAAAAAACCTCAACCTGTATAGAATGCCGAGATAGAAAATCTCACAAGTTTGAAGATATCTAATCCCCCATTTATTTAAATGTGATTTAAGAATTCCCGCACTCAGACATTCTGGAAAATGAACCCGCGGGCTTGAAACTGATTTTTTTTTCAAATATTGTTGAATTTGATGAAAATCTTTGGATGGCGCGCGGTGTATATCCGAACGCTTTCATTATTATTTTGCAAATGCTTCATTATGATTGTCAGCCTCCAGTTTTTTGGAAGTTAAGCAGCAGATAGTCGCTTTCAGACTGGAGTCAGAAGTACGACACGTTAGAAGTAAGGCAGCCTTCTCAATTCTAAACATGAGCACTCTTGACAGTAAATGATTACACGGCCACAACAAAATGCTACAATAAAGCGTCAGTTATCTCACAGGCTCAACCTGCAATTTTAATGCACGCATTTCGATTTCTGCTCATGCATTGGTCTTTCTGGCTTGAGAGATTTCCAGGGATTTTATTCGGCTCAATTCAAATTCCAGCCAGGTGGGCAAATACCCGGGGGTTACCCTGCAAGCTGGACACTCGGTACCAATGAGACAGAGGCGGGAAAGCTCATAGAACAGCCCAGTCTATCGCCCTAGATGGGAAACCGTTTGGAGGTGAGAGAGAGAAATTCAAACTCTGACCCTCCTTGGGAATGAGAAAGCGTGCAGGGCGATTGCTCAGAAAAACCCCAAGACATTTCAGATCAAAGATTGCACCATTTAATTCGGAACAGCTTTTTTTATTATTAGAGTTAAATCAGATTGCTGGTTGTGTTATTAATCTGATGGCTGGGAGATTTCCAACCTCCCCCCCACCCACCTTCCCTTTCAGAATATTGTGTACAATCAACTGGTGGCGGCTGGAAAGGGTCAGTGACCAAATTAGATTTAGATGCGTTACAAAGAAAATCTGGTATTCTCTCTCTCTCTCTCTACCGCTGTTGCGTGCGGCCCAACGCGATGCAAATTACCTAAAACACACGATACCGACCATCATATGGCGGGGAAAAAAACCCCGCAAGACAGTGCGGCTTCCCCCCGGCTTCCTTTACGAAAAAGGAGTGTGAATGTGTTGGGTCAAAACTGACGCTTCAGTGAAACATTTTAAATATCGGAGCTGAGGTGAATTAAGTCAGACCATTCGTATTCCCATTTCTGAGCCGCGGGTTGGAATTGACGAGAAAGAAAACGTCCCAATTTTGATCGAAGAAACCCTCTTATTTTTGCGGGGGAAAAAATGACACAAACTGGTGATATTTTTCTCACTGAGATTCTTATTCAGCGGTATGTCTTATCACAGAGAATAAAACTGAGGGTAATCCGCGATATAGGTTTGGATCCAATGAGCAATTTGCTTGTGGTGATACTGTCAGTATTTGGATGTCGGCCTCTGCGCTATATTGGAATAGGGTGGGTTTAATCACCTCCAGATCATTCCATACTCCTTTGTCGGATGGGAATAATGTGGAAGGTTTGGAGGGAAGCACACAGCCTGAGCTTCGATCGCCATTTATCTGAAGGGAAGTGGGAAGGGTTGGAATTCCTGCATTGGGCCGAGCGGCCCTCTCCCATCTTCCAAACCGGGTATCGTTACTCCTGGTGGGGCTGCAGGCGGAAGGTGAAGACACTTTCTGTCGGTGTTGGTTGGGCTTTTGACAATCTCCATGTTGATCCATTGGAACCAGCTCCCGCCTGGTCCCTGTAAATGTCAGACTCTGTCCAGGGGAATGGCCAGCCTGGGAATGAAAACACCAGCTGTGGGCACGCAGAGGATATTTGGAGTTTTTTGTTGCATTAAAATAAATACGTTTTTATAGCGTTAGAGCAAGTTGGCTACATGCATTTTGAATTATTATGATTTTCTCCATATTCCCCTATTGAATACACCCTGAATATTGCCAATTAAGTTTCTTTTTGAAGTTTAAATTCCTGGTGAATCCGGTTAATTGAACCTACCCTTTTTAAAAAAAAACATTTCCTTTGCGATAGTTAACTAGGTCTCTACTGATTCTCCAATCTCCGCGGTAGTAGACTTTGGAAGGAAATCAGGATGGGAAACAGCGAGAGACTTGGATTCAGTGACATTGTAATTTTTGTGCGTTTATTTTTCTGTTTGACAGTTCTACAAGTCAGTCTTTGGAGTTCACGCAGTAACTGCTGAGGCTTGTTTGTCGGTTTTGCTTCACCTCAGAAGTAGCCAAAAGGTGCAAAAACCAAACAAACCTCATCCTTTAATCTATCCTTGATTCACACAAAGTGTCCTTCACTATGCCCCTCGGATAGATTTTCTTAAGTCACGTGGCTATGAATGGGCTGGAGTTTGTTTTGTAGATTGCACATTGGCATTGTGGCCCAGCAAGTGAGAAGGTGTGAGATGCCGGTGATATATGCATCACCAGCTGGCGGACCCTCCACAAACTGTCTAAGTACCGCCGACCATGCCGTTCAATGAAAATAAGTAAAAGCGAAAGGTCGCTTTAGGAAGAGCTCTGGAAGTTGGCAGCCCTTCTGTCTTCCTGATCCTGACAGTTGCTGCCTCTACCCAACTGATTGGCTTCAAAGAGGCGGGCTGTTGCTCGCTCGATCCCTCCTGATGAAATTCTAGAGTGGCACAGTCAAACCCGAGCCATCAGTGCTGAGATCTGGAACTATCCATCTGAATATGAAGCAGCCACATTTTCAACGTGGAGGAGATATAAACCCATGCAAAAACATTATCACTGTAATATCAATTCCATTATTAATTGTAATTCCAATGCCTTATTAATTATAATTCCAATGTATATTAATGGCAACAGTTTAGGCATTTTTGAAGATGGGATATTATTACTGAAGTCTGAAATTTTGTTGCGTGTTTAGCAAATTTCTTCTATATTTTGAATACATTTTATTAAAAGTACTTTGCGGTATTTGGAGAGTAACAGAAATGTATTATCTCATTAATCACACAGATGTTTTCACATTTTCACTTCGTCTACATGTCAGTTCATATGAACAGATGAATAAGAAACGGCAGCAGTTATCATTTTCTAATTAAGTTTAGTTTTACGATATTCCTGAATATACTTTGATCTAAATCAAAAACGCAGGACAGATGGTTGTCCAGTGATGCAGAAACTCGATTCACTACTTGTTGACTGTTGACATAAGTTGCTTTGACACCGTCAGCTCTCAAAGCTAGATCTTAAGACTTCAGACTCTGGCACTGAAAAGGAAATGTGACTAACTTTATAAGTCTAAAACGTTATTATATTATTTTTAAAAAAGTTCTAATTCTGTGCACAAGGCTGGTTGGTTTGTTTATCATAACGATTGAGTAAGTCTCCACAAAAAGTGGGTCAAAAATTTCGATTGAAATGCATAACATTTACTCCATGATTTGGCAAAAGGATCTGAAAAATTTCTTAGGTGAATTACTGAGCTATAGCACTGTACAAAAAGCCCTCTTTTATTACAGAGGCTTGACAGTTATAATCTCATCCTGTTCTTTGTTAAAATATTCAATTACAGTAAATATTGCTTTGGTGAAGCAATAATGACTCTGTTAGAATCTGATTTTTGGACATTGAATTTGGCTTTAGCATCAATTATACCATCTGTCATTTTTAAGCCTTTTCCAATATTTCTCCTTTCACATCATTCCTCCACCTCATCAATGCCAAGATCCTCTCTGAAAAATAAGGATTATTTTTCCCATGGACTTTAACACAGATGCTGTTGATTTCACACCTTGTTGTTATGACAGATCCTGTGTTCCCAACTAACTGCATTATGAGTAGTTGGATGAGTTATCAGATGGCAGCCATGATTGGAAAATAGGGATTCAATGTAATGTCTTCCGTTTCCCCGGTCTCCAATGCCTCATCTTCACCATGGATATCCAATCCCTCTACACCTCCATCCACCATGACCAGGGCCTCCAAGCCCTCTGTTTTGTTTCCTCTCCTGACATCCCCAACAGTACCCTTCCACCGGCACTCTCATTCGTTTGGCCGAATTGGTCCTCACCCTTAACAATTTTCTCCTTTGAATCCTCCCACTTCCTCCAGACCAAAGGGGTAGCCATGGGCACACGTATGGGCCCGAGCTATGCCTGTCTCTTTGTTGGCTACGTAGAACAGTCGATCTTCCATAATTGCACCGGCACCACTCCCCACCTCTTCCTCCGCTACATTGATGACTGCATTGGCACCACCTCGTGCTCCCACGAGGAGGTTGAGCAATTCATCAACTTCACCAACACATTCCACCCTGACCTTAAATTTACCTAGACCATCTCTGACACCTCCCTCCCCTTCCTGGACCTCTCCATCTCCATTAATGATGACCGACTTGACACTGACATTTTTTACAAACCCACTGACTCCCACAGCTACCTGGATTACACCTCTTCCCACCCTACCTCTTGCAAAAATGCCATTCCATATTCCCAATTCCTCCGCCTCCGTCATATCTGCTCCCAGGAGGACCAGTTCCACCACAGAACACACCAAATGGCCTCCTTCTTTAGAGACCGCAATTTCCCTTCCCACATGGTTAAAGATGCCCTCCAACGCATCTCGTCCACATTCTGCACATCTGCCCTCAGACCCCACCCCTCCAACCGTAACAAGGACAGAACGCCCCTGGTGCTCATCTTCCACCCTACCAACCTTCGCATAAACCAAATCATCCACCGCCATTTCTGCCACCTCCAAAAAGACCCCACCACCAGGGATATATTTCCCTCCCCACCCCTTTCCGCCTTCCGCAAAGACTGTTCCCTCCATGACTACCTTGTCAGGTCCATGCCCCCCTACAACCTACCATCCCATCCTGGCACCTTCCCCTGCCACCGCAGGAATTGCAAAACGTGCGCCCACACCTCCTCCTTCACCTCCATCCAAGACCCTAAAGGAGCCTTCCACATCCATCAAAGTTTTACCTGTCCATCCACCAATATCATTTATTGTATCCGTTGCTCCCAATGCGGTCTCCTCTACATTGGAGAGACTGGACGCCTTCTAGCAGAGCGCTTTAGGGAACATCTCTGGGACACCCGCACCAATCAACCACACCGCCCTATGGCCCAACATTTCAACTCCCCATCCCACTCTGCCGAGGACATGGAAGTCCTGGGCCTCCTTCACCGCCACTCCCTCACCACCAGATGCCTGGAGGAAAAACACCTTATCTTCCGTCTCGGAACACTTCAACCCCAGGGCATCAATGTGGACTTCAACAGTTTCCTCATTTCCCCTTCCCCCACCTCACCCTAGTTCCAAACATCCAGCTCAGCACTGTCCCCATGACTTGTCCTACCTACCTATCTTCTTTTCCACCTACCCACTCCACCCTCCTCCCTGACCAATCACCTTTATCCCCTCCCTACTCACCTATTGCACTCTATGCTACTTTCTCCCAACCCCCACCCTCCTCTAGCTTAACTCTCCATCCTTCAGGCTCTCTGCCTTTATTCCTGATGAAGGGCTTTTGCCCGAAACGTCAATTTTACTGCTCCTCGGATGCTGCCTGAACTGCTGTGCTCTTCCAGCACCACTAATCCAGAATCTGGTTTCCAGCATCTGCAGTCATTATTTTTACCTATTCAATGTAATTTATTGACCCATCTCAGAAATGCTGGTAATATCTATGACAAGTACCAGACAGTGTAAATAATGAAATATATATAGTCCAAACACTATTGTAATGGTCTGCTAAATGTTACTTGAAGGAGTCTAATCAAATGTGAGGCCTGTCCTAGGGCCACTTTGTATATTTTATGACTCCATTTCATAGTCATCCTAGAGATGACATGTACATGAGTGACAAATTCACCTTAACAGGGGATGATCAGTCCTGCTAGAAATGTGAACTTGTTCCCTCACTGAAATTTTATTTGCTTTGACTGCTGTAAGACAATGCTAGCACTTTAAAAATAAACACATGTTCTCACAGTGGTTTTAAATAGTAATGCACACTTTAGCTTTCTAGTCCATGTTTGGGATATGGTCAGCAGAATTAATTAAATCTTGCATTGGACATCATGAAACACCTTTGTATGCTCTAATTTTTCGGTCAAGATTCCTATCGCCATTCTGCTGTGAATAAACCTCAAGAGGCTGAACCATGATTTTGGGATTGGGTATGGAAGGGAAGAGAGAGTTTATGGCTACAAATTTTTCAAATATTGCGTGTCCATGCTGGTGCTGATTTAATAAGGTTCTGGAAAAAACAGGGACGGGGAGAAAATGTTCTTCAATTGCTCAGTCCTTCTGACCTAGGAAATTTGCCAATGTGTCTTGCACCCTATGAATCTCAGGCATTTTGTCAGGAACAGTATGTTGCTCCCCTGATAATTTCAAAGTTTGATGTTGTTGGTGATTGGCGAAGGATTTAATGCTCTTTCAATATCCAGACAGCTGATATGTCTGGTAGCTTTAAGAAGATTTCCGTCGTCTAGTCCATTGGGTGTTTCTGGTGGCTGTGTTCACATAGGTCCTCCAACCTGTGCCCCAGAGTTCAAACTACAATCAGTTCATTTACAAGCTAGACCTATTCCTTTAAGAGTATTTACATTTAATGCTAATAGACCATTTGCATAATCATTTTCATCCAAAAAGTTTGAATTACTGGGTTGCTTGTGTTTGCATACTTAATTTAGCTAGTAAGCCTGAAAGGAATTATTAAGCCAATGAATGGACAATATTTTCCATTTTGAAAGCCTGTTGAATAGCAGATGTGGGCCATCATGAATTTTTAGTTTCAACAAAGTATGATCATAAATATAACGTTACCTTCCAGGGCTCCTCTGCCAGGCGCAGCCTGTTACATGCACTTGTTATCATTTTTATTTACACTGTGATAGTAAACAGATTTCTTGGCACTGATGACAGCTCACTGATGCCAGAAAGGAAGTCCATGATGATAGATAACTTCTGGTGTTAATAGATTTTTAAGATCCAATGGGAACTGGGTCCACTTCTGCAAAGCAAAATTGCACCTGATTGTTCTTGATTTCAATGCATAGTGCAACAACTGGCTCAACAGGAAACCATTTGCTTATTGTAGAAGTCTTCACTGTGTAGTACAAGTGAACAAATAAGGCTTTACATTAAAAGGAATCAATGTAAAATAGAGTGGGTGACTTAATACACTGAAGTAATAGCACACTTCACTGTGGATTGCGTGGTCATGTGGCACTTGAATTTGACAGTTTTAGTTTTGATGAGGTACACTGGTTTTCAGCTGACTCAGACAAGCCTAAGTGGAACTACAATCTATTACATGCTCTGCCTTATTACTATGCCAATTGCTGCTAGTTACAAAGTAATATGAGTTGTATCTGTGAGATACCTGGCCATCTAATAAGACAGAATTTTGCAAAATATTTGAAGGACTGAGTATACAAGTCAAGGCAGTCCAGACAACAATAGGGACATCAGTAACACATACACTGATTGCCCTAGAATACAGGAGCATTTATTCTGATACCTGGAATCCAGATTGCCTCAGTAATATTGAGATGTTTGCAATATATACCAGAATTAGACCAACTAAAAGACCGTTGACAGCAGCAGCTCCATCCAGCATCAATGACTTGTTCATCAATGATCAGTTTGGGTTCCATGATCACTTAGCTTCAGGTCTCATTACAAACTCAGCCTGAACCGGGACAAAGGTGCTGAATTCCAGATGTCTATTTCTTAGACAAGCCGTTGGGATTGAGATTGATGTGCTTCCAATCTGGTTCAGGTGAGATGACTGAGTTGCAAGACTGTTTGAAATCTCTCTCAGTTAGCATGGTACTAATGCCTCACAACATGATAGAGGATATCCTTAGTGTGAAGATGGGATTTTACCTGGACAAGTTCTGTGTAGTGGTCATTCCATCAATACTGTCATGGTCGGATGAATCTGTGACAGATGCATTGGTGAGGATGGAGCAAGTAAATTATTACTTCTTATTGGCTCCTTCACCACATGCTGCAGACCTTGCCTAATGGCTGTATCATTTAGTGCTCAACCACCTTCATCAGTCATAGTGCTATCGAGCTTCTCTTTGTGACAGACATTGAAGTACTTCATTTAGAGTATCTTCTGTGCTCCTACCATCTCAATACTTCTTTCAATTGGTGTTCAACATTGAGGAGTTCTGATTCATCAGTCGAGGGGTGTGTGTGTGTGTGTGTGTGTGTGTGTGTGTATGTGCGCGCGCGCGCGCGTGTGTGTGTATACGATGATGGTAGTTGGTACTCAACAGCAAGTTTTCTTTCCATGATTGACCTGATGCATGAGTAACCATGGGATCCAGAGTCAATGCTGAGGACTCCCAGGGCAACCTCTTCCTGACTATATACCATTTTGCTGTCACCACTTGTGAGTTGCTATTGCCTGCGTGTTGGTGTGCTGGTGATGGATGACAGTGGTGGTGTCTAGGACATTGTGTATGAGATATGATTATGTGAGTATGACTGTATCAAGTTGCTACTTGAGCAGCTGTGTTACAGCATTTCCAGTTTGGTACAGACTAGCTGGTGTAAAGAATGAATACTGTGCATGGTAGGACTGGTTTACCAATGTTGTTTCAATACCTTAGTGGACGATGCTTGGTCAGTCTGTCTGGCTTAATTCCTTTCTTTAGACTTTATAGTGTGTTTTTGATACAACTGTGTAGTTTTCTAGATCATTTCACAGGGCATTTATCAGTCAAACACATTGCTTTACTCTGGATTACGTGTAGGCCAGATCAGGTAAGGAGACAGATATCCTTCCCTGGAGGTCATCAGTGAACCTGATGAGGTTTTACAACAATTAATGGTTTCATGGTCATCATTGGACTAGCTTGTAATTCCAGATTTTATGAATTAAATTCAAATGAGGAGGTGATAGTGTAGTCATTGGGTTTATTATCTAGAGATTCATGCTAATGCTATGGAAGCATTAGTTTGAATCCCACCATGATAGATTAGCTGCTATCATCAACTTTCTTGACATGGTTAACAAGTTTGGAATATCAAAAAAAAACAATAACATAGAAGTTACAGGCAGAGAGGAACAGTAAGATGGATGATTGTAGCCAGTCCTCTGCTAACAGTTTAGGCACATAAAGTGTTTATATAAGGTGCCAGAATTAAAGAATTATGACCCCTTTTAAACCGAGCAGCTAAAAATTCCCCTTTGTTGTCTTGTTAACCTTTGCTCTTTGGAATTACCTGTCAGTCATGGGTCTAAGCTGCACGTCAGAGGCTGAATCTTGCCTGATGCTCTGTTACAATGCTGAATGAGTGCAGCACCATTGGAAGTGGCACCTTTGGGTGAGATATTAAAATGAGATCCCAGATGTTACCCTCAAATTGATGTAATGGATTCCAAGGAACTATTCAAAAAACAGCTGGTCAACTTTCCTGTTGTTCTTGCTAATATTCATCACTTAGGAACACTAGAGTCATAGATTCATAGAGATGCACAACATGAAAACAGACCTTTCGGTCCAATTCGTCCACGCCGAACAGATATCTCAACCCAATCTAGTCCCACCTGCTAGCACCTGGTCCATATCCCTCCAAACCCTTTCTATTCATATACCCATCCAGATGCCTTTTAAATGTTGCAGTTGTACTAGTCTCTACCACTTTCTTTGGCAGCCCATTCCATACATATACCACACTCTGTGTGAAAAAGTTGCCCCTCAGGTCTCTTTTATATCTTTCCCCTCTCACCCTAAACCTATGCCCTTTAGTTCTGAGATTCCCCACCACAGGGAAAAGACCTTGTCTACTTACCCTAACCATGCCCCTCATGATTTTATAAATGTCTATAAGGTCACCCCTCAGTCTCCAAAGCTCCAGGTAAATCAATCTTAGTCTATTCAACCTCTCCCCATAGCTCAAAACCTCCAATCCTGGCAACATCCTTGTAAATCTTTCCTGAACCCTTTCAAGTTTCACAACATCCTTCCGATAGGAAGGAGACCAAAACTGCATGCAATATTCCAAAAGTGGCCTAAACAATGTCCTGTACAGCTGCAAAATAACGTCTCAACTCCTGTATTCAATATTCTAACCAATAAAGGAAAGCATACTAAACACCTTCTTCACTATCCTAAGTACCTGCGACTCTACTTTCAAGGAGCTATGAACCTGCACTCCAAGGTCTGTTTGTTCAGCATCACTCCCTAGGATCTTACCATTGAGTGTATAAGTCCTGCTAAGATTTGCTTTCCCAAAATGCAGCACTTCACATTTATCTAAATTAAACTCCATCTGTCACTTCTCAGCCCATTGGCCCATCTGATCAAGATTCCATTGCAATCCGAGTTAACCTTCTTAGCTGTCCACTCCACTTCCAATTTTCATGTCATCTACAAACTCACTAACTACACCTCTTATCCTCACATCCAAATCATTTATATAAATGATAAAAAGTAGTGGACTCAGAACCGATCCTTGTGGCACTCCACTAGTCATAGGCCTCCAGCCTGAAAAACAACCCTCCACCATCACCCTCTGTCTTCTACCTTTGAGCCAGTTCTGTATCCAAATGGCTAGTTCTCCCTGTATTCCATGAGATCTAACCTTGCTCATCAGTCTCCTATGGGGAACCTTGTCGAACACTTACTGCTCTGCCCTCATCAATCCTCTTTGTTACTTCTTCAAAAAACTCAATCAAGTTTGTGAGACATGATTTCCCATGCACAAAACCATGTTTACAATCCCTAATCAGTCTTTGCCTTTCCAAATACATGTACATCCTGTCCCTCAGGATTCCCTCCAACAATTTGCCCACCACCGGAGTCAGGCTCACTGGTCTATAGTTCCCTGGCTTTTCCTTACCACCTTTCTTAAATAGCGGCACCACGTTATCCAACCTCCAGTCTTCTGGCACCTCACCTGTGACTATCATGATACAAATATCTCAGCAAGAGGTCCAGCAATCATTTCCCTAGCTTCCAACAGAGTTCTTGGGTATACCTGATCAGGACCTGAGGATCTATCCACTTTTATGCGTTTCAAGATATTCAGCACTTCCTCCTCTGTAATATGGACATTTTTCAAGATGTCGCCATCTACTTCCTGACATTCTATATCTTCCATGTCCTTCTCCACAGTAAACACTGATGCAAAATACCATCATCTCCTCTGGAACTGTTTAATTAATTATTGATTTCACTGTTGTTTGCAGAGTCTTCCTGTTTGTAGTTACAAATCACACAACACCAGGTTATAGTCCATCAGGTTTATTTGGAACCTGTTGGACTATAACCTGGTGTTGTGTGATGTCTAACTTTGTCCACCCCAGTCCAACACCGGCTCCTCCACATCACTCCTGTATGTAAATTGATTGGTGTATTTCCCACTTCAAAAGTACCATGTTTGAAGACATTTGGAAAAGCCTGGGCTAATAATAGATGCTGGTTTATTCTTGTAGAAGGAATAAAAAGTCATTTTGTTACTACTGTCTTGATTGGAATTTCTCCAGCTATTTCTCACTGCAAAGTGCAAAAAGAAACAGATACTTTTTCAAACTGTTTGCTTACATGGGAGCTGTCGCTGGTGCAAGTGTGGTTTAATGCTTGTGAATACCTATTTTCTTTCATGCTGAGCAGCCTCAAAAGCTGTGTACAGGTGAATGGTGGTTACCTTTTTCATCCTGGCTGCTGTTTAAATGAATGTAAACAGATCAGGTTTAACAGCAGCAGAGTTGGAATTTAAATCAACACAGCTACTTCCTGGAAAGTTTGTGTATTATATAAAAGGGCTATTAATTTAGATCCTTAAAGCTGGGAAAGGAAGATTTAACTGCTTTTCTATTGCGTTTATTCGGATGCTGGGCCCCATCCTTAAAGTGCAGGTCCATGCAGGCAACACCCCCAATGTAAATAGCTAGATCCGCTAAGGCTGATGACTAGGAAGTAACATGTAAGATATATGTATATTTATGAAATGTGGAGGCCCTTAGCATCCTACTTTAAACAATAAAAAATAGCTCTTTCACTTGATTAGGGATAGGCCTTAAAAGACAAAGAACAATAGTGGAGAATACTAATAAGCTGGACATAATACTAAACAAGAAATTAAAGAGTGAAATTTTCCTGATCACATTACGTTTCATGCAGGGTTCCTTTCTTTTAACTGTTGCACTTACACCAAGCGTGCAATATAAGATATTAATTTTATGACTTTATCAAGAGCATTTTAAATCTAAAATCCGAGATGGCATTTGAATACTTTGCGCACGATGAAATTTTCATCTCTACCCGGAAGGCTTCATCTCCCACTTCCAAAGTGTCCATTAGTGGAATTATTGGGGGAAGTTATGAATGGCTGAGTCTTCAGAAAATGTAGTTTTTAAATTCCTCTGTTTAACTCATTTTGTGAAAATGTACAAGTGTAGAAAGTGCTGGCATCTAATATCATCATTTGATCTGTAGTGATCATTTCTCTAATAACTAACACTTCAGTAATAAACATTTAGCAAAAAGTAAGTTGCTAACAAGTATATTGCTTCTTGAAAAGCAAGGATATTGTGTTACAATGGCAGTGGTCAGTAATCATGAGTTCAAATTCTACTGTGGTAATTTGTGAAATTGCATTTGCTAAATCTGATATCTTCTGAGCAGCAGCAGGAAAATGAATAAAAAAGACTGAGTGTTGTTGGATTGTATAAGAATCTATTATGTTTGCTAATACTTAAGCAGAATCTGCTGCCTAGAACTTTCCCTATGCTGTCTGGATTATATATGACTCTGGTGTACATCATGAGTTTGACTCTTAGGCCTGGACAGTAATAGGAGCAGGATATGTACGCAGACTGAGGAAATTCAGATGGGAACACTCAGCTATCCCTTATGTAACAAAGTATGTCATTAGTCATTGACAGTTCCTGACCCTACAAATCCTTGACTTAGCCTCAGTCAGGCAGGGAGAACCCTGGAACAGGTTGTAGGTCGGTCTGATCCACAACGCAAGGGTTTCATTTCTGGGTAAAGAGTTGTCTGATCCTCAACTCTAGTGTGGCCTGATCTAAGAACTGGCGATTAATCCTGTGAGGGCTGATCCCTGAAGTTGGGGTGTTTAATATGGGGAGGGGGTCTGATGGGGGTGAGGAGTTTGAGCAGCCAGAGGTTGTAAGGGGACAGGAGGAAATATTCCTCTTCTTCCTGACCCACAAGCAGTGCTGTAAAGGCACTAACCTTGTCCCAGAACTCAATTAAGCCTCTCACTAGAAAACCCTCAAAGCAGCTTAAATTAGAGACTGTCAGCAGCATTGAAATCTGGAAGTGGATAGGCTGGCTCTGCCTTCTCTCATTTCCAGTAGTTTTGACTGTGGTTCACATTTTAAAAACTTTAATGTCCATCGTGAACTGAACTCACCTACTCATGGGTGTAAAAATGTAGCCCTTAATACAATCTGAGATGACTATTTGCAATTGCTCTCAAGAAGAGGACCTGCTGTCTTCTTAATTATATAGTCTTGTATATTTCATCCAGAGGAGTTTGTCTCCAGAAAGAGACAACAAAATTCCATTGTAATTCAGGTTAAGTTTCATACATGGAAGGTAGAAGAAGAAGCTTAAATATTCCAAGATTAATTCATTTGGATAGGTACTTCCTGCATCAAACTTGCATTGAACTGTGACAATAGGGCAGCAAAGCAACAACAGTTAAAGAGCTGCTGTTCACATTTTGAAGGGGAACTGCAAGCCATGTGTACTGCAATATAATTCTACTGTGGCACAAGGCTTGGGGTCAGAACAAGAAAGACTAAGGAGTCCCTTGTGACAATGATGTTCCTGCAATTGGGGCAGCAAAGAAACTCAGACATACTATTATGAGAGGTGGGGCTGGGGTGATGCAGAGATGGGTTGGCGGTGCTGGTGGAAGGGGTGAAAGGTTAGATATACCTGTGTTGGAATGGCTGAGAAAGAGAATGCAGTCCTCTGCACTGGCAGGTTGCAAGAAAAGCTGCAAAAACAACAGATCTGGGACTCTGAGTGATTATCAGGATGATTTGTGTACATTAAGTAAGACTGCCTGCATGGTCCAAACAGTATAACAGCATTTCAGTGCAGTTGTATTCATTTTTGTGGCGCTCAAGTCATCTTTTACATACAGATCCCACTTTGTTGAAATGCCAACATGCATCTAATGTCACACATCAACATCTAAAGCATCTATTCATAACATCAGCTATTTACTAAAAATAGTGAAGCTACCTTGTAGGTTAATGATCTGGAATCATGAAAGGAATTGAAGTTGAAGAGTATACCATAGAACCATTTTGCTGTTCTTCATTCTCCCATTACTTACTCACTTAGCAACAGACAAACATAATCTCATAATGTGCCTGTTTAGTCAGAACACATTCCTCATAGTTGTTATAATAATGATTGCTTCTTTGTTGTTTGTGCAGGAAACTCCCAAGGTGAAGTGTCATAAACAGGACCCTCACACTCGCCCAAATCACACATCCTGTCAGCAGGTTTATCGAGTACCATTGAAGGAGTAATTGTATGGAAGCAAAATATTGACAGTGAGATGGGTTCTTACCCTGCTGTAATTTCATAGAATCCCTACAGTGTAGATAAAGGCCATTCAGCCATTTGAGTCTGGGCTAACCCTCTGAAGAACATCCCACTCAATCATTGTAACCCCACATATACACTAGTTAACCTACCTGGCCTGCACATTCCAGAACACTATGGGGTAACGTAGCATGGCCAATCCACCTAACCTATACATCTTTGAATTGAATTGGATTGAATTTAATTTATTGTCACATGGACCGAGGCACAGTGAAAAGCTTTGTCTTGTGAGCTATACAGGCAGATCACGTTAAATAGCATAGATAAGTAAATAATATGTAAACAAATAGGTGGCAAAAACCAAAATAGAGGTACAGGCGAATGCTAAGAGCTTGTGAGTCCATTCAGTATTCTGATAACAATAGGGGAGAAACTGTTTCGAAACTGGCTGGTGCGTTGCTCAGGGTTCTGTGCCTTCTCCCGATGGTGGAGGTTGTAGAAAAGCTTTGCCAGCGTAGGATGGATCTTTGAGAATGCTGGCGGCCTTTCCTTGACAACGGGCCTGGTGGATGGATTCTATAGATGGGAGGCTGACCTTTGTGATTGTCCGTACTGAGTTCACCACTCTCTGTAACCATCTCCGATCTTGAATGGTACAGTTACCATACCAGGTACTGATACATTCAGGCAGAATGCTCTTGATGGTGCACCTATAAAAGTTGGCAAGGGTATTCGCCGTCATGCCACATTTTCTCAGCTGCCTGAGGAAGAATAGATGTTGTTGGGCCTTTGTAACCATTGCGTAGGATTCTTACGTAGCTGTTCTTGGTGTCAAGCTGTTTGAGGGAGGAGTGAAGGGCAAGTGATATGGCATCTGACGTGGATGGTATCTGACGTAGTATTGGATTGTGGGAGGAAAGAGCACTCAGAGGAAACCCATAGAGACACAGGGAAATGTTCAAACTCCACAAAGACCCAAGGCTGGAATCAAATCAAGATCCCTGGTGCTATGAGGCAGCACTGTGCCACCCTAATTTCTAAATGCAACAAATGAAAGATGAATCCCTGAGTGCAGTTTGTCCTCTTCATTCAAGTCATCAAATGCCAGCAGGAGAGCAAAATTCTCAGAGATGTGGTTGCTGTAAGTAAATGTTCAGTAGGGGCAGTGGAATGTGTGCAAAGTGAGCTTCTTAAAAAAAGTGAAAAAAAATCCAACAGATTCACTAAATTGATAAAATAAGAATGTATTACTTAGAATCAGAGAATTATACAGTCGAAGGAGACCTTGGGCCCAGTTGGTGTTAATGTCAACTCCAATTAGTCACACACCCCTGCTCCTTCCCCATAGGCCTGTAAGTCTTACCTTTCCTTCTTAATATTCCTTGCTTTGGTTCTCCTTTCACATGGATTCACAACTTTCCCAGTGGAATGTGGAGTCGGCTGGGACAGCTATTTACCAACATGTGTACAAATATTTCCCATTTTTATTCACTTTTTGTCCACATTTGTAAGCCCAATGGGAAATGAGTATGAGAGTAGAACTGGAATAGTTGAGGCTGTTAGCATATTGGTTTGTTTTTTAGTCCATTGCTTCCATTCTGCACATAGAGACATGGAGTCATAAAGATGTACATATGTGTCTTAACGACCCATGCAAGTTAGTAGAAAGTAACAGCACTAATACTGGTCCTGACTGCAACACTCAGACCATGAAAGAATAAGAAAAAGTAACATGTCAGAGTGCAAGAGACATTGCTTCTGCAATGTGTCCAGATTCAATAGGAGAATTGTCAAAGGGATGCGAGTGTCCTTCTTGGCACCAGGTCCAAAACTCTTCCAAAATGCAATGGACTGCACACTCTGTCTGAATGTCTGAAAAGCACTTCTCTTGCCAAATCCTGTTTCCCAGTCTTCATGTGGCCAATGATCCTGTGAAGCATGAAGAAAATGCTTCAAAGACTCTCTGAAGCTCTTTTTGAAATGGCGCAGCACTGGCATTATTGACTGTGACAGGATTGCTGTCAATTATTAAAAATGGTTACAGCAACGTCCATCAAATTGCATCAAGCTTTGAGTCACAGCGCTGTTAATGAGGCAGCGTGAAAGGAAAAGAAAGTAAATCCCGCACTCAGGATCCCATTACCTCTTGAGATGTCCTGCTCCATGTTCTCAAGTATCTGTGGCTCAAGAGTTAGCTCCTCAGTCACATAATGAGCCATGACAGGATCTTACTACCCTGAACATTCTTGAATTGAAGGACAGCTGAAGAAAGCAGTCTCTCGTTTTCATTTCTTAACACTGTTTTGCCCCCTTGGAGGATGGTCTGGAATATTGGGAGGATTCAGAGACTGGTTAATTACCTAATAGGACACATCGTGAATGCTCCTTCAATGGTTATCTTCAAGTCTTCAACTGAGACTTAAACTGAGAGCCTTTTGGCTGAGAGTTTGGAATGTTCTCAACTCAGCTGCAAAAGCCTCGCAATAACTATTTAGCTGGGAAAAATGTGTAATCCGCAAATGGATTTGATGTTTAGGAATTTCATTTCCAGTGTCATGTCTGATTTAATAATAACTGTTTTTAAGTACAATAAATTGTTTTCAGATTCTAAAGATCCTGTCCAATGATATGATAGTAAATTATGGTGAATCTCCAGTTAGCATAAATTACAATAGTTTCACATGTAAGTGAATTAATTTGAACAATCTCAATTACTGTTGTCAGTGTGATTTATGGACTACTTAATCATTACTTAGAACTCAGCTGAATGTTCTTTACAAACTCAATGTTTGGTGTTGGCACTGTTTAAATGCAAATTCTTAGGGGAATAGAGTTTATACTCCTAACTCCAATTCCCTTATCCCAGGCAGCGACACACAAATCTAGTTTCTCATGGCTTTATGAAAATGCAGTCCGGATAAAGGAGGTGGCTTGGAGGTATCAGTCTCCTGGAATCTGAACTGAGTAAAAACAGCACCTAATCGGAGCAGTATGAGAATCTTCTTACACATCATTCAGACTTGCATAACTAGCTCTTTACGCGTTATTCATTTTTGTTTAAGCGATTCGTATACATCATCAGATTTATATGAAGGGCTCCTCAAATGTTTATTTTACAAGGAGTCCTCTATATATAATTCAGATCCATGTTAAGAAAAAGGTCCTTTTATGTTTCTGTGGGAAAGTGCAAAGCACATAAGTTCCACATTTAATTCCTTCTCTCACTTGAGTTAACTGACCTCAATCGGACTAAATGTGAGTTTATCCCAGATTACATGACATGGCATGTACAGCAACAACAGCAAATTGTGTATTTAATATAAAAAGATGTCTGAAGTGCATTACAAGAGTGTTAGAGAGCAAAATTTGACACCAAATTGCACGAGGCCAGATGTCCAAAGGTTTTGTCAAACGTATAGAATTTGAGGAGTATCTTAAAGGACAAAAGAAAGAGAGAAAGGCAGGCGATATAATGAAGGAATTTCTGAGGTTAGTACCTGGGCAGCTGAAGACCTAGTTGCCAGTGGTGAAGTGATTAAAATTAAGAATGCTTAATAATAGATCAAAACTTTTAGGAAGCAAAGGCCTAGTGGTATTATCACTAGACTATTAGTCCAGAAACTCAGTTAATGTTCAGGTTACCTGGGTTCAACTCCTGCCTGGGCAGATGGTGGAGTGTGAATTTGATAACGATTTTGGAGTTAAGGATCCAAAGATGCCCAGGAAACCATTGTTGATAGCCAAGAAAAACCCATCTAGTTCACTAATTTTCTTTAATGAAGGAAATCTGTTATCCTAACCAGTTCTGGCCTACATGTGACGCTAGATTCACAGGAACGTTGTTGACTCTTAAGTACTCTTTGGCAATTAGAGCCCATCTCAGAGCCCATCCTGTGAGTGAATTAAAAAAAATTGTGGAGCTAGGGCTCTATATTCAGGATATGTGGTTGTATAGCATTGAAACAGATTACAGAAATAGGTGTGGCCGTGGCGTTATTTGAAGACAGGGATGAGAATTTTAAAATAGAGTATTACTTGACCAAGAGAGCAGCTCCACAAATACATGAGAGATGAGTGAGGAGGACTTGGTGCACTTTAGAACAAGAGAGCTGAGTTTTGTGTGTTTTCAAGTAAGAAGAGGGTTAAAGGAGGAAGATTTTTGGTTATACTATGGATAATCCAATTCTTGTGCAGAAATAGATTCAGGACAGATCTGGCAGCTCCCTGAATTCCTGTGCACTATAAACATCTGCAGGATTGTACTCCAAGACCATCTGCAACCTCATCATCTGGTTTATCCCTCATTGTACCATTATCATTGAGGCAAAGGATCAACCCTTGTTGAATGATGCGTGCAGATGGGCATCTTAGGAGCAGCACTGGGCATCTCTAAAACTGATGTGTCAGCCTGGTGTAACTCAAACATAGGCAGAAGAGCATGTGATAGATAGAACTAAGCAACTCGATATTCAATGCATCAGGTCAAAACTCTGCAATCTTAACAATCCTGTCACAATGATGATAACCAATTAAACAACTAACAGGAGAAAGCTCCAAAAATACCCTGATGAAGGGCAAGCACATTAATGCAAAAAGCAAGGCTGAAAGATTTACAACTGATTACATGCACAAGTATAGACTGGATGATCCATCACAGCCTCCTCTTGAGGTTCACGCTTCTCAGATCTCAATCTTTGTGCAATTTGAGTTACGTCATGCAATATTAAGAAATGACTGAGACAGGCGGCACGGTGGCTCAGTGGTTAGCACTGATGCCTCACAGCACCAGGGACCTAGGTTCGATTCCAGCCTTAGGTGACTGTCTATGTGGAGTTTGCACATTCTCCCCGTGTCTGCGTGGGTTTCCTCCGGGTGCTCCGGTTTCCTTCCACAATCCAAAGGTTAGGTGAATTGGTCATGCTAAGTTGCCCGTAGAGTTAGGTGCGTTAGTTAGGGGGAATGGATCTGGGTGGGTTACTCTTCGGAGGGTCGGTGCGGACTAGTTGGGCCGAAGGGCCTGTTTCCACATTGCAGGGAATCTAATCTAATCAAAGACACTGG